>NC_133653.1:229569550-230169550 GCF_009905375.1 Apium graveolens
GTTATCCACTTTTCTTTCCTGATTTGGTAATGATAACAGGGATGTTCTGGAAGATATTGGACGTGTTCAACGTGAACTTCTTTTTACTAAATCCTCATTTACTTTGTCGTTTATCTCCAGTCATCTCACTGTTAAGATATCTTCTATATTTGGTGTCTCCCTTTTTGGGCATCAGTCACAGGTCTTACATACACTTCCCATTCTTGAAGGTCACTTCCTTCATCCCATTTTCCTAATCTTGTTATCCTGCTCTCCTCAGCTCATCTGTGTTTCCTTATTAATCCATCGGTCTATCTCAAAGTTTCATCGAATACTCTCAACTTAAAGGGGATTAATTATACGTATCGCTTACCGCTTTCAACCTTGAATTTATCTCATGATCATCACCATCGCGCTGATGATGACACACTTCTCTATATTATTGCAAGGGTTTCTTAGGGTTTCCCATACCTAACTCCCTTATCACTTCTCAACTCTATTTCCTTTATATCCCTTTATACCCCTTCCCCTTTCAGTCTTTTATTTTCGTTTCTATTACAACCATTACATGAACCAACACAACATAAGCTTTGATTTCAAACATCCCGTCATTCTGGATTCGTGTCCTCAGAACGAATCGACAACTTTTACAACTTAGATTCATAATTCATCATACTCGTCCGCCTTTGTTCTGGCTCTAAAGATTTTACACTACCTCCATAACCTTGGGAAGTACTTTCCCGAAAACAATTGACTGAACTTTAATCAATTTATTATAACCTCCGGCTCCGTGCCTTTCTTGGCCTTTCACCAGTGGGTGGCCTCTCTCTTAGCAAGGTAAGTGACAAAAACATTCTTTTGCGCTTCATCAATCATTTAGAATATAAAATCATTCCTCTATTTCCTTTAGCCAGGATCTTGCCTCGGCTAGGTCAGCTTGTTCCTTGGAACTCTGAGAGCTTAGTGACTTAAAGGTCCTGAAAGAATTTCCCACCACATTGTTTCCTCAGTGTGGTGTTTGGGAATAAAAGTATAATTTTTGTTTAGGTAGGTCCATGAATTGCTCCATAGGAGTACCATCCCGGTTCTCCCTATCTTGCTCGACTTCTGTTTTCTCAGTATAAAATGTTTCATCCTTCTCCCATAATCAGGGTTATCGTATACGTTAAAATCCTTGTTTTCCATTTCATTATGTTATGGGTTCTTTCTTTCTTGATGGCGACCTCCCTGATTATCACATTCAGGGTTTGCCCTAAATCTTATTCCTCGAACTATGGCTTTCATCTAAGATCTCGTCCTTAAGCTCTTGAACGTTTAGAACCCAAATTCTGTAGGAATACCTCATTATTCCCTTATCATCTTTCTCGGTATTAATCTCTTCTTTATTTGTTGGCTCTCTGCCTTCATTCATCATTTTTTTTCTGGCACATATGATCTTTTCCAATAATTCGGGCAGTATTACAATCTCAAACAACTTTTCGGTACCGGCTCCGGCTACCTTCACTTCTATTTCCATTTTCTCAAATCTCTTATCAATTCTCCCAAAGACATTTTCATCTTGAGTCTCTCTTTTATACTAAGAGCATTAGCCACCATTTTGGCTTTCCCTGGATGATAAAGAATCTCATAATCGTAATCCTTGATTAGCTCTAACCACCTCCTCTGGCGCATGTTGAGCTCTTTCTGTGTGAAAATGCACTAGAGCACTTATGGCTTGTGTAAATCTCGCACTTCTCTCCATACAAGTAGTGCCTCCAATCTTTAGGGCAAAAATATTGCCACGAGCCCAAGCTCATGGGTGGGGATATCGAATTTTTATTCCCTTAATTGTCTTGACGCGTACACGATTACCTTGTTGTGCTGTATAAGAAGTACCCTAGTTCCTTATGTGAAGCGTCACTACACATCGTAAAATCTCCTTTTCCATCCGGCAACGCCAACATAGGGGCTATCACCGATCTTTGTTTCAGTTCTTAAAAGATGTTCTCGCATTTCTCTGTCAATTCCTCAACGGTCCTTTATTCATTCTTGTCAGGATCCTCCACGGGATCCTTCTCAGCAACAATCCCTTCTTGGACAACATCCTCACCCGCTACATCCTCAATATTAACATCATCCGGTCCCGCATTGGGACGCTCTATCAGATCCACAATATGATCTCCAATAAGTAATAAAACATCATCGCGTTGTTGCTCCTCAACCTCAGGTTCGGAGTCCCGCTACCATATACGATAACGAACTACTCTTCTATCACGATATTTATAAGGGTTCCCATAAGGGTTTTAACTGTCAGTACTACGTTAGGTAGTCAGACTATGAACTTGGCAAGAGTTCTTATTATCTTAGTGAACTTATTATTTTAACGTTACATCATCTCTGAGGTTTATAACGCTTAGCTCTGATATTATTCCTGTAACACCCCCAAATTCGGGGTCGGGGATCCGGGTTGTCACGATTTCTATTTTCCTTAATAACACTCAATCTTAATAAACAACCAACTGTTGTGTACTGTGACCCCACAATATACACACACACCACAAGTTTAGTCTCAGAGATGAATATCCAAAAATAACACATCATCTTATTCCACAATTATAAGCTATTACACCTCAAAAGGGGTTTCTGGATAAATTTACATATTCTTTTCCATTATTATAATTCATAAATATACTAAGTCTGATACATCAACAGTTGAAAACCTGGCCTATTAGTAGTTCCTACCTCAGCTACAGCGTCATCAACGCCTACAGGAAACTGCGGAACGTTTCCTATCCGCTTGCGAATTGGGAGCTTAGTCCTGTTCATTTCGTCTATCTATTGTTGTGTGATGAAAGAAGAGAGCAAGGGTGAGCAACAAGCCCACCAAAATATGTATAATGATTAACAATATATGAGCATTCTCATCATAATACTCATGAAAGTCTTGGTCAAGCAGATATGAACCAAGTTTGATATTTTAACGTGACCAATTCGTAAAATATTCAGTATATATGTATATATACTTTTCAAAATCTTGGAATTCCTCTTCCATGCATAATATATACAGAGTTCCAGTTTATAACTGTATAAAAATCGTTGCAAGGTGATCTCATATATCTAACCTTGTCTCAACATTTTTTCTGAAAGTCTTTGTCATGCATAAGATAATCATTTACTAGATATAAGTTTAAAAGATGAAGTTACAAGATACTCAAATATACTTATATCTTTTCTGAATACTACTTGAACTACCACCGTTCAAGTTATAATTAGTTTCAAAAGTTCATCACCCAGATGAGACTACAAGATAAGACTTGAATAGATTCGATCTTTGAAATATCTTTTGAAAGAAATGAAGTTACGAGATACTTCATTAAGTCCCGACTATATATTTACCTATATATATATTTCATACACTCCTTCAAAACTCTGTTATGAAAATTATAAACAGAGTTTAATATCCAATGAATTTGGAAAGAAGAAATCTTTGGCATAAGCATGATATCTTGCTGATCAGGCAAAGATACCAATAATAACCTTTTCTACTGTAGATGGATGAATTCCTCACCGGTCATCACCCTGGCCACATTAGGACCTCGCGCTAGACCATTACCCGGCCACTCACGTGTGGATAGACTGTCACCCAGCCTCTTACACCTTCATAGACCGTACCCCGGCCTGTCGCTTATGCCGACTCAATTAGATGGACTTACTTCCCGAACGTTGGGCAAGTAATCAAATTATTTTCTCAAAACAGCAACCTCGTTGCGAATAGAAAATACATCACAGAGCCGGATCCCTCAGGTTTTTTTTGAGCAATTATTCAAGTCCCCTTCGAAAGGAAGATCTTAAATTTGAAAACGAGTTTTGGGATCCGCTCTAATCTTTTACAATCATTTTGAAGACTCGAAAACATTTTTAAGAATATTTGGAGTAATGCTGATTTAATAAAATAAATCAGTCCCGATATGTTGGAGAATATCTGAATATTATTATTTAAATAATATTCCCATAAATGATAATTTTTATAAAATAAATGAAGTAGAAGTTTTACAAACTCATCCTTGAAACGAATAATAATTAACAAAAGATATACTTATACAAAAGTACGATCTTTATTTGAATAATCGAAAATAAGTTTGAAATATCGAAACATTATTCTTTAATAAAATAAAAATATTATTTAATAAAATAAGCGGAGTCATAAGTCCTCGAATGAATATCAAAAATATTCATTAAATAAAATAAAGTTATCGAATAAACCTTATTCGATTAATAGTTTTGAAAACTACATCTATATATATATATTATACTCGGGAACATCGACTCCCGGTTTAGAAAAATGTTCACCTTCGGGTCCCCTATATTAAGGATATACGCAACTACTGCTTATCTCTAACATAGGTATTATGCAGTTTATAGGCATTTGAATTGATAATAGAATATCAAGATTACAAAACATGCATATATATCATATCAACATGCTCCAATATATCGCAAGATTTGCTAATAAAAATTATGCACTTATCACAAGATAATGCATATACATATTTACATCACACAACAGTATATCGGGTAGAAAACTTGCCTGAGTGTTTCGAGGTAGACTTAAGCTTAGAGTGGGTCCGGTAACCTATGAACAACAACATAAGCCGGAATTAGACCACGGTCGCTTAAGAAACTAGTCAAAACTCACTCATACCCTAGCGGTCGCTTACGTCACTATACGCTTAACGATTTGCGTTACTCGCTTGCGTACCCTCGGCTCCACCAATTTTAATAAATTCACCGTTATGAATTTTAAGGCAACTCTTTCGCGAGTACTTTACCAACTGCCTAATCCACCTTACAATTTATTTCATACTCCAAATAGTCATTTAAGGACCTTAACCAAGGTTTCAAAGTGGTTCGTTCGCGGAACGCCTTTACTTAAAACAGTCGTTTCTCCTAAACCGTACATCAGATTCAAGCGAACCGCATATCAAAATGAAGCTTACGACATAATCTAGCTAAACATGGCAAAGTCACAGATTCAACAGTTAGCTCTCTTTCCCGAATACTAAGAACAAGAAGTTGTATAAAAATGGGCATTACGACGGCTATGTTTACGCGATTACCAAGTTTTAAACCACTCCAAATAACCACAAATCAACCCACAACCAACAATACAACCAACCTTCATCCAAGACTTACTACATCAGTCCCAAACCTCAAGATTTTCCAATTTATTCAACCACAAACATGAACTACTAACTATACTTAAGTTTCATTAACTATAAACAAGATTTCAACATCCAAATCACTACAAATCCAATCTAAACTCTAAATATACAAGCATCATGCTTCTAATTTACTATAACAATTAAAACCATCCTAATACTCAAAGTAAAGTTAGGGTTTGGAGGTGTTATACCTTTCTTGGAGTGATTAGAGTAGCTAGGAAGCCTTAAGAAGCCTTGAGATAGCTTAGGAATGCTTGGATCTTAAAGGAAAAACAAAGAAAAAAAAGTTAGTAATCTTGAAAACATTATTCATCATCTTCTTCCTTGATTTATTGGAAGAGATTCATGAAGAATTGGAGGCTTAAACTTCTAGGATAGCCATAACTAATCATAAGGAACCTTGGATAATTACCTTGTGATTTAACAAAGCTTGAATCTTGATTTTTGGAATTTTTCTCTTCTTTAGGATGAAGAAGCCGAGAGCACTTGTTCTTGGGAGGGTTTTTAATTTGCTAAATGAGTTTGTGATGGAAAATGGAAGTGAATGGGATATTTGGGTGATTAATTGGTTGAATAAAGTGAGTGGAGTGTGACTAAGCATGACATCACCTTGGTAACTTCATCATTTTCCACTTGTCATCACTTGGTGGTGGAAGCATCTTTCATGTTAATCATTGCTTAGTTGCTTAATTATCATCCTTAATCCTTGCACTAATTTCTCTTGCATTACTTGTCGTTTAATTATTTTACGACTCGTTTATCGTTCGTTCTTGCTAATCGTTTGATGGATCATATCCGGGATCTTATTACTTGGGTTCCCTTAACCTTTGTCAATATATTATATTCCTTTTATGATCCTCTCTTATAATCCTTGAATTTATATCCTTTTAATCATGTTACCTTATACTCAATTCTTTCGGTATCTGGTGGATTTTCGGGAAAAATCAAAGTGTTCGAATTTGGATTCTGGCGATCTTTACATACACTTATATACCATATAGAGTACTAATAAGATCTCAGAATATCAATAAAAGAATCCCTACATAGTGTGACATGAAAGTTTTCTTAATCAGCATAATCAGCAAAATCACTATTCATAAGGGTTTCAAAAAGTCCAAAAAAAATTTGGGGTTATTACAGCTTCTTTAATAGAGCTTCATACTTGGCTTCCAACTCTAGATAGGCTTTATCCTTTTTCACATTCTCTGGCTTCCTGCACTCAGTAGCAAAGTGGCACAATTCATCACAATTGAAGCATCTTATCTTTGATCTGTCAACAGATCCATTTTTGTAACCTCCTTAACTAGCTGAGTTAAACTGAGTTTTTGACTTCCAGTTATTGCTGTTGGATGTCCCTTTTTCTTGAAAAACTTTGGATTTTTACCCTAATATTGGATAATTTAGCCAGGTAAGCCATATATTGATCCATTTCATCTAGCTCATCAAGGGTATAATACTCATCTTCCTCCAGCTCCAAAATAACTTGCTTTTGAGGTCTTTTGCTCTTTTGTTCCATAGCATGAATGACTGGAGCCTGTGCCTCTTGTTCATCTTCACTTGCTTCACTGTCATTGACAACTAAGGCACTGGATCCATCAAGTACATGTCCTTGGTTTGACCTTAATGACTTCCCTTGTAACATATCAAGTTCATATGTCTTCAAGATTCCATACAGCACCTCAAGTGTCATTCTGCTCAAATCTCGTCCTTCTCTTATGGCTGATTTCTTATGTTCAAGGTGGTCAAGAAGAGCTAGCAAGAACTTTAGGTTAACCTCCTTAGCTTCATAATATTTATCATGAAGTTGTAAGTCTTTTATCAATTTATAAAACCTTTCAAAAACTTCAATTATTCCTTCTTTAGGCTTGGCCATGAAACCCTCATACTAAGACACCAGTATCCTCCTTTGATTAGACCTTATTTTCTCTGTACCCTCACACAAGATCTCAATCTTCTTCCATATTTGTTTGGCTGTGTCACAGTTAACAAAATTGTTGTACATGATATTGTCAAGTGACTCTATCAGATTTAGTTACAGGCCACTATCTAGAGAGACTTTCTCCATTTCAGTTTCAATGTATTTTCAGGGGTCTTTAGGAGCATAATGAGCTGGGATGACCATGTCTCCATATGTAGATTCCTCAACCATTTCCATAGGAGTAAAGGGGTCATTCTTGAGATTCTGGATATACAATGGGTTAGCCATCCTTATAAACAACATCATCTTCTTTTTCCATAATGTGTAGTTGGCTTTATCAAAGGCCGGTATCTTGATGCTACTTAATTTTTGTGCACCTTCCAAGATCTTTATCTGTTTCCTTCAGATTTTGTTCTGATACCACTTATTAGCTATTGAGTGTAACACATAGGGGTGAATGTGTTTTCTTGATTTTTAGCCTTTTAAACAGTTTGGATATTGGTGAACAAAACAGGTTTCAATTTACAGAGATATTGTATTAAATAGAAACAAAACATCAAGCACAATATATCAAAACTCACTTAATTTGTATTAATTAAGTTTATCTTACTATAAATTCCGGGTTCTTAAAATATAAGAACTCAGCTTCTTTAATGAGAGAATACAAGAAAATTTAAATATGTTTGTTACAACTAAAAACAAAGGACCAGTGTTTACTTTATAAATTAGTAAACAGTGGTTTACACAACATGCAATAAGATGTACTAAACCCTTTTCTAATCAATCCCTGATTCTTTCTATTTTTGGCTTAGTAAATCTTTGTATAATCTTGCAAGTCTATGACTATCCTTTGTCAGTTAATCTTGGCCCTTGATCTTGTATTCTTCCAACTACTTTGTAGACTTTCCAATCTAGTGAATAGATCGTTTGTTGATTGATAATCTTGAATATTTAAGTTGTCTGTATTCTGTATTTGAGAGGCATATCGAGATCTCCATTTTGTTCAATAGAGAAGTGACATCTCGATAAGTATAGTGACTTATCAAGATCTCTGAGTTCTTTATAAGGGTATTTGACTTGTCGAGGTCTCCGAGTTCTCTATAAGTGTACTTGACTTGTCAAGGTCTCTAGATCTCTGCATGTAGAAATGACTTGTCGACATCTATGAAATCTCTATATACATTTTGACTTGTCGATATCTCTAATGAGAAATTGATTTATCAATATCTCCAATCTTTAAATCTTCTTTGACTTGTCGATATCTATGAGTTCTCTACATGTAGAAATGACTTGCCGATATCTCTAATCTTCACATCTTCGTTTGACTTGTCGATATCTTTGAGACTTCTCTATAAGTCATTTTGGACTTCTCGATAAGTCATTCTGGAGTTCTCGAATGACTTCTCGATATAACTTGATCGATGACTTACCGATATCTTGACTTAGAACATTTTTCCTAAAACAATTTATTCAACTCCAAGATTCTACACTTTTCTCAGAGGCATGATCATGGCTTGATCTTCTTCCAGAGTTTATTCCTTAGCTTGAATATGTTTACAGAAAAATACTCCAATCTTATCTTCTAATCTTTTTACAGACTCAAGTAATACAATATAAAATAAAGAATTGATTATCAAACAACTAAATCTCAGGGTTGTCAATTTGACTTAGTCTTGTTATTGTATAGGCATGTCTTGCACAATAATCTCCCCCAATTTGTGAGAAGATTGCTTATCAAAAATTCATGCATGATGTAATAACCCCAATTTTTGGAAAATTTTGAAACACGGATGAATATTAACTTTTGCTGATGATGCTGATTAAGGAAAATTATCAGACCACGCTATATAGGAGTACTGTTATGGAAATTCTAAGATCGTATTAGTACTCCATAAAGTAAATAAGTGTATGTAAAGATCATCAGAATCCAAATCCCACTTTGATTTTTTCCCGAAAATCCACCAGATACCGAAAGAATTGAGTATAAGGTGACAGGATAAAAAGGATTTAAATTTAAGGATTTTAAGAGGGGATCATAAAAGGAATATAAAATATTGAGAAAGGTTTAGGGGAACCCAAGTAATAAGATCCCGGATATGATCCCTCAAACGACGAACGAGAACGAAAGTTAAGCGAACCTTAAAACAAATAAGCGACCAAGAGACAAGCTTGTACAAGAAGCCAAGGATTGTGACATCATCAAACCACAAGGAAGAGACATGTGGCAATTGGATGACATAAGAATGATGACCTAAGCATGACAAAAAGAAGTGTGTTGTTGGTTGATTGTGAGCCATTCATTTTTACCATGGTAAATCCTCAAAATTATCCAAGCCATAAACAAAGAAACAAAACAAAAAAAATTATAATACAAACTTGACTTTTTATTTTAAAGAAGCAAGCTCTCGGCCAAAACCAAAGCAGCAACTTCAATCTACCATATCTCCTTCAATACTCCCTCAAATAGTATGTTCTATAGCTCTTTGGAAAGGTATTGAGATGGCCTACAACTCTTGTTCACAAATCTCGTCCAAATAAGCATGGTAAGACCCTATTTTTGACAGTTCTTTCAATCTGACTTTTAGAAACTTCAAAACCTCACTTTGTGTTCTTGATTTTTTTGGAAAGATCAAGCTTGTAGGAGGCTCCCTAAGACTTCCTAGCTACTCTAATCACTCCAAGGAAGTTATAACACCTCCAAACCCTAACTTTACTTTGAGTATTACGATAGTTTTGATGGATATAGTAAATGAGAGGCATGATGCTTGTGTTTAGAGTTTGGATTGGATTTGAAGTGATTTGGATGTTGAAATCTTGTTTATAGTTAATGAAACTTAAGTATATCTAGTAGTTCATGTGTGGGGTTTTATAAATTGGAAAATCTTGAGGTTTGGGGACTGATGTAGTAAGGTTTGGATGAGGGTTGGTTGTATTGTTATAAACCTAGCCTATTGGTAGCTCCTACTCAGAGATGAAGTTACGTTAAAATAATAAGTTCACTAAGATAAATAAGAACTCTTGCCAAGTTCATAGTCGGACTACATAACGTAGTACTGACAGTTAAAACCCTTAGGGGAACCTGTAACACCCCCAAATCCGGGGTCGGGGATCCGGTTGTCACGAGTTCCATTTCCCTTAATAACACCCAATCTTAATAAATAATCAACTACTCGGTACTGTGACCCATAATAAACACACACACCACAAGTTATAGTCTCAGAGATGAACACTCAAAAATAACAACAAGTCCTTATATTCCACAATTATAAACCGTTACACCTTAACAAGGTTCTGAATAAATTTACATATTCCTTGCCATTATTACAATTCATATTATACATAAGTCTGGTTCACAATAGTTGAAAACCTAGCCTATTGTAGCTCCTACCTCAGCTACGGTGGCATTCAACGCTTTCAGAAGACTGCGGAACGTTTTTCTACCGCTTGCGAATCGGGAGCTTGTCCTGTTCATTCTTTTCTATCTGTTGTTGTGTGATGAAAGAAGAAAGCAAGGGTGAGCAGCAAGCCCACCAAAATAATATGTATACTGATTAACAATATATAGGCCTTCTCATAGTATCATGAAAGAAGTCTTGGTCAAAAGAAATGAACCAAGTTTGATATGTTATATGCGATGAAGTCGTAAAATATTCAGTATATATACATATATCTTTTCAAAATCTTGGAAGTCCTCTTCCTGCATAATATACACAGAGTTCCAGTGTATAACTGTATAAAAATATCGTTTCAAGGTGATCTCATATATCTAACCTTGTCTCAACGTTTTTCTGAAAATCTTTGTCATACATAAGATAATCATTTACTAGATATAAGTTTAAAAGATGAAGTTACAAGATACCCTAATATACTTATATCTTTTCCAAATATTACTTGAACTACCACCGTTCAAGTTATAATCAGTTCAAAAGTTCATCACATAGATGAGACTACAAGACAAGATTTGAATAGATTCAATCTTTGAATATCATTATAAATAATGAAGTTACGAGATACTTCATTAAATCTCGATATATATATACACCTATATATATACATTTCATACACTCCTTGAAAACCTCTGTTATGAAAATTATAAATAGAGTTGTAATATCCAATGAATTTGGAAAGGAGAAAACCTTGGCATAAACCTGATATCTTGCTGATCAGGCAAAGATACCAATAAGTAACCTTTTCTACTAGTAGATGGACGAATTCCCCACTGGTCATCACCCTGGTCGCAATAGGACCTTATGCTGGGCCTGCCACTCAGCCACTTACGCATTTGATGGACTCCCACTGAGCCACTTACACTTTCATGGACGCCCACTGAGCCCATGTTGCTTATGCCCGACTCAAATAGATGAACTTACTTCCCGAACGATGGGCAAGTAATCAAGATGTTTTCTCAAACAGCAACCTCGTTGCGAATGTAAAATACACCACTGAGCCGGACCCTCAAGTTTTGAACGAGTATTTAAATCCCCTTTAAAAGGAAGATATTAAATATAAAAAATGAGTTTTGGGATCCGCTCTAACTTTTAAAAATCATTTTGAAGACTCGAAAATACTTAAAGAGTGTTGGAGTAATGCTGATTTAATGAAATAAATCAGTCCAATATATAGAAATATTCTGAATATTATTATTTAAATAATATTCCCATAAAGAATAATCTTTATAAAAATAATTGAAGTAGAAGTTTTAAACTTATACTTGAAATGAGTATTAAATAACCAAAGATATACTTATAACGAAAGTACTATCTTTATTTGAATAATCAAAGATAAGTTGATTATCGACACCTTATTCTTTAATAAAATAAAGAACATATCTCAGCAAATAATCGGAGTCATTAGATCCTCAAATGAATATTCAATAATATTCATTAAATAATATAAACTGAGTCTAAACCCTCGAATGAATATTCAAATAATATTCAATAAATAATATAAAAGAGTCATAAGCCCTCGAATGAATATTCAATAATATTCAAATAATAAATAAAAGAGTCATAAGTCCTCGAATGAATATCAAAATAATATTCATTTAATAAAATAAAGAAGTCATAAGCCCTCGAATGAATATTCAAAATATATTCATTTAATAAAAGTAAAGCAGTCATAAGCCTCGAATGAATATTCAAATAATATTCATTTATAAAATAAGAAGTCATAAGCCCTCGAATGAATATTCGTAATAATATTCATTAAATAAAATAAAGTTATCGAATAATCCTTAGTCGATTAATAGTTTAAAAACTATATCAATATATATATATAATATATATTATACTCGGGAGCCTCGCCTCCCAGTTTTAGAAAAAGTTCACCTTTGATCCCTATACTAAGGGTATACGCAAATACCGCTTATCTCTAGCATAGGTATTATGCAACGAATAACCATTTGAACCAACAGATATATAAATCAAGACTACGAAACAGACATGCATATATATCATATCCATGCTACAATATATCGCAAGAATTTGCTAATAACAAATATGCATTTATCACAAGATCATGCATATACACATATACTCACAACAACAGTATAACTAGTAGAAAACTTGGCCTGAGCGACTGGGGGTTACAAATGGCTCGGGATGAGTCTGGTAACCTATAAACAACAAGTAAGTTGGAATTAAACCAAAGTCACTTGTAAATCTATACTTTAACCAACTTAGACTTTAACGCTTGCTTTTGCGCTTACTGATTCTCTTAAGTCACTCGAGTACCCTCGGCTCCACCATTTTTAGTAATTTAACCATTACGAGTTTTAAGGCGATTCCTTCGCGAGTGTCTTACCAACTGCCTAACACACTTAACATAATTGTTTCATACACTAATTAACCCTTTAAGGTCCTTAACTAAGGTTTCAAAGTAAGGCGAGGGGTAATGGTTCGGTCGCGAAACGCCGTTACTTAAAACGGTCGTTCCTCCTAAACCGTACATCGGAATCAAACGAACTACATATCAAAACGAAGCTCGTAACATG
This sequence comes from Apium graveolens, assembly GCF_009905375.1. Taxonomy (NCBI): domain Eukaryota; kingdom Viridiplantae; phylum Streptophyta; class Magnoliopsida; order Apiales; family Apiaceae; genus Apium; species Apium graveolens. The sequence goes on from NC_133653.1 coordinate 229,582,641, forward strand.
AAATATCTAAACATGGCAATGGTCAAAACCTAGCAGGGAGTTCTCGGGTCCTAATGTTATGAACAAAAGCAGTCTAAAGTAAATCGGACATTACGACGGCTATGTTTACCGCGATTTCCCAAATTTTTACCATTCCAAATCATATCAATCCAACTACCAATCAACAACAACTCAATATACACATCAATGCTACTGATTTCAGTCATAATAAGCTCAAGGATCTCAATCCAATCATATATTATAACATCTCCAAATTCAACTAAACTACTTAATAATTAAGCTCGAATCATGCTTATCATTCAAATTACTACTCATCCATCCAAACCATCTCCAAACTTCAACATTCAAACTTATTACTAAAGGGTGTGAAGATTTATACCTTCCTTGGGAGGTGTTAAGTTGCTAGGAATCCTTAGGGAGCCTCCTACAAGCTTGATATTTCCAAAGAAATCAAGAACACAAAGTTAGGCTTTGAAGTTTCTAAAAGTCCGATTTAAAGAACTGTAAAACTGAGGGTTTTACCTTGCTTATTTGGAAGAGACTTGTGAACAAGAGTTGTAGGACATCTCAATACCTTTCCAACGAGCTATAGAACACAACTTTTGAGTGAGTATGGAAGGAGATATGGCAGTTTGAAGTTGCTGGGTTTGTTTAGCCGAGAGCTTTCTTCTTGAAATGGGAAAGTCAACTTCTAATGTTTGTGTTTTATGATATTTGCTTGGTTGCTTCTCCTTTTTGGCCTTGGAAAATGTTTTAGCTTTTTACCATGGTAAATTTTACATGGCCCAAAATCAACCAACAAAACAAAACCCCTTGTCATGCTTATGTCATCTTGCACATGTCATAATGCTTCCACTTGTCCACACCTTGTTGGTTTGATGACATCATCATCCCTAACCTCCTTGATTAACTCCTAATTGCTTGCCTAATGACCGCTGATCTGTTATACGGTTCGCTTAACTTTCATTTTTCGTTTATCGTTTGAGGGATCATACCCGGGATCTTATTACTTAGGTTTCTTTAACCTTTTTCAATACATTATATTCCTTTCATGATCCTCTCTTATAATCCTTGAATTTAAATCCTTTTTATTCTGTTACCTTATACTCAATTCTTTCTGTATTTGGTAGATTTTCGGGAAAAATCAAAGTGTTCGGAATTGGATTCTGACGATCTTTACATACACTTATATACCATATAAGTACTAATAAAATCTCAGAATATCCATAACAGAACCCCTACATAGTGTGGCATGAAAAGTTTTCTCATTCAGCAAAACACTATTCATAAGGGTTTCAAAAATTTCCAAAAATTGGGGTTATTACAGTCTCCCCTCCTTAAAAGGATTCCGTCCCGGAATCAAATAGAAAATGAATAGGGATACTCTCTTAGCATTGCACTTTCTAACTCTCGAGTAAATTTTTCCCACATTGTGGTTCTACCATCAAACTCTGACTAGTTTGATAACCCTTTTCCTAAGCAATTGTTTCTTTTCACTTTATAACCCTTCCTGGTTGCTCCATATAGGTTACGTCTAGTTGCATGTCTATGCGTTCATATGCCCCTATTTATCTGGCATCCGAATTACACTTCCTTAACATTGATACGTGAAACACGTTATGACTTGCTACATGTTCTGGGGTAAGGCTAGCTCATATGCTAACTTCCCAATACTTCTTAATATATCCAAGGGTCCGACAATTGTGGACTTAGCTTTCCTTTCTTTCTGAATCTCATCAATCCTTTCCAAGGGTTTCCAAGGGGATACCTTTAACAACACTAGGTCCCCTACTTCCTATTCTTTGTCCTTTCGTGTCAAATCAACATACTTCTTATGTCCATCTTGGGTTACTACCAGCCGTCCTCTGATTAGATCTATTATATCCTTGGTCCTTTGGACTACTGCGGGTCCGAGCATCTTGCGCTCTACAACTTCATCCTAATATAAGGGAGATCGACATTGTCTTCCCTCAAGGATCTCATAAGGCGACAACTCGATAATGACATAAGATCTATTGTCGTAAGAAAACTCAATCCGTGTTAAGTGATCATTCCAATTTCTTTCAAGTCTATTGCACAAACTCTCATTATAGATTTTAGCATTAGAGCTTTTGCTTCTCAATACCCATTCTTTTCCAGTTCGTAATCGCTACTACCTTCCGTTCCTAATATTATACTGGTTATACTTTTGCTCATTAGCGTTCTATAACCTTTTAATAACCTCGTCAACCTTAGTATCACGAATGTGTTTCCATTCCGCATACCACCACAACTTTACTACTCCTTTTTCAGCTGCTTCTATCTTCGAAAGCTTAGTCCTTCATATAGAAGTAAAAGAATTTATTGAGAGATCACTATGATCATGAACACTTGTTACATTGCATAGTTAGTACAGAAGGTGGCCAGCCTTTAGTACTTGATAAGCAATTAAACAATATATGGTATCCTACTCGGCTTCTATCACACAGATAGATAGTCATTCGGCAATACCTCCCCTTCTGGAAGGGTTGTTCTTCTCAGCTTATATGAAATGAAAAGAAGAGAAAAGAACGAATTGAAGAGAATTGTATATGTGAAAAAAAAAATATACTGCCACCAAATATCTGGCTTGGAACCTACCTCTAAACTATAGAGGTTTGATATAGGAGAACAAAACATATGTGTATTTATATCAACATCAAGTATTATAGCATCGCATTTTACATGCTTAAATATTTACTATTCCATCCATCATTCTATGGACCCATGCTCTTGCTCGAGCTTATACACAATCACCTTTGAAACTCCCTCGACATCGAAAATCGAATCTGGGTTTTCATTCTAGACATCACCGTTACTAAAATTCTATGTATGCACTGCAACCTTCCTCGTATAGTAATACGACTCTCTATTGATAAGAAGGAATAAGTATTCAATAGGTAGATATCGACTTAATTAGTCTATCAATGATAACTTATACACTACCACGACCCGTTTAGTGGTACTCAATCTCAACATCCATTCCAATATAACTCTCACGGTTGTAACCAGCTCATTGCTCGCAGAATCATTGCTGCATTACTATGGTCCACTACTGACCTACCGTCGTCATTCACGTTCCATGAAATCTTAATATCTAACCATACGGAGTCCATACATGTCGTATCAAATCCTTCTAAGGAGGTAACATAATCACCATTCCTGATTCATGAAGAACACTCCTGATCCTGACATACATACATGGCATGAAGCAGATAAAATTGCAGAAGAGTTTCAATCAAAGCAACGATAGCAGGTTAATACCATTCTAAATCATATGCCTTAAATAGAAGACTTACTCAAAGGTTCGTCTAGTCCTTTTTGAAACATGGTCCTGGCTTATCTCAAGATAGGACCTTCTAAGATAGATAGCCCGTTCATGGCGATTAACAAATTAAACCTTTACCAACTACTATTACGGTTGGGTATTGCACAGTCATCAGAAGGAATGTCAATCTTCCAAACCATAATACAACCTTCACAGCTTTAACCATCATCACTGTATTCTTTTGGTACAAGCGCCTATAATTATCCTCTTACCTTTAAAGTGTCGGCCACCTTTTTGGCCTTTCCTGATAGTAAAATTTCCTTACAGTCAATGTCATTTTAACCACCTCCAAATAATTTTCTACCTCATTTCAATCACTGCTTATGTGAAGATGTTTTCCTTAAAATCTGATAAGTAAAAAAAATATCACCATTTTTCCATAAGTTATTGCCTCAGTCTTTAGAGGTTAATCACTGTCACGACTGACTCTCAATCATACTTAGAACATCTTTTATCTTAAGTCCTAATTGCCCTGAACAATTTTGACCATTACTGGTTCGATCCATACTTTCTCGTGGTGTAACACGTGCCCCACTTGGCATCATTATAATTACGTCACATTTCCTTTATCAACATTTCTATTCTTAAGAATTTTGAATATTACCTTTCTCCTTGTAAAACCTCTAAGGTTATCCTTGAATCGTTCCTCCTGTATTCCCTAGATACAGGGCATATCAAGATACCATTTATTAATACCAGAATCATTGTCTATATACTTCTGAAAAAATTCTCCACTGATTCTTAAAGGTTGTTATTACCTTAATCCTTTCCAGTTCATACTGTCAAAACTCATACTATCCCTATTAAGGGTGAAATGCCAACCTTTATGCATTCCCCTAGGATTCGTTTTAAGTTACCGATGTTCTATCCTTAATTCCACCTTTAAAAAGGTACATGCATCCTTCCATGGATAAATCAAGTCATATATCCCTGATAAGGGTATCTTATTCAATCATTCCCACCTCGATAGTATATGCCTAATTTCACAATAACATCTGTATTCAAAATGAGGTCAATCAATATGGTCTCCAAAAGATAAGAACGGTTATCCGCTTTTTTGCCTGATTCAGTAATGATAACAGGGATGTTCTAGAAGATGTTTGTCGTGTTCAACGTGAACCTTTTAGTTCTAACTACTCATTTACCTCTTTTATTTATCTCAACAGTCATCTCAATGTTGGGATATCTTTCATACCTGGCGTTTCCCATTCTGGGTATCATGCCCCCGGTCTTACACTTCACATTCTTGAAGGTCACTTCCTTCATCCAATTTTCCTAATTTCTTACTTTCTTGTCTCCTCAGTCCATCCGTGTTTCCTTATTAATCAATCGATCTATCTCAAATTTTCATCGAATACTGTCAACTTCAAGGGAATTAACTTTACATATCGCTTACGCCTTCAAACCTTGAATTTATCTCATGATCAGTCACCATCGCGCTGATGATGACACACTTCTCTATATTTATTGCAAGGGTTTCTTAGGGTTTCCCATACCTAACTCCCTTATCACTTCTCAACTCTATTTCCTTTATATCCCTTTATACTCCTTCCCTTTTCAGTCTTTTATTTTCGTTTCCATTACAACCATTACATGAACCAACACAACATAAGCATTGATTTCAAACATCCCGTCATTCTGGATTCGTATCCTCAGAATGAATCTTGACAACTTTTATAACTTAGATTCATAATTCATCATACTCGTCCGCTTTTGTTCTGGCTCTAAAGCTTTTACACTACCTCCATAACCTTGGGAAGTACTTTCCCGAAAACAATTGTCTGAACTTTAATCAGTTTATTATAATCTCTTGCTCCGTGCCTTCCTTGGTCTTTCACCAGCGGGTGGCCTCTCTCTTAGGAGGTTAAGTGACAAAAACAGTCTTTTGTGGTTCGTCAATCATTCAGAATCTCAAATGATTCCTCTATTTCCTTTAGCCAGGCTTTTGCCTCGACTAGGTCAACCTGTTCCTTGGAACTCTGAGAGCTTAGAGACTTAAAGGTCCTGAAATAATTTCCTATCGCATTGTTTCCTCGAGGTGGTGGTTGGGGATAATAGTCTAAGTTCTATCTAGACAGGTCCATAAATTATCGTATAGGAGTACCGTCTCGGGTCTCCTTTCCTTACTCAACTTTCTGTTTCCTTAGTATAAAATGTTTCAACCTTCTCCCATAATCGGGGTTATCTTATACATTAAAAACCTTGTTTTCCACTCTATTATGTTATGGGTTCTTTCTTTCTTGATGGCAACCTCCCTGACTATCACATTCAGGGTTTGCCCTAAATCTTATTCCTCAAACTATGGCTCTCATCTAAGTTCTCATCCTTAAGCTCTTGAACTTTCGGAACCCAAATTCTATAGGAATACCTCATTATTCCCTTATCATCTTTCTCGGTATTAATCTCATATTTATTTGTTGGCTCTCTGCCTTCATTCATCACCTTTTTCTGGCACAATATGCTCTTTTCCAATAATTCGGTCTCTATTGCAATCTCAAACAGCTTTTCGGTACTGGCTCCGGTTACCTTCACTTCTATTTCCATCTTCTCAAAATCTCTTATAAACTCTCTTAAAGACATTATCATCTTGAGTCTCTCCTTTTTACTAAGGGCATCAGCAACCACATTGGCTTTCCCCGAATGATAAAGAATCTCATAATCGTAATCCTTGATTAGCTCTAACCACCTCATTTGGCACATGTTGAGCTCTTTTCTGCGTGAAAATGTACTAGAGCACTTATGGCTTAGGTAATTCTCGCACTTCTCTCCATACAAGTAGTGCCTCCAATCTTTAGGGTAAAACTGTTTCCATGAGCCCAAACTCATAGGTGGGGATATCGAATTTTATATTCCCTTAATTATCTTGACGCGTACGCGATTACCTTGTTGTGCTGTATAAGAAGCACCCTAATTCCTTATGCGAAGCGTCACTACACTTCACAAAATCTCATTTTCCATCCGGCAACGCCAACATAGGGAACGTCACCAACCTTTGCTTCGGTTCTTAAAAGTTGTTCTCGCATTTCTCTGTCCATTCAAACTTCTCAGTCTTACGAGTAAGCCGCATTAAAGGGGCTACTATCTTTACAAACTTGAACGAACCTCTGGTAGTGACCGGCCAATCCTACCTCTGGGAGTTGCCCTAACCATGGTCATCAATTCCTCAGTGGTCCTTTATTCATTCTTGTCAGGATCCTTCACGGGATCCTCCTCAGCAACAATCCCTTCTAGGACAACATCCTCAACCGCTACATCCTCAATATCAACATCATCCGGTCCTGCGTTAGGACGCTCTATCGGATCCACAATCCGATCTCCAATTAGTAATAAAACATCATCGCGCTGTTACTCCTCAACCTCAGGGTTCGGAGTCCCGCTACCATATATGATAACGAACTACGCTTCTATCACGATATTTATAAGGGTTCCCATAAGGGTTTTAACTGTCAGTACTACGTTAGGTAGCCCGACTACGAACTTGGCAAGAGTTCTTATTATCTTAGTTATTATCTTAACGTCACATCATCTCTGAGGTTTATAACGCTTAGCTCTGATACCACTTCTGTAATACCCCCAAATCCAGGGTCGGGGATCCGGGTTGTCACGAGTTCCATTTCCCCTAATAACACCCAATCTTAATAAATAATCAACTACTCTGTACTGTGACCCCACAATAAACACACACACCACAAGTTATAGTCTCAGAGATGAACACTCAAAAATAACACAAGTCCTTATATTCCACAATTATAAACCGTTACACCTTAAAAAGGTTCTGAATAAATTTACATATTCCTTGCCATTATTACAATTCATATTATACATAAGTCTGGTTCATCAATAGTTGAAAACCTAGCCTATTGGTAGCTCCTACCTCAGCTACGGTGGCATCAACGCTTTCAGAAGACTGCGGAACGTTTTCTAACCGCTTGCGAATCGGGAGCTTGGTCATGTTCATCTTTTCTATCTATTGTTGTGTGATGAAAGAAGAAAGCAAGGGTGAGCAGCAAGCCCACCAAAATAATATGTATAATGATTAACAATATATGAGCCTTCTCATAGTACTCATGAAAGTCATGGTCAAAAGAAATGAACCAAGTTTGATATGTTAATGCGATGAAGTCGCAAAATATTCAGTATATATACATATATACTTTTCAAAATCTTGGAAGTCCTCTTCCATGCATAATATACACAGAGTTCCAGTGTATAACTGTATAAAAATATCGTTTCAAGGTGATCTCATATATCTAACCTTGTCTCAACGTTTTTCTGAAAATCTTTGTCATGCATAAGATAATCATTTACTAGATATAAGTTTAAAAGATGAAGTTACAAGATACCCCAATATACTTATATCTTTTCCAAATATTACTTGAACTACCACCGTTCAAGTTATAATCAGTTCAAAAGTTCATCACATAGATGAGACTACAAGACAAGATTTGAATAGATTCAATCTTTGAATATCATTATAAATAATGAAGTTACGAGATACTTCATTAAATCTCGATATATATATATACATTTCATACACTCCTTGAAAACCTCTGTTATGAAAATTATAAACAGAGTTGTAATATCCAATGAATTTGGAAAGGAGAAAACCTTGGCATAAACCTGATATCTTGCTGATCAGGCAAAGATACCAATAAGTAACCTTTTCTACTAGTAGATGGACGAATTCCCCACTGGTCATCACCCTGGTCGCAATAGGACCTTATGCTGGACTGCCACTCAGCCACTTACGCATTTGATGGACTCCCACTGAGCCACTTACACTTTCATGGACGCCCACTGAGCCCATGTTGCTTATGCCGACTCAAATAGATGAACTTACTTCCCGAACGATGGGCAAGTAATCAAGATGTTTTCTCAAAACAGCAACCTCGTTGCGAATGTAAAATACACCACTGAGCCGGATCCCTCAAGTTTTGAACGAGTATTTAAATCCCCTTTAAAAGGAAGATCTTAAATATAAAAAAATGAGTTTTGGGATCCGCTCTAACTTTTAAAAATCATTTTGAAGACTCGAAAATACTTTAAAGAGTGTTTGGAGTAATGCTGATTTAATGAAATAAATCAGTCCCAATATATTAGAAAATATCTGAATATTATTATTTAAATAATATTCCCATAAAGAATAATCTTTATAAAAATAATTGAAGTAGAAGTTTTAAAACTTATACTTGAAATGAGTATTAAATAACCAAAGATATAATTATACGAAAGTACTATCTTTATTTGAATAATCAAAGATAAGTTTGATTATCGACACCTTATTCTTTAATAAAATAAAGAACATATCTCAGCAAATAATCGGAGTCATTAGATCCTCAAATGAATATTCAAATAATATTCATTAAATAATATAAACTGAGTCATAAGCCCTCGAATGAATATTCAAATAATATTCAATAAATAATATAAAAGAGTCATAAGCCCTCGAATGAATATTCAAATAATATTCAAATAATAAAATAAAAGGAGTCATAAGTCCTCGAATGAATATTCAAAATAATATTCATTTAATAAAATAAAGAAGTCATAAGCCCTCGAATGAATATTCAAAATAATATTCATTTAATAAAATAAAGAAGTCATAAGCCCTCGAATGAATATTCAAAATAATATTCATTTAATAAAATAAAGAAGTCATAAGCCCTCGAATGAATATTCGTAATAATATTCATTAAATAAAATAAAGTTATCGAATAATCCTTATTCGATTAATAGTTTTAAAAACTATATCAATATATATATATAAATATATATTATACTCGGGAGCCTCGCCTCCCGGTTTTAGAAAAAGTTCACCTTTTGATCCCCTATACTAAGGGTATACGCAAATACCGCTTATCTCTAGCATAGGTATTATGCAATGAATAAGCATTTGAACCAACAGATATATAAATCAAGAATACGAAACAGACATGCATATATATCATATCACATGCTACAATATATCGCAAGAATTTGCTAATAACAAATATGCATTTATCACAAGATCATGCATATACACATATACATCACAACAACAGTATAACGGGTAGAAAACTTGCCTGAGCGACTGGGGGTTACAAATGGCTCGGGACGAGTCTGGTAACCTATAAACAACAAGTAAGTTGGAATTAAACCAAAGTCACTTGTAAATCTATACTTTAACCAACTTAGACTTTAACGCTTGCTTTGCGCTTACTGATTCTCTTAAGTCACTCGAGTACCCTCGGCTCCACCATTTTTAATAATTTAACCATTACGAGTTTTAAGGCGATTCCTTCGCGAGTGTCTTACCAACTGCCTAACACACTTAACATAATTGTTTCATACACTAATTAACCCTTTAAGGTCCTTAACTAAGGTTTCAAAGTAAGGCGAGGGGTAATGGTTCGGTCGCGAAACGCCGTTACTTAAAACGGTCGTTCCTCCTAAACCGTACATCGGAATCAAACGAACTACATATCAAAACGAAGCTCGTAACATGAAATATCTAAACATGGCAATGGTCAAAACCTAGCAGGGAGTTCTCGGGTCCTAATGTTATGAACAAAAGCAGTCTAAAGTAAATCGGACATTACGACGGCTATGTTTACGTGATTTCCCAAATTTTTACCATTCCAAATCATATCAATCCAACTACCAATCAACAACAACTCAATATACACATCAATGCTACTGATTTCAGTCATAATAAGCTCAAGGATCTCAATCCAATCATATATTATAACATCTCCAAATTCAACTAAACTACTTAACAATTAAGCTCGAATCATGCTTATCATTCAAATTACTACTCATCCATCCAAACCATCTCCAAACTTCAACATTCAAACTTATTACTAAAGGGTGTGAAGATTTATACCTTCCTTGGGAGGTGTTAAGTTGCTAGGAAGCCTTAGGGAGCCTCCTACAAGCTTGATATTTCCAAAGAAATCAAGAACACAAAGTTAGGCTTTGAAGTTACTAAAAGTCCGATTTAAAGAACTGTAAAACTGAGGGTCTTACCATACTTATTTGGAAGAGACTTGTGAACAAGAGTTGTAGGACATCTCAATACCTTTCCAACGAGCTATAGAACACAACTTTTGAGTGAGTATGGAAGGAGATATGGCAGTTTGAAGTTGCTGGGTTTGTTTTAGCCGAGAGCTTTCTTCTTGAAATGGGAAAGTCAACTTCTAATGTTTGTGTTTTATGATATTTGCTTGGTTGCTTCTCCTTTTTGGCCTTGGAAAATGTTTTAGCTTTTTACCATGGTAAATTTTACATGGCCCAAAATCAACCAACAAAACAAAACCCCTTGTCATGCTTATGTCATCTTGCACATGTCATAATGCTTCCACTTGTCCACACCTTGTTAGTTTGATGACATCATCATCCCTAACCTCCTTGATTAACTCCTAATTGCTTGCCTAATGACCGCTGATCTGTTATACGGTTCGCTTAACTTTCGTTTTCGTTTATCGTTTGAGGGATCATACTCGGGATCTTATTACTTAGGTTTCTTTAACCTTTTTCAATACATTATATTCCTTTCATGATCCTCTCTTATAATCCTTGAATTTAAATCCTTTTTATTCTGTTACCTTATACTCAATTCTTTCTGTATTTGGTAGATTTTCGGGAAAAATCAAAGTGTTCGGAATTGGATTCTGACGATCTTTACATACACTTATATACCATATAAAGTACTAATAAAATCTCAGAATATCCATAACAGAACCCCTACATAGTGTGGCATGAAAAGTTTTCTCATTCAGCAAAAACACTATTCATAAGGGTTTCAAAAATTTCCAAAAATTGGGGTTATTACAATATTTACTAATAAATGTATATAGAATTAACAAATCAATCAATATAAAAAGTTACCGTGTGGATCTGATCTCTCCTACTCTGCCATTTCCTATCCAAGCTACAATATCGAGCATGTATTGAAATTTACTAATTAATTTGTTGCACAGTCCCGTATCTTGAGCCTATGATAATAAATATTCATGTAGATCAAGATGCAGGACATGAATCAGACAAGCAAATAATAGCAAGTTAAACAAACAGACTTTTCGATGAGGGGCTTTTAGATGAAGATAAAAACGTAGAAACAGTCAACAAATTTTACTTAGAAACAGTCACATTCTCTTCAATTACAGCTATGCATAAGTACTTGATCAATTTAAGTATATTAGCAAAGTGATTTTCAACTTGATACATGTCACTGTGCATTTATGTATACTGGCTCTAATTTAGGCACAAGGCTCTACAAAGGAAGAATATGATAAATCCCTGGATCCCATGGGTTTAAAAAAAATTAATAATACCATCAGAATGAGTGACAAGTATAAATCTCTTTAAGCCTTATTAAAATATATCTCATCTTTAAATAATTTGTGTCCAGGTCTACAAGCTTTCAATTGAAGCTGCTTCTGCACTCTATTGGCCAAAGGAAAAGTTAATTGTTTAAGTTCTTGATGATTCAACCAATAAAACAATAATACTTAATTTAGCTCTATAAAACTAAATCTAGAAATAAACTAATTATAATTAAGTGTCATAATTCATAATGTACATATGTAGATAAAGGTAAAGGCAGAGTGCACCACAGTGGAGGACATGGATCTTGCAGTTAGGGCTAGTCTACAAGGTTGGGAGTTTGTTTTTGTTGGAGATATGTCAGTAATTTCTATCTCGAGCTTGAAATTACTTATTAATCAAGAAATACTTCAATATATGACTCACAATATCTAAAGGACCCTAGCACATAAAAACACAGACCTTCAAGTTCTCCTTTTATAAGAACAAACAATATTACTCAAAATTATGCATGCAGAAAGATAAGGCTTTGAACTTAGTCGGCTCTGGATTGGCCAGCTCTTGAAGATAAAATTATGCTAACAATGAGACCATACAAGGCTAGAGCTTCAGCGAAAATGAGAATAAATATCATTCCAACAAAAAGCTTCGGCTGCTGCGCATTATCCCTGCAAAGAATAATAAATTTTTGAGGATAAATAAATAAAGAAAACGAGAAACCATCTTCCCTTCCCATGAATAACAAAGATACTAAATCAGGTTTTTCTTCTACTCACCACACTGGCTATCCCTATCTCCATGTTAAATAACTAGTACAACTGATATCCTTTTGTGACTGCTACATGTTTGACAACGCATAGTATGCACATAAGCTTACTTTGATACTAACAAATTATTCACCATTTTTCCATCTAATAAACTATCATATTTTTAGAGTTTGTACTAGCTTCTCTTGAAATTTAAAGAGATTTCCCATCTAAATTTTAAACCCACAACAGAGCTATCTAGTTAGCTATCCTTACTCTTCGCGGAGAGTTGCGGCTACTCATTCACATTAATATGAAAAAGCATTAGATGTACTTAAAAATATTTTGATATCACTAAGGATAATATATAGACTTTGGAATCAAAAGTAAAAAGACAATACTTAACACCAGCATCACCAACAATTCCAATTAGAGATGTTGTATCCATTAAAAAGATAGTACGACTCCTCCTTGGGATTAATTAATGTACTAATAATAACAGCAATAATCAAACCATAGATACCCAGCACACCAGCCATAACCACCAGCACAATTGACTTCATCACCAAGTTCGGTCTCATGACTCCCATCGATGCCACTTCTATACCACTCTTAGCTGTACCATAAGCATAAAAACAGAAAATACAAAAATCCTTTTAAAACTCAGTATATAACAGATAATACATGAAACTGTATTTTGTTTTTTATTGTCCAATTAATACCCTAATAGTATCATTACCAACACTCACCAAATTCTCTTACGCAAATATCTCGACAACTAGAATTCTTACTCATCCATTATATTAAAACTTAAACTCATAGTACAACTGCAATAAAAATACTGCACTTGAAACTCACGAGCAGAGAGAAGGGACTTACCTTCAAAGAAGAATTAAATTCACTATATCTATTATTTTCTGCTGTTTAGCATACACAAACATAAACATAAACATATAGTTAATGGAAATTTCAAACAAAATAAAAATTCATAACGTATATCTATATATGCTAAAAGAATGAACTCAACAAAATCATTTATCGGAGAGATCAAGAACACTACCCACTCGCAATCGTCTCAAAGAGCAGAGAGTAAATACAAGTCCCATTGATTAGAAGCAGCAAAGATAGAAAAATATACATTTTGTATCCTCTTGGACCACGAGAACACAGCCTGACAAAGAAACCCTCTTGGAAACATCCATCTTTAAACCATATTATATTAAAAGTGAGAAAGCAAGTCTGAAAACTAAATTAACAATAAAATGAGAAAAATGAAATACCGAGAGAGAGACACGCTGAGGGAAAGGAAGACGGAGGATATGGGAGAGAGGCACGCTCAAGGTTATGCTTCAATAAACCCTAATTTGCCGCTCCCCAATTTTCAGCTTCCGCCCCCTATTTCATTTCTTGGCCCAAGTTGTATTCAAAATAAATAGCCCGGTCCAACTTTTTTTGTTGAAATTTAAATAATAATTTATCTTTTCTTTATATAAATATTTTTTTAATATTTTTTTATGAAAAATGAAGTAATTTAAAAATATATAAATATTGTAAATAAATCCATTAATGACTTGTTAAGTTTTATAAAATGTTTAATTTATCAATATATCATAAATCACTCCACTAAAATTATTAACTTTTAAAAATAAATAAAATAAATATTTCAATTATTATAAACTATATTGATAACACGTTGTAACTATACGACATCATCAAAAAAGAGGGGTTGCAATATATATTTGTTTAGAAGGCTATTATAATATTTTTCTATCTAACCCCAGGATAATGGGTTACAGTAGGCCATCTATGGCTTAGTGTTTCTTTTTGCCATGACTCTTCTCAGACTTTTCGTTGGAGTAAATGTTGCTTTGTTGTTCAGTACTCGTTTGCTTCTCTATAACCTTCCCATCTTTATCCAGTAAGATAATATCATCGTTCTCCTTTCGTGGTTCTCCGTCCAGCCCTTCATCCAAGTCTAGACGTCTAATAACACTTTTTATCGTCTGCCTACTCTTCGTTCTGTTATTTGATTTAACTCCTTCTTTAAGGTCTCATTCTCTGATCATAGAGTTTCTATGGCAGCCTGTAATTTCTTCAAAGCAGCTATTAGTTTAAAGTTGTCACCATGTTAAGAGTTTTCTCCTTGTGGATGAAGATTGTCTACCATCTTTAAATTCGCCAAGACTCTTATGAAGTTTCCCACAGACGGCGCCAAACTAGTTTAGTCATTTTTACGGGGTTTAATTATAAGTCCTAGAGATTTATAAAGATTACATGTAACTAAATAAACAAAGTAGAAAATAAAAATGACGAGAATTGGTGACGCGGAAAACTCCCTAAAGGAAGAAAAATCAATGGTGGGATTAACACCTGACCAAATTATCCACTATGAAGTAAATTTTTTTACAATCGGTTGAATGAATTACAAGATATGGATCTTTCCCAATAATATTAAAATTGTTATATGGTAGTTGCCTTCCCCTTTTCCAATGCCTAATTACTCTATTTATACGTGAGTTGCTAACATTAATCTCCCACATTATTCTTTCTTAGTTCTATGTTTTTTCTCCATCTGTTGCTCATCTTGATTTTAAATCTTCACGGCTTAATATTTGAAACTACCCTTCCATGTTTATCCATTATCTTCTTTCCATTATTGACCCATTCTCATGCTCAGCCTTTCTGTTAGATATAATTGATGATATCAGGAGATAAACTATCAGGACTTAATATCAGGATTTACTGAAGGTGACGTCATCAGTACTTGTCCATCAGTACTTGATGATCAACAATTGATGTCATCAGGATTTAGTCACATTAGTAGATATTCAAGAAGGAAAATGAAAGCAGAAATTTAAGGCGGTGAAGTACTTTATCCCAGAATCAATCATACATGCATATGTATTAGGTTTTCTTATTGTAATAGAATAGGATTCCTTATTGATTGTGTAACTGTGCACTATATAAGCACAAATTAGGTTTACACTTTATGTGTTGCGTACTGACTCAAGAGATAATGAGTCCTTAACTGAGATCTATGATAGATTTTAAAAGCTGTTGAATGACTTATCCATTGTCGACAAGGAATATGATTTAGAGGAATCAAACTTGAAGTTTCTACTTGTACTCCCTGAAAAGTGGGACTATAAGGTCACATCAATAAGGGATAATTATGAACTTAATGAAACACCTCTAGATGAGATCTATGGCATACTAAAAACTCATGAACTAGAGATGGAACAAAGAAGCAAGAGAATAGGATCCAAGACCAGACCAATTGCACTTAAAGTTGAAGAGAAGCCAAAGAAGAAAGCTAGGAGAAAAGGTTACTTCAAAGGAAAAGCTATAATTGCAAAGTCTGATACTGAGTCATCAAACTGATGATGACTCAAATACTGATAGTGAATCATATACTGATAGTGATCATGACAACAATAAAGACTTGGAACAAATGGTTGCACTATTGGTTAAAAGCTTCAAGAAGATGGTCTACAAGAACTTCAAGAAAGGGAAAAGGTTTTCCATAAAAGGTTCTAGTTCCTCAAACTATAATAAGAGAAATGACAGAAGCAATAATGAAAGGAAGGAATCCAAGTTTGGAAAATCTGACAAGTCAAACAAAAGATGCTACAACTGTGATGGAATTGGACACTTTGCAGCTGACTGCAAAAAAATCAAAAGTTGAGAAGAAACAAGCCTTGATCACAAAGAAGAAAAACTAGGATAATTCATCATATTCAGATGATGGTGTCAACTATGCTCTCATGGAAAATGCTGATACTGAGGCTGATAATGCTGAATTAAAGGTACCTCAGACCACACTTGCTTTTAATAATGATGATATCCATGAATTAAGATTGTTTCTTAAATCTCTGCATATTAGTTATAGGGATCAAACCTTAGAGAATAATAGAATCAAGAGTGAAAAATCTTAGTTAAAGAAAGGGGATGATCACCTAGAAATTGAGTTATTTTCCATGCTAGAAATTCAAAAAGAAATAGATAATGTTGTTTATGTTAAAGAAAATTTGTTAGAAAATCATGCTTATCTAGAAAAGGGGTTAGCTAAAGAAAGAGAGATTATCAAGCTTTGGACTAACTCAGGAAAAATAACTCAGGAAATTTTATAGAATGGCTGTTGGGGATCAGGATTAGAATATGCTAATAGATCTAATTCTGATGAGAAAATTGGAAAAGAAACCGAGAAAACTAAACCAGTAAATACTAAACTAAAGTCAAACTGAATGATGTTCAGTTGAAGCCCATTAAGTTTAATCCAAGTGTTGATGCTATTAGGTCAGTTAATGAGGTAGGTTCAACCTCAGCACCTAGATCAAACTTAAATACTGATAAGAGTGAACAAGTTCACACAAGATCAGTAAATATTGGTCTAATGACTCAGAAACAGCTTAAGCAAAAGCTGAAGGAATTACACATGAAAAATAAAGAGAAAAAGCCTAGGAAAAACAGGAATGGCAAGGTATGTGTTAATAAGAATGGTAATTATATAACTGCTCACAATGCACCTAGAAAGATATGCTTAAATTGTGGTAGTACTAATCTTCTTTCTAATTCTAGCTGGAAGAATAAAGAGATAAATATTGTTCCTCCCAAATCAGAGTTTAGGAATAGAACAGTTAAATATAAACCACATAGTCCTTGTTTTCATTGTGGTAGTTTCTGACACTCTATTTATACATGTAAAGAGTATCACAGTTTATATTATAATTATTATTATGAACTGAAACTCTCTTTAAATAAAGAAAAACATGTTTCTATATGTGTAAATATTGATAGTAAGAATGTTAACATAAACTCCGATATGAAGTCTTCTGCTGCATATGTTAACAAACTTAAAAATCCCAAAGGATCCAAGCAAGTCTGGGTCCTTAAAAACACTAACTGATTTTAAATACTGATTGCAGGGTGACAAGAGAAATTATCTAGTCTTGGACAGTCGATGCTGAGGACATATGACTGGTTATAAATCCCTTCTATCAGAATTTAAGGAGAAAGCTGGCCCAAGTGTTTCTTATGGAGATGGCCAGTTAGGAAAAATCTTGGGATATGGCAAAATAAAAATTGGGAATGTCATCATTGAAAATGTAGCTCTGGTTACAGGATTCAAGCATAATTTGATCAGTGTGAGTTAGATCTGTGATAGAGGTTGCCATGTGAATTTCTATAAAGAACATTGTAAAATTGTCAGTAAGTCAGATGGTAAGATTGCAATGACTGATGTAAGACATGGTAGTTTATATGAAGCCAGGGTCTCCACAAATACTAATGAATAAGAAGTTTGTCTACTTAGTAGAGCATCTGGGGAAGATAACTGGAACTGGCATAAAATACTTTATCACCTCAATTTCAACAATATCAATGAACTTGTGAGGAAAGAACTTGTGAGAGGACTGCCCAATGCACTGCTTACACCTGATGGCTTATGTGACTCATACCAGAAAGCCAAAGAAAGGAAAACATCTTTCAAGAGTAAAACTGAATCCTCCATTCTTGAACCGTATCATCTACTTCATATTGATCTCTTTGGTCCAGTCAATGTTATGTTGATTACCAAGAAGAGCTATGCACTTGTAATTTTTTATGAATATACAAGATACACATGGGTGTACTTTCTACACACCAAGGATGAATCTCCATCCATTCTTCTTGATCATGTAAGAGAGCTTGGAAAAGGATCAACATACAAAGTGAAGATCATTAGAAGTGATAATGGAAATGAATTCAAGAACAGTTCTATGGAAGAGTTCTGCAAATACAAGGGGATAAAACAAGAATTTTCTGCTCCTAGAACTCCACAACAAAATGGAGTTGTTGAAAGAAAGAATAGAACTCTCATAGAAGCTGCAAGAACCATGCTAGAGAAAGCAAGATTTCCTACCTACTTCTGGGTTGAGGCTGTGCAAACTGCTTGCTTCACAAAAAAAGTAACTTTGATCAACGGGCATGGAAAAATACCATTTGAGATGGTGAAGGGAAAGAGGCCAAATTTGAAGTACTTTCACATTTTTAGTTGCAAGTTTTTTGTTCTCAAAACTCATCCAGAGCAGCTTACCAAATTTGATCTAAAAGTGGATGAAGGAATTTTTGTTGGATATCCATTGTCTATAAAAGCCTTCAGAGTTTACAACCTGAGAACAAGGACAATCATGGAATCTATACATGTATCTTTTGATGACAAAAAGATTACAGGTCTAAAAGATGCAGATGACCATGATAAGTTGAGATTTAAAAATGAAGTACCATATAGTTAAATCCTGATTCACTGACAAATCCTTAAACAGTAAATCCTAAAATCACTTCAAGCTCTGATGATCCACATGACAGTGGAAATTCTTTGAATAATGAAGCATATGTTGAGGGGGAGCAACATGATTCAAATCCAGAGTCTTCTACAAGTAATTCAACTCAAGGAACATCAGTAAATAAGTCATCAGACTCTCATTCCTTAAATTCTGATGAGTCAAATACTGATAAAATTGGGAATACTGATTCAGGGGAAGCATCAGGACATGATAATGGTACAAGTCAAAGAAATAACAGAGAGTTCATGGATTAAGGGGGAGGTTCTTCTTCAAGGAGTCAACTTCCATCTATAAGAAAATGGTCTAAGTCACACACACCTGACTTAATCATTGGAAATCCTGATAGTGGTGTAAGAACCAGGAAAGCCACTCAAAATTAATATCTCTACCATTCTTTTCTATCTCAAACTGAACCCAAGAAAGTGGAAGAAGATCTTTAGGATGCTAACTGGATAACAGCAATGCAAGAGGAGATTAATGAATTTGAAAGGAACAAAGTCTGGACTCATGTGCCAAGACCAAAGAACATATCAGTTGTTGGTACAAAGTGGGTGTTCAGAAACAAAACTGATAGTGAGGGAATTGTTACAAGAAATATAGCAAGACTGGTTGCAAAGGGCTATTCACAACAAGAAGGCATTGATTATGATGAGACTTTTGCTCCAGTTGCAAGGCTTGAGGCAATCAGAATTTTTCTAGCCTATGCTACTTAAAAGAAGTTTAAAGTGTTCCAAATGGATGTAAAGAGTGCATTTCTAAATGGAGAACTCGAAGAGGAAGTTTATGTTGAACTGCCTCCAGGGTTCTTTGATCCAAGATATCCAGATCATGTCTACTTACTGGATAAAGCACTCTATGGACTAAAACAAGCTCCAAGGGCCTGGTATGAAACACTTGCTATATTTCTGTTAGAAAGTGGTTTCACAAAAGGTACAATTGATAAAACTCTCTTTTATAAATACCATGGTAAGGACATGTTATTAGTACATATATATGTTGATGATATCATTTTTGGTTCTACTAATGATAAACTATGTGAGTGATTTGCAAAGCTAATGCAGTCTAGATGTCAAATGAGTATCGTGGGAGAATTGAGTTATTTTCTGGGGTTACAAGTAAGACAGGCTGATGAAGGGATCTTCATAAATCAATCCAAATACACCCGGAATTTGCTCAAAATATTTGGAATACAAGACAGTTCAACTGCATCAACTCCCATGACCACTGCAACAAAGTTAGATTTAAATACTGGTTCGTCAATAGATCTAACTAACTACAGAGGTGTGATTGGCCCACTTCTATATTTGACTGCAAGTAGACCTGATATCACGTATGCTGCCTGTCTCTGTGCAAGGTTCCAAGCTGATCCAAGGGAACCTCATCTATTAGCTGTAAAAAGAATTTTTAAATATCTCAAAGGCACCATGAATCTTGGATTATGGTATCCTAGAGATTCAGATTTTAAGCTAATTGGATATTTAAATGATGATTTTGCAGGATACAAAATAGACAGAAAAAGCACTTCTGGAAGCTGCCAATTTATTGATGGCGGATTGATTTCTTGGTTTAGCAAGAAATAAAAGTCCATTTCCATATCAACTGCAGAAGCTCAATATATTACTGCAGGAAGCTATTGTGCTGAAATTCTATGGATGAAGAATCAGTTGTTGGATTATGGGTTAGACTATTCTGCTATTACTATATATTGTGATAATCAAAGTGCTATTGCAATGACAGGAAATCCAATACAATATTTGATGACTAAACACATTAGCATTAGGTACATTTCGTAAGGGAACATGTGGAAGAAGGTACAGTGGAATTGGTCTTTATTCCAACAGATCAGCAATTAATAGATATATTCACCAAGCCTCTCTGTGAAGCTACCTTCACAAGATTGGTGAATGAATTGGGAATGATATCAGGACATTTCTCAAACTCTGATAATTAAGGAATAACTATTGATAGTTAGAGTGTGGTATCTTATTATTATGTATCAGTACTTGCTAAATACTGATTATAGTGTTAAGTTCTGATGCCATAAAAGCATGCAATTAATTTCTATTAATTCTGGCCATATGAAGATGATCCTTCTAATAGACCAACTAAAGGGGTAGTCATAAGGAGGTGAGTCAGAAAGAGGCTGAAAGACCTCTTAGGTATCAAGCTATCTTAACTGCTGACAGGTGTCATAAGGGGAAAGAAAAGATAAGAGAGAATTCCAAGCCTTCAAAGTCTGAATCCAAAGTTGTTGCTAAGAAGAAATCAGTATGTAAGCCAACTAAATCTCAAACACTGATAGATCCAGTCTATACAGTAGCCCAAGCATTTGATACTGAAAAAAGAGTTAAAGAAGAAGAAGTCAGTCAAGCTCATCAAAGAAGAAAGATTCATGGAGCTGATTGGGCTAAAAAACTGAAATTAACCTCTGACATTGCTCAAGTTAATGAAGAAGAAAATGTTATTCAACCAATCACAACTTCTGATACTACTCATGTTGATGATTCTTCAAATTCAATTCAAGCTGAGTTATCAAATCCTGATTCTGAAAATATAATCTCTGATAAGCCAGAACTTACTTTTGAAGAGAAGAGAAAGTTATTATGGGGGAAGCAAGAAACCTGCACCTAGAAGAGATTCCTCTGAAATATTAAAGAAGATATACAGTGGGAGTTCTCATGCTAGAAAACCTGGAATCATAAGTGGTCTGGGAAGGTTAAATGTCATCTATAGGTGATGCTTTGATTCTAAGGAAGCATGCTAATCTGACAGAAATTGGAGATAATGTGATGTTTGAAGACTTACAGAATATCATATTAGTACAAATTGTTATTGGTCTTGTTGGAGAGAAAATGTTTTATTTTCTGGAGTCTGGGAGAAGATTAAGGTTGACTCAAGAACAGTTGAGAGACAAACCATGGCATGAATTAGAACTTGTTGCTACAATTCTCAAGGTAACAAATCCTGTAACTTCCAGATGGTCTGCATTTATAAAGAACCTGATACAGTTAAAGCAGCGAGGAATGTCTTATAAATCTAACTACATTCCAAAGTACATTGATCAAACTGAATATGTTTTTGATATGCCTATTGGAGAAGCTAAGATAGAAATGAGTCTAGGAAGACAAGTCTTAACTTTTAATCATGATGAAAAGAATATTGGGCTTCTGGAACTGGATGATCCATCTCTTGGAAATTCAAAGTTACATGACCTCAAGGTTGCCATCTATCAGAATGATGAATCAACAGATGCATTGAAAGAACACAAATAGAGGATGCAATGGTATTTGTATGTAATGGAAGAAAATCTGCTGAGGAAGTTTCTTGAAGAAGCTCAGGACTGTGTTAGAGTTCAGAATGAAGAATAAAGTCTGATAATAACTGTCTGTAAGATTGTATATGTTTATTTGATTTCTGCATTTAGATAGTTTTGACATCATCAATTGGAACTTGTACATATTTACATAATGCACAAGTTGGGGGAGATTGTTAGATATAATTGATGATATCAGGAGATAAACTATCAGGACTTAATATTAGAATTTATTGAAGGTGATGTCATCACTACCTGTCCATCAGTACTTGATGATCATCAGTTGATGTCATCAGGATTTAGTCACATAAGTAGATATTCAAGAAGGAAAAGGAAAATAGAAATTCAAGGCGGTGAAGGACTTTATCTTAGAAGCAATCATACATGGATATGTATTAGGTTTCCTTATTGTAATAGAATAGGATTCATTATTGATTGTGTAACTGTGCACTATATAAGCACATATTAGGTTTACACTTTATGTGTTGCGTACATTGTTATATTATTCGCATAACCTAGCAGCTCTTAAGGATAATTGTTCATTCTTTGAGAGAGTATTTTTGTAATCAGTTTTTATCTGCTAATATAAAAATTGTTAATTATGTTAAAGCTTTATCGAATTGTTTGAATAAACTATATTCACCCCCCTCTATAGTTGATTACGGACCTAACACTTTCCATCATTAAAACATGTCATCTCGTCATCTTCAAGTAACTTCCCTTCATGTTGTATTTTCTCATCACCACGTCCAGTCCTTCTCATCTTGTTAATTATAAAATTTTAGATATAACAACTACCCTCCTCCAAATTACATAAAACTACAAGGAGGGCACCAATTTCATACTTAGTACAATTTCCTTCAAGTACCCTCCTTCAAAATACATATAAACTACAAGGAAGGCACTAAATTCACATTTAACATAATTTTAAGAGGTCGTCAAAATTATTTTACCCTCCTTCAAGTACCCTCCTCCAAAATACATATAAACTACGATGCGTGCACTAAATTCACACATAGTACAATTTTGAGAGGTCGTCAAAAAATTTTACCCTCTTCCAAAATACATATTAATTACAAGAAGTGCACCAAATTCACACCTAGAACAATTTCATGAGGGCCTTCAATTTTTTTACCTTCCTTCAATATCTTCCTTCAAAAAATTTACTCTCTTTCACTACCCTCCTCCAAAATACATTTAAAATAAAAGAATGGCACCAAATTCACACTTATTACAATTTCAAGAGGGTGTTAAAATTGTTTACTCTTCTTCAAGTACCCTCCTCCAAATATAAATAAAATACTCTCGTTCAAAAAAATTTACCCTCTTGCAATACCCTATGTCAAAGCACCTTTCACCAAAATACACATAAAAAATTTCAGGTAACACCAAATTTTGTTTACCTTCCTTCAACTTATTTACTACCCTTCAAAAATTTGCTCAATTTTCAAAGTTTTCCTATAAGACTATTATTAGCGGATACTACCCCCTAATAACGTTCGAAAGGCACCAAAATTAAATGTTGTCAAATTGTAATGAGGTAAAAAATTTAGTTACTCTCTTTAAACACATCTGCTTATGTTCAAACATTTACACAAAAATTTTGATTTTATTACTAAGGTCGTCACTAGCAGACACTACCTGCTAGGGGGCACCAGATTGAAATTAGTCAAGTTTTAGGGGGCACAAAAAATTATCTACTTCCTACAAACACTTACGCAAATTTCAGATTTCATTTCTAAGGTCGTAATTAGCTTCATTACCCTCTAGCACTACCCGAGGCACCAAAATGAACTTAGTCAAATTTTAGGGGACATAAAAATTTATTTACACTTTGACCTTCCTCGAAATACTTACAAAATTTACCAGTTAGTAAATAGCTGTTAAAAACATATATATCAAGTCCCATTAAGGTGAAACATTTACTCTTTCAACCCACTAAAATAAGTTGAAGGAGTGGGGGTAACGATAATACCTGACTTAAGTCCACCTCTATACTCTCCATGTAAAACTATATCCCAACACTCCCCGTGTGTAATCTATCGTATCTATAAAGTTGACTAATAAGTGTACACTAAGGTAATGTTTTACCTCCCAGACCAATTATACCCTCCTCCCCCACCATACCATCTTCCGGGTCAAGGATGTTACCCTCCTGCCAACAGACTCTTATTTTCATCCTTTAGTACTCACGGACAAGAGAAACCTTCCATGAAGGTAGTTAGTCTGACAGCTAGTCATAAAAAGAGACATGTTATCGTGTCATGACTATGACTGTCAACAAGAAAGAAGCAATCTTATGGATTAGAAGGTAACGGGGGGTAACACCAAATCTTATAAATACCAATGTAAGTTACACAAATGCATATCCTCTGTTGGGCCCGAGAATAAAGAAGAAAGATGAAGGAATATAGATAGGTGTTTAGTATATAAGTTTGTAATAAAAAGCCCAATAGAGACCCAATTGTAAAGGTAAAAGCCCATTAAAGGCTCCCTATAAATAGAGACTAATTTCCCCACTGAAAGGGGGTGGGAAAAATAAGTATCAATAAAGAGTATTGTTCCTCACATAAACATAGCTCATATTTAGGGTCATCATTTGGCGCTAGAAGGAGCTCTTAAATTTGATACTCCAACATGATTATTGAGGAAGCAGATCCAGAAAAATGTGAAAACACTGCTGAGATTTAAACTGTTCAAAAACCCGAGCATGTTGATCCAGCAGAAAAAAATAAAGCACCCTCGACCCTCAAGCCAAGACGGCTGTTTCAGGTGGAGGAAAACCCCCCCACCTGAGGGCTCTCAGGTGCAGAGACCACCAGTCAAATATAAGAGGAGAATCGTTAAGGATACTCGTTCTCGTGTTTTAACAGAAAAGGGAAAGAAGGTGCTCTCCAGTGATGCTAGATTGCATTTACAAAAGTTGAAGCAGAAGAAACTTTTACGAGAACATGAGATAGAGGGTATGGAAGGTTTGGCTGAGGAGCTCAAAATGTGAGGCTGAAACCAAAAGACTAGAGGCGAAGCTGGAGAAAATAAGAGAAATTCAACGTTTGCAGCATGAATTAAAACAGGCATCGATTAAGGAAGGCGGTGATGAGGAACTCGGTTATGTGGAGCTATCGGAGGATGATGAGGATTACTATTATGAAGAAGAGGAAGTCTCGACTGAGTCTATATATTCAAGAGCCGGACGCCCTAAGACAGTCTCTTCAGGGGGAACCCCGCAAGGTTCGATGTCAACAGACTCGATATCACATGAGGAGTTCCTAAAAATGCAGGAAGATATGGCTCAGTTGCGGAATCTAGTTAAAACTCAATCAAGATTCGAGGCACCGGTGGAAAGCCCTCTCTCTCGAAGCATCGAAAAAGCTAAGATAGATAGGACTTTGAAAACCCTGGCACTCGACCAGTTTGATGGATCAACCGACCCATGGGGATTCCTTAACACCTTTGACGGTCGA
Source organism: Apium graveolens (assembly GCF_009905375.1). NCBI lineage: Eukaryota > Viridiplantae > Streptophyta > Magnoliopsida > Apiales > Apiaceae > Apium > Apium graveolens. The sequence goes on from NC_133653.1 coordinate 229,608,137, forward strand.
ATGGCATTTTACGGACACTCAGAAGTCACCCGTTGCCAATTCTTCTCTACATGCTTACAAGGCACAACCCTACATTGGTATAACAATCTCCCATCTAGGTCGATCGACTCCTGGACTACATTGAAGACTAAATTTCAAACAAGATTTTCAAGCAACTACAAAGGGGGAAAAATCATGGTATCTTTGATTACGATGAGTCAAAGGCCTAGCGAATCTCTAAAAAGCTATTTAGGGTGCTTTCATCAGGCTATATCTGAGATAACAGACCTAGAGGAGCCTTTGGTGGTGAATTATTTAGCAGCAGGCATTGATGGAAGCCGACATGGCATTTTACTAGAAGAACTCGTAGAAAAACATCCCCTGCATCTTTATACGGCATTTCAAATTGTTGAACACCGAATGACACTCCAAGAAGCAGTAGGTAGTATAAGATCTCCACGACGCTCTAACTATAAGTATGACAGGTCAAGAACTCATAGCCCCCAGACCCCGAGATCTCGGAGATATAACTCCAAATCCCCTCGACGTTCACCTCCGAGAAGAGATGTTAGGAAGGAAGAGCTTCGAAGCCCAAGAGGCCAAGAATATCAGCGACGATCCATTTTAGATAGAAAATGGCAGCCCCGTGACAGAAAAGATACAGAGTTTACCAAACTCACAGTCGATAAAGCAACAATCTTGGCAATTTTAAAGACAGAACCTGACTTTCGACCCCCGAGGCCGATGAAGCCAGGACGTCCTCCGAGTTCTCGATACTGCGACTATCACGAGGATATGGGACACACTACAGAACAATGCTACCAACTAAGCAATCCCATTGAATCCAAAATCAGAAAAGACCATTTCGTCCATTATATTGAAGGACAGGGCCAGACTCATCAAAGACAAATGACAGAGTAGTCGATGTAATCTTCGGGGGTCACGCCGCCGGAGGCATGTCAAACAACTCTCGTAAGTCATACGCCCGAGAGGTGTGTAATGTTAATCCTCAATGTCCCAAGAAATACAAACCATCTCCATCTCTCATCATATCCTTGTCGGATGAAGATTATGCTCCAAATATCATAAGAGGTCATCAAAACGCGCTGGTTATCACCGCCAAAATCGGCTCTAATACAGTAAAAAAGATCCTTGTTGATAATGGTAGCTCCGTCGACATCTTCTATCATCACGCCTTAGCGCGAATAGATATAGGGATAGGAAGTTAGAAAATACCCATTCGCCTCTTTATGGCTTCACGGGTAATGAGGTAAAAGTGGTTGGCACAATTGACTTGCCGGTTCTTTTCAGCACGATGCCCTGCCAAATATGGAAAATAATTAAGTTCCACGTAATAAGTGCAAACTCAAGCCACAATGCCATACTAGGTCAAATGACAATCTCGACATTGGAAGCCATTACGTCGATTCCCCATTTAAAGATGAAATTCTTGACTGAGTTTGGAGTGGAGGAAATGTGTGACGACCAAGCGGTGTCAAGACAGTGCTACTTGACTACCGTCGTGCATAAAAAGCAAGATAGTGATTCTCAAACTATCAACAAAGTCGTTCAGATAGATCCCAGTAGCATCATCAACATCCCCAGGGATCCCTCGTTCTTACCTGTTGGTGAAACGGTCGAGATTGCGATAGATGAGAATTCCACTGATAAAACAGTTAAAATTGAAAAAGATCTAAGTCCTCAGATAAAAGATGAACTAACAAGGTTACTTCGGGAGTTCTCAGACGTATTCGCATGGTCACCATCTGACATGCCGGTAATTCCCACCGACATAGCGAGACACTCCCTACACGTCGACCGCCAAAAGAATCCTTTCAAGCAAAAGAGACGCACATTCTCAGAAGAAAAGCATCGAGCAATCGAAGAAGAGCTTGATCGGCTTTTAATGGCCCGTTTCATTGAGCCGGTAAAATTTCCTACATGGATTGCTAACATTGTCCTGGTAAAGAAAAGTAATGGGAAATGGCGAATATGTGTCGATTAATCCGACCTCAAAAGAGCATGCCCTAAGGACTATTATCCTTTGCCGAATATAGATCAACTTATCGACGCAACGGCAGGCCATGAGCTGCTGTCTTTCATGGACGCGTTCTCAGGATACAACCAAATCAGGAAGGATGATCAAGATTGGGAACAAACGGCGTTTATCACACACCGAGGTGTCTTTGCATATCGGAACATGCCTTATGGGTTAATCAACTCTGGTGCAACATTACAACGTATGATGGATGAAATATTTAAAAATCAGCTGGGTCGGAACCTCGAGGTGTACGTCGACGATATGATAATAAAATCAAAATGTTCAAGCGGCCATGCCATCGACCTTCGGGAGACCTTCGAGAATGTTCTTTGTAATAACATGCGATTGAATCCATTAAAGTGTTCTTTTGGCTTAACATCTGGAAAATTATTAGGATTTCTTGTCTCTCAACGAGGGATCGAGGCTGATCCCTCATAAATTAAAGCCATATCTGAAATGAAAGACCCTTCGACCATTAAAGAGGTTCAACATGTTACTGGATGCATAGCGGCCCTTCGGCGTTTCATTCCACAGGCCTCTAAAAAATGCAGTCATTTTTTCAAGGTTATCAAAGAAGCCTCAAAGAACATGAAGTTGATATGGGATGACCAATGCAAAAAAAGCTTCGAAGGGCTGAAAACTTTTCTGACAAGCCCACCGGTTTTAGAAAGAGCATTGCCTCGTGAAGCTCTGAAAGTATACATCTCAGCCTCTAATGGGTCGGTAGCCTCTGTTTTGGTTAAAGATGTCGAGGGTCATGAAGCCCCAATTACTATGTCAACCATACTCTGAAAGACGCTGAAACTCGTTATCCACATGTGGAGAAACTAGTTTTTGCTCTCGTGGTAGTAAGCAGAAAGCTCTGTCACTATTTCCAAGGTCGTCTTATAAAAGTCATGACTAACCAACCCTTGAAGTGCATCTTGCACAAACCGGATATGACAGGGCGCCTCACCGCTTGGACGGTGGAACTTAGCCAATTTCACATCGAGTATCTACCCTAGAGTGCAATGAAGTCCCAAATCCTATCAGACTTTGTCGTAGAGTGCAAGTTTGACAGTCCTATAACTGAGGAAATGACGTTTACACAGAAAGCTTGGACTCTCTACGTTGATGGATCCTCAACATCATCACCAGGGGGCGCAGGTGTCATTTTAATCCATCCAGAGGGTTTCAAAATACAACAAGCTTTGAAATTCTCATTCCCAGTAACAAACAATGTAGCCGAGTATGAAGCTTAGTTAGCAGGGCTACGTCCAGTGATTGAGTTGGAAGTGAATATTTTAGAAATATTTGGCGATTCTCAGCTTGTCGCCAAACAGTTACAAGGTGAGTTCAAGGCACACGATGCTCGAATGTCGACATATTTGAATCTGGCCATGTCCTTGCTGGAGAAAGTCTCATCATGGACAATCAAGAATGTTTACAGGGAAGACAATCAATGGGTCGACGCCTTGTCTAAATTGGCATCGTCCGTCGTGGCAATGTCAGAAGCAATTTATGTCGAGGAAAGAAGTGTTCCCTCTATTGACATGGGTCCTTCGTTCCCTGACAAGCTGAAAGTCAATGAGATCTCCTCTATTGTGGATTGGCGTCAACCTATTTTGGAATACATCTTGCTGAATAAGCTCCCATAAGATAAAGGTGAAGCCAAAGCCATATCATACAAGGAAAAGAACTATTGTGTGCTAGAAAACAAGTTATATCGAAGAGGTCTTGTAGAGCCACTGCTTCGATGTCTAGGGCCAGACGACTCTCAAAAATCAATGGTCGAAGTCCATACTGGAATCTGTGGGGATCATCTAGGGGGCAAGAACTTAGCCCTTAAGATAGTGAGGCAAGGTTTATTTAGGCCTACAATGCGAAGTGATTGTGAAACTTTTGTATGAAAATGTAAGTCATGTCAGTTATATGGGTCGGTTTCTCATCAACCTTTAGTAGAAATAATTGTCGTCGTCAATCTATGCCCCTTCTTTTAGTGGGTCATAGATATCGTGGGCCCCTTTCCAAAGTCCAAGAACCAAGCCCAATACATTGTCGTGGCTGTTGACTATGCAACGAAATGGGTTGAAGCACGACCTCTGGCCAAGATCCGTGAGAAGGAGATGATTGAATTTTTGATGGAGTACATTGTGTTCAGATTTGGGGTACCCGAAATCGTTATAACTGACAATGGAACCCAATTTGTGGGAGAAAAATTCGCAGAAACAATTTCAAAACTCAAGATTAAACACATCAAATCCTCGATGGCTTATCCCCAGGCCAATGGATAGGTTGAAGTTTCTAATCGGATAATCCTACAAGGGCTCAAGAAAAGGGTCGATGAATTACCAAGGCCATGGGTCGATGAATTGCCGAATGTTCCCAGGTCTTATAGAACAAGCCCTAGGAGTTCAACGGGTATATCTCCTTTTAAAATGGCTTTAGGCTTGGAAACTGTCTCGCCCATCGAAGTATCTCTTAACTCCCCAAGGGTCGAGTATTTTGATGCTGAAGCGTCGCGAGAAGGAATTCAGCTTCACAATATTCTTATGGAAGAAGTCAGAGATGAGGCATCAAAGAGAGTTCTTCAACAACAAGCACGCACAACAGCTTACTTTAACAAGAAAGTAAAGGTTAAACAGTTTTTGGTGGGGGATTTAGTCCTTCGAGAGTCGGCAGCATCCCAACCCACCATAACAGGAAAGTTCAAAACCCCATGGAAAGGACCTTATCAGGTAACGGGGGTCATTGCACCAGGGACCTATCGTCTTTCGACGCTCGACGGTACTCCTATCAAGAATGCTTGGAACGCTATTCACTTGAAGAAATTTTATCAGTAGATTAAGTTAGTTGTTATTCGGATTGTGTAAGGGAAAGCAAGAAAGTCATCTTTTAGACTATAAAAATTAGTTTTAATGAAAGGGGTTGATATGAGATCCCCGTTAAAACACGAAATCTTCCCTTTTAAATCTATATATGGAAAATAGTACTTATGAAAAAGTTTTAAGTTCGAAAATTTACAAAAATCAAACGTTATTGCACAATCAATTCTGGTTTCCAAGGAAAAGCGTCGTAAAAGTCATGAAACTTGAATACCGAAACAAAGTCCTCTTTTTTCTTGCTTGTCACTACAGCAAATTTCTTTACTGCAGCTATGTTTTTATTCGCCATAATTCCCCGTTTATGACAAAAAAATTAGCTCCACAAAGTTAATCACATGTGTTTAGGAAAGTGCAAAACTAAAATCACCTTTTGAATATATCCAAAATTCCCTTCCTCTACTTGGTATTCTAAGTTTAAATTATTCGTCGACTGATTTTGAGTCTTGGTAATTATACATAACTACTCCCTGCAACTTGGTTACGCCTAACATATCACCTACAGCACGAAGAAAACTAATTTATCAAAGGACTGATATAGATCTGAAGAATTACGGAATCATTTATCTCATTTGAATATATCAAGAGTTTCTACAAAACCCAAAGCAGAGATATAAAGCAAATCTAGTAACTTAACTTAAGGAAATTCTCTCTTCAAACACGGATAAATCATTTTTCATGGAGACATCAAAGAATAATCAAAGTAACAAAAACTTAACCATCGTCTGAGAAAATAGATAGTCTGAGAAATATTTGAATAAAATAATAGATCCAATGGTTACATCATAAACGAGGCATCCCTCGCCTTCGAGGGTCGACAGGATCAGCAGGGGCCTCAATTTCCTTACGCTCGGTAGTATAATATTGCAAATAGTCATCAAAGCAATGTTCCGATACGTTGAAACTCACAGACTCAATCTCTTATAACAGCGACTATATCCATCTCCCAGGGCCCCGGCGATGTCCTCTACCCCTTTTTCTACTTCTAATTTCAGCTCGAAATTCTCTTTCTCCAAGGCCTCATACTTCCCACGGAGGTTGGATACCTCGACATCCAAAGCTTCACGACGCTTCGTTTCACTGCTCAGTGAGTCCTCCATATTCTTCACTCGAGGTCCAATTCCCTCCAAGTCTTTCTTAAGACGATCGTTGTCAATTTAAAGCTCACTTATCTAAAAAAACAACAAAACAACAACAATAAAAGATCCACGATGAAGACCAAACATACAAGTGCAGAATGATGAAAGAGAAAATGATAAAGTAAATTGGCTTGCCTTGGTCCGATAGCTAGAGCTCGCTTTAGATAGCTCGACAATACGACCCTTAGCCTCCGCTAAATCAGCAAAAAGCTTTTTATTTTCGTCCATCAAGATATCACGCTCCTCCTCGACTCCCGAGGCAGGACTCTTACTATCATCAACTTTGTATTCTTCAAGAATGTGCAGAATATCAGATAAAAACTGACATAATAAAAGAGACAATGATGTCAAATTAATAAAGCAAAAGTAAAAAAGAAAAAAAATAGAAGCAACAACTTCTTTTGAGCAACATAACTTAAAAAGAAAAAGTAGTTAGGATAAATACCCTTCCGGCGCGTCCCAAACAGCGATCAACAAGCTCACCCCTCGACCTCTTCGCATATGCACTAGAATCTTGCGGAAGATTAAACACACGAAAAGCTCGAAGGGGGGCAATCGACCCCCAACCCACCTCTCAGATGGACGGATTTCCACTTGAATAACCTCCTTACTAGCTGCAGGGTCAACTGTTGGAAGCATAATCCCTCGATTACCAATTATAGTTAACATTTTATTTACACCACTCCCCGCAACATCCGGGAGAATTTTCTTACCTGCAACTTCTGGTCCTTCAACAACAACACTTCGGAGTCTTTTTCTAGAGGGATCCCCCACCCCTTCACAAACAAAACGCTCAGAACCTCCAACGACTTTGTTCCCTTGATTGTCTAACAATTCAATTGAGAGCGTCTGTGAGGAGGGATTCTCCTCAACCCTCGGCAAGTCAATGGCCCCAGCCTTCGACTTTTTAGCCAAAAACATCATGGCCTTGTCCATTTCCTTCGAAAACCCACTCTCCAACAAATTCTTCAAGGTATTTTTAGCAACTGTAATAGAAATAATTTGACAAAAATGTAACGTTAGAAAAATCAAAGACAAAAGAAAGAAATAAAGGATCAATATAATCACCACAAGATACAAGTAATAACATCTTATGATTGTGCTCCTCAAGAAAACTTAAAATCTTTCAAATCATTATGTGTATAGACAGGTCTCGACCCCTGAAACCTATCGAGATATGTTCCGTCATATTTATCAAGACTATTCAGATATTCGAGGGTCGATTGCGTCACCTTACGACACGGTCTAACGAACTCTAAATCTTTTCCCCCCAATATAAACCCATTTTGGGTGATAACCCGAATTAGAGGATTTAACACTAACAATTTTAGGATGCTTACTTTGGGTATCGAAGTAAACCTGTCCGTTGTGATAACGAATGCAATATATGGAGAAAAATAGTTTAATAGATGGGATCATATCTCTTTCGTTACACAAAGCTATGAAACCGCTAATCTGGGCCACTGAATTAGGCGACAACTGTAACGTCCGAGGAAATGTCGTGTAATTATTTTTTTATTCATAAATAATTATTACGTGATTATTGGGGGAATGTTGGTGAATTATTTGATGATTGATATTGATGTTTGGGTGTTTATACATGATAAATTAGGATATTTTAATTTTTAAGTATCGAGAATAAAATATGGATAATTTTGGTATATTTCTGGAAATTTTCGGATTGTTATATGAATTTATAAGGATTTATAGAATTAATAATGATTATCTTTACGTAATTATAAAATTACTTTTTAGAATCAGAAATCGTCCCACTTCAACCGTTTTTGCATTTTTACAACCCGAAACTTTTTCGAAAACTCCTTCCTAACATAATCTGATAATTCTAAACACTTTTCGTGTTTTGACTTTCTCGATCCGGGGTACGGTTTGACCTGTACGAGTCCCGACGTGAAATTTTCGATATGCTAATCATTTTATAGATCGATAAAAATCCGTAATCTCAAAAGGCGAGATATTATTACCTTATTGTCGTATAAAGTGTTTTATAAGAGGCTCTGTTTTAATAATTATCCAAATCTGGTATTAAAATCTTATCGTCTTTATAGTTATTTAGAGGTTAAGTAACCTATTTTCGGATCCGATATGTAAAAGTAACTATCGGATTATTAAATAAATAAAATATGTGATGGTTCTGTTAGTTGGGTGTTGCCTTATTATTAATTATGGGTAATTGTTGAATACGAACATTAATTGTATAATTAATTATTGAACTGTAAGACATTATTTTGTTTTTAAAATGATTTTATTGAATATTTACTCTTATAAATGCTAAAATTATCTCTAAAATTATTTTGTTGCTTTATAATTTTATTTATTATTTTTAGGAGTTTATAAAATTTAGAAATCAACATTTTATTGATTATTTATCTTTAAGTGATTTTCTGATTACATTTAATTGTAAAATCAGTATTTAATTGCAAAATTTTTCAACAATTATGAAATCCATATTTTATTAAGTTTGGAATATTTCAAGAATTGTAAAATTATTTCAGAAAGTTCCTGGCTTTTATTTAACCGCACATGTATTCGTTAAACTGTAAAATACGGGTCTGAATGCGCGTTCCAAAAATGATTTTGAAATTATAATATTTTTATGAAAATTAGTTTTAACTATCTTGGGAATTTTAAATATGCTCTGATAAATTTTCGGACGGTTGTTACCCGTAAACTATTAATTAAAATCATTAATTAGTGTATGAAACGGGATAATATCGGGAATAAAATGAATAAATAGTAAAAAAACAAAACCAACAAAAGAAGATAACTATAACCTTCATCTCTTTTATTTTCTTAATCTCTCTCGGGTTATCTCTATCACCTCCTCTCATCTCTCCCCTTCGATCTCTCTCGCCAATCTCTCTCCTCTCTCGCCCTCTGTTCTCGCGTCTTTCTCTCCCTTTCCCCTTCCTCTATTCCCGTTTCCTTCCTTCCGGTTGTGTTCTTCCCTCCGGTAAGCCACCACCGCTCTGTTCTTTTCCGGCGGAATCGCTGCCCCTGCTCCCCTTTTTCTTCCTGTCGTTTATTCAGGCTTTTCCTAGCTCAGTTGGCGTGTGTGTGTGGGTTGTAGCGTGTGTATCGTGTGTGTGTCTTTTTTTGCCGCCCGGGTTACTGCTTTTCCGATTCTGCTTTGTACCCGCGAATTTTACTGCCGTCGGGGACCCGCGAATTTTACTGCCGTCGCCGATGAGCCACTGCGAGCTGACGGTGGACTGTGATGACGCGGTTCTTAGTCCTAATATTTTAAAATAAATAATTTAGTTCGTAAAGTTATTTCCAAAATAAAAATATTTAATTAAAATATAAAAGTTGTATCAAAAATCGAGATGCATAATTGAATTCATAACGGTGGTTGTGATTGGTAATTGGATTGTGTTGTGGTTATTATTGTGATTTGACGTCGAATTGTTTCGACAGGTAGGCTGATAAACAAAGGAGACGCTGCGCGATTTTTGGGAATTTAATTCCGAAAATACAGGAATGTAACCTATAATTATCGGAGACGTCGAACAAAGATATATAGTTATATTATAGGAACCTAACTACGAGTCGTGACAAAATATTTCATAAATAACCAATCACCCTATTTTATCAAAATAACGAGTATACATACTTTCCAAAAATAAATACCGAACCGAGTTTCAAAGATGTGAACCATAATTGTTATGTGTATATCAATAATGCATGTAAATATGAGTTGGGTTATAAAATCGTATGGGTAGAAGTGATAGTGGTATTATGTTAAGCAAGCGATTATCTGAATTAGGGTATTTTCACCCTGTAGGTCCTAGTCGGAAGACCCGAGGATTGACATTAGACTAAGAATAATCTAGTAATTAGTCGTCGAGCTCAACGAGGTTCCAATCGAACGGCCTGAATGTTGGGATTATATCTAGAATAGGATAATAATTTAACGATAAAGCCGAATGTTCAAGTCGAACCAAAGTCAACCAGTAATGGCGATCAAAGCTTATCAAGGCAAGTATTCCTTACTTTTCTCGTAAAATACTACAATTATTTCTTCATTCCTATTCTAAGTTCAGAATAGTTAATTGTTTTATATTTCGTTGCAATTACTCTTAATTACACAAGTTCCTTTCATTATTGTTCATATATTATCGATTGCTCTCTTGAGCAAATGCCCATTCTTTCGGGTTATTTGCGAACGCTGAATTGGGATGTTTTGAAATCAAAATGATTTGACATCAAAATACTCTACTGGCTGGATGATTACTGCGAGGGCCAGTGATAAGCAAGACCCTGTGGGCCAGGGATGGACCGGACCCTTGGGCGATAGTGCATGTGTACCAGAATGGATCTATACGGTTGGGGTATAGATCTACACTATATCCTGACTGATCAGCAGGGTATGGGTGTGAACTAATGTCCAGTCTAATTTATTGTTGATTGTCATTAATGGCATTCTTTCTCGAAAAGTTTTATGATTTCAAAACCTGATAAAACCCTGATTCAGGAGATGAATCTGGGAATCGCTTGTCACTTTTGGATTTATATTTAAGGGCTGGTAACAGCCAACGTTTACTCGCTCAACTCCCTCAAATAAATAGAATTGTTTAAAGATTTTGTCCGGAAATTTTCCTTTGATATTAATACTTGAAAATCACTTATATACTTGCTGGGAATTTTTAGCTCACTCTTGCTTTGTAAATTCTTATTTCTTTCAGAAGCAGGTAAAGATAAAAGTCAATAGCTTTTGTTAGACAGCAGAATTTAGAGGGATCTCCGCTGCGAGAGGATGAAGATGTTAGAAAAATAAGACAAGGGCTTTAGCATAAAGGAATTTAAATTTGTATTTGTTAGGTCCCGAATTATCGTAGAAGGGGGGGTTGAATACGATAATCACTAAATTAAAAATTCTTTCGAATCTTTAGCGGATAAAATATTTAGTGCTCGGTTAGTGGTTTCGTGTTCTTGAGAGGAATATTGTTTGGAACGATAAAAATGAGGAACACAAGATATTCGGGGAAATATATATTCGTATATAAATCCTCGAGGGTGTTGCTACACTCCGGTAAATAAAACAATCTAAGAATAATAAAGTTCCTAGCTACTACAAAGATTTACAAATCAAATCCTATATAATAATCTAGCTTTTGTTTGTACTAGGATTTAATTATCGGGTAACGATTATAATGCCCCTAAGAATATACAAGAATTAAATCGGACATTATAACGTTACTCCGGTGAGAAGTTAAACGGATATTCAAGTAGCTTGAACTCCTTTGTAAATCTCCGCTTCTTGTTTTATCAGCTCTCTTTTTGTTGGAGAAGAAGATAAACAGTTCTCTTTTTGGATCTACTACAAGTGTAGACTTTATACACAATAAAATTGTGTGGCTGAGGAGAGAGTACTTCTATGGAGACAACTTTGTTCTTCTGTGGTGACAGGAGTGTGTGGCGACAACAACACTATAATTAACCAAACAAAAAGGCTCTGTGACGACAAAAGGGGAAGGGGCTTGACTTGGTTTTATTTAACTTCACTCCTCTGTGGCGACAAAGTGTGTGTGGTGACACCTTAGAAACACAGGGGAGTGAATTCGTACTTAAACATTATAAACCAAAACTCTCCTGTGGCGACATGCCTCCTTGGTTACTTTACTTCCCTTTTTTTTTATTTTTCTTTTATTCTTTCATTTTTCTTTTGTTTTCTATTTCTTTTTCTATTTTCTTTTTTTTTCTTTTTTCTTTTCTCTTTTTTTTGTTTCTTTTCTTTTTATCTTTATCTTTTTTTTTTATTTTCTTTTTAAGTTTAAATTGTAATTAAATTAATTTATAAAATAAACTTAAATATAACTTATATAATAAACTAATTTATATTTATAAAATAAACTTATTTAAAGTTTATAAGATAAATTATTTTAAGTTTATTAAATAAATTATATTAAAGTCCATTAAATAATTTATTTAATTTAACAATTAAACTTTGAGCTTCGCCAGTCCCCTGAGCTGTTGAGCTGTATACCCCGCGCACCTCTTCTCGTACTTTAACATATAAACGTTCAATCCAAGTACGTTCCTCAACTTAACAATTCTTCTATAAATAATACCCAGATTCCTTTCACGAGCTGTTGACGCCTAGTGCAACTAGTCTGGTTCACAGACGACTAACCCCGATTCAGGTCTTCGTATTATAGCCTTGATTACATTGCTAAGCTTGCCTCAACTTTATTGCTTCAGACACTGACTGTCAATAAACAATTGTACTTTCACAGGAATCCTTTCTGGTACTTTAGACAACGTCTTCATTAACCTCTGTCTATACATTGTCTTCAATTCTTCAGATTCCTATGCTTCGAACACTGTCTATCTTCAATCAATGCCAATACACTGAAATCTTCCGGTAGCACTTGTATACTGAATCTTCAACCTTTCTGAAACCCTGAAAGTCTTTAACCTTTGTTCTTCACTGAGGCATGATCATATTAATGAACCTCTTTCAGTGACCTGTAGACAGACTTCAGGCTTTCTTCTAATCTTCTGATTCTTCATATTTGCCTTGTCTTTATTCTTCCTGATTTCTTGTGTAAACGTAGTATTATTAACCTGTCATGTTCTAGTGTTGTTATTGTGTTGAGTTATCACATAACTGTTCATACAGCTACGCAGTCTCACCAACAATCTCCCCCTATTTGATTGTTAAACTTAACAAACAAATTAAATAGAGAGGATAACTCAACTAACAACTAGAAAAAGTAATGTACCAGGACTTGTAAATAATGCTACTGGTTTTCTGGATCAAATACTGCATTTCCAGATTTCTTGAGTAACTGAAATGAAAGATGCTTGTTCCTCTAGCACTGAACTAATCTTCAAGTAGTTTCATCTTCATTTCCTCAGTTCTTCAACTCTCTTCCAGATAATACTTCTCAGTCTTGAAGTAATCATCAGCAGCTTCTTTTGTACAGCCACATTTCCTGTTGAGAAGCGCATATCTCTCTTGCTTCTCCCCTATGAGAATCAACTGCTTAAAGGAGATCACCTTTGTCTACCACCTCTCCCGTACAATAGGATCCGCAGATAAGAACTAATGGTATTCCCCTTTTAGAAAACAGCTCCTCCCCTTATGAAGAATAGTGATAAACCAAACCACTTCTTCTGATCACTAGGAAATCACCTTTGTGTTTACTACCTCTCCCGTACAATAGGATCCGTAGTTACAAACAACAATGGTGTGGTGTAGTCTACATATGCTTTAACTTTTTCCTCCTTCCTGCTATTTCTCCCCCTTAGTTGAGGAATCCTTCAAACTATTATATAAGCTTTTATCTCCCCCTTAGAGAAGGAATGTATGTTATTGTCTGAAGGAGTTCTCATATGTTGGTTGGAAAAGAAATAACAAGTCATAGTCTGATCAACCATGTCCCTTTAAATGTTGCAAGAATGACTTCACTGTTGATCATTATGTTCACCAATCTTCCCAACTTCTTATACCTCCCAACTGTGAGATCACCAATTGTTAGCTCCCAAAGGTCCCGAAGTATTCCAATCTACTCTGTAAATGTTAGGTCCCTAAGAGTTAGGTTCCAGTCATAAACAGATTCGAGACCCGAAGTATCAAGAACCATGTTTAGGGATAGGGAATGGGATATGGTATTTCTCTTTCTTCCTCACTGTGAGTGTGTGATTCTATTTTGTGTACCTCACATGTGTTTCACTCTTCTCTCCACTCGTGTTTACACTCATTCTCACAAGTGTATCACTCCTCTCATAGTTCCAAAATCCAGTTGTACCTGCAAGAAAAATCACCTTAGCCATCCTTAAGGAGGTCACAGGTGGTGTAATGGGAGTTCAGAAATCCCCATCCTTGTTAGACTCTTCAGATGAATCTGAGTCATAATCTACAAGTTGCTAGTTTCCCTTTTAGGGTTCCAGGTTCGAACTCTGGAAGGTAAACAATGATCCAAAGAATTTAGCATAAAGATCAAAGTTCCCTTCTAATGTCTGTGAAGACATTTCCTTGTGACTCATCAGGTATTATCTGAATCATTGTCAATAAGTTGCCGATCTGCACCTATGTCAGATCCATTATCCGCAGATGCATCCAGGTTTATTAGTCCTGGGGAGGTAGACACTGACCACTGACATATGGCTATTGGATCAATATCCTTTTCTAACACCTGTAAAGGCAATTGGTCCATTAAAGAACCTTGAACATTTGAATACGGCCGTAAAATGGTCGAAACTCTTGTTTCCATCAACTCATCCTTTGTGTGTGTAACCTTTCCTTATGCATCAAGAATTATTTATGTTTGAGGTGGTGACACTACATCGGATACCCTGGCCGACAGGCGAATTTTAATAGACACACCCTGTTGAGAGGATGAATCTAATAACTGTTTTGTGTCTTTTCAGCCATTACATCTTTTTGAGAAGATGTATGGGAGATAGCAGTTGTCTTTGTTTAAATACTACTCATCTTTGTAGGATACAGAGCTGCTGGGTTGACTTCATAACCTTCCTTATATGGTGCACTAAGGCACTTTCTCCCTCACACTCATTCTTACTTCATTTTAGTGGTAAGAGAGTGTTGGTTGCATCTGTTTTTGTGTTTGTCTTTACAGTCTGGGATAGAAGTTGTGGGTTTTCAACCTCATGACTATCAAATGAAAGAATGTCATTGGAGGCTAAACCTGCATCACAGAGCATATGGAAATATGGAGATAAAATGCACTTAAGATCTATAATAAATGAAAATTATGCATTTAATCTTTTGAGAGAAATGATGTACAATAGTGATTTCACAAAGATTTGAATGAAATAAGAAATCACCAATGTAGAAAGAAGTTTGATTATCTCCTAAAACTGTTCGAGTGCACAAGTCTGTTTATATGCCCAAAAAGATAAATGATTTGATAAGACACAGACTGATGACCTAGCAGTATTAAGAAGAGAAAGAAAGATTTTGTCTTTTAATATGAAGGAGTTTTTGTAAAAGAATTGATCACTTAGGGTAAAGTCTAAGCAATTCTCATTCATGTCAAAAGCTCCATAATCTATCTTTATTAGATTATAATCAACAAAATTGTTTATTGATAAATAACCTCAATAAGACTGACTATGCTGCTGATTTCAAATTATAGTGAATCTGTCAGATATAGCAACTAATATAAATTCACTAGAACTTAAGATCTCACAATTATCTGTAACAAAATATTAACAATATATCATTTTCTGATACTTGTCAGGTATTTTAGATACTAATAATTATGTTGCATCTTATTTTAAATATTAAAATAAGATATCAATGAATTAAATACAAATTATCTATTAAAAAGATATCAGCATTCAATTTCATATATCATACAATTGTTAACTCCTAACAACAATAATATCTGAAACAATATTGGTTCGATAAATAAAGCAACATTAACCAACATTGACTTGTTTGCAATCTAAGAAAAATATTCTAAGTTCCATATACTTTGATCCATTGAGTATTGCATCTATTATCAAGGTGTTTAGGAATTTGCAAATAAGTATAAAAATTATTCTAAGTGGACAACATATGGTTACTTCTAATAAAGTAAAATCCTCATTGACCATAGTTGTACTTCAAGAGATATTTTTACACCTTTTATATTAGTATAAGTGACTGAAGATAAGCATTGATTACTTAGAGGAGTTCTAAGTAATTTCACAAATACTAATACTTCACAATTAGTTTATAGTTAAACTCTTAACTAAATATCATTAACTGATATAAGTCAAGAAACTACACACAACTAATCATGCTACAATTATGATTCTGATTTCAGTGAATTCTTGAGATGTAAACATTGCTAAATTCACTAAAACCAAAATCTCATAATTTACTTATAACACACAATTTACAATCAATATACTAGATATCAATTATTGACAAATTTAGTTATAATCAATCATGCTTCTTATTTATTTTAAGTTAGTTTGAATTATGGAGCAAATAAAATCATTGAATTGCTTCAATTTCCATAATCCAAACTACCCAAAATAAATACTAAATAAATAAATACTAAATATCTATGAGGTAGATATTAGCACTTAAATATTTTTATAATTATCCTTGAATAATCACCAATAGGATATATGACTTCTATACATGGCAATCACTCCATGGATAATTAGTAATTTTTAGAAATACTTCCTAGGCATATAAAATATTGAGAGTTTTATACACATAACTTAGAAAATACTTCAACTTTCAATATCAATGATTTTAGAAATAAGCATTGATTACTTAGAACAAAAATTCTAAATAATATCACTAATACTAAAAGTACCATAATTATTCGTACATGATACAAATAACTATGCTGCATATTATTTTAATATAATTCAAATTATGAGACTGATATGGAATGGAATTGTCTACAGTCATAATTTAAATCAATTAAAATAATATTCAAACTTAATGCTATAATACTTAACTACCACAAATGTATATGACATCATAATCATGATAATCAAGATAGTAGCACTAAGTACGAGGTACTGGATTACTGATAATTCATAAGTCCTTTAAATATTGAAGATTTAATACTTGTGAACTTATATTAAGAATTCCTTACAGATGGGATTTCTAACTAATATGCAATGAATGATATCCCACACTTACAAACCAGTCTTGAAAATTAGCTTTAACAAGTGATTTGGTAAATGTTTCTGCAAGTGACTCTTTGACTAAAAGACATGCTCTCAAAATAAATGATACCTGGTGTGAAGGTACCTTGTCATAGAATGTTCACAGAGTTGTTGGATTTGAGGTTGTTTCTTATCATAACAAGAAATCAATCTTCGTCCACGAAGTTGACAGCTTCCTGAGATGTTTCTTCTGTCACTTAAGTTGACAGCTTCAGAGATGCTTCTCCTGTCTTTCTTACAACCTGCATAATCTGTTTCTATATAGCCAAACATGTTAAGCATAATATCTTTTGGGTACTTTACTCCAAGAGTTGGCAGTCCTTCAAGATATCTAATAATCTTGTTAATAGCTATAAGATTGGATTCTCTAGGATCTACTTGGAACCTTGTACATTGGCATCTTGAGAACATTACATGTTGTCTATTAGCATTTGAATATAGAGTGAGCTCACCATACCTCTATAGCTTGTCATTATAACTGAGTTGCACGGATCAAGCTTTAGTGGTTTCTGTTGGTAAGTAGTCTTGGCATGTTCAGAATCTTCCAAATTTTACATCTTCGAAAGATCCTTAACTTACTTGTATTTCCATCATCCTTTTGGTTTACTTGTGCTCCTAAAAGAATTTCTCTTTTGGCTTGCTTGAGCTCCTAAAAGAATTATCCTAATGGCTTGCTTGAAGTAATTCCAAAAAAGAATTGTAACCTTTCCAACACGCTCCTCCATACCTATTCTGCAATTACTTAGCAAATAATCTTGCACAAGTCTTTGTTAGTAGACCAACATATAACATTATCATTATATCAGAGCACACATATATATATAACATTATGTTTGTGCCTAGTGAAAAGAGAGTTATTAATATGACGACTCTACTAGTTCATATTAAACTGTAACTTCAGTTAGAGTTCCATACCATGTCCTTGACGATTGCTTGAGTAGTATACTAGTTCATACTAACCTGAAGTGAGCTTGTGAAGAAGAGATATATATTGACTTTCTCTTTTGACTCACCAACCAGGAGTGCACTTGTACACATCTACTAGAGTCCAATTCCAAGTGTAATGTGCATCAGGTGCCTGCTATGTCGTAATATCCTCAAGTCTCGTCACTGGTGCTATCTGTTAGATAATGCTTCCTGATAATAACCTAGCATCCAGTTTGGCCTTGTCCCTCGTAACAATGCCATTGTCATCCAGTTTGACTTCTGGTTATCCTTGCACCAATTATAATATTGTTATTTGGTTTAGATACCAGCTTCCCTACAATCTGCTTGCTGATTGATTAAGTTCATCTTGCTTTACAATCACCCAATCAATCCGGATCCATCAGAGTTTCTGAAACTTTCTCAGTTTCTTCTTCAGATAGAAAACTAGAGAAATAATTATTCATACTCAGTAGCCCTACTAATCATTACTCCACCATCTGGATCACTTAAGAACTAGACTCTAGGAATAATATTGACATCAAACCCTTTGTCTCAGCAGATATGTTCTTTAGTGTCCTCAGATTTTTAATGTGGTATTGTGTCTGACTAGTTGATCCTTTTATTGCTCCCCCTAAGCTGTTGCTGGGATTTATTGAAAATCCTTACCCTTGCTGACTGGCTTCATTGAAATAATGAGTTGTATTATACATTGCCATTCCACTGCTTGGATATGAATCATCAATACCATCAATTTCTCCTTTAACAGCTTGGAGCATGGAGTTGTTGAACTGTGCACTTAGACTTTCAATCATCTTCTGTTGATCAACCACAAATGCCCTGTAGGTTGTAGACTCCACTGAGTAGCCATGGAAAATATCCTAACTGTAGAACATTCTCTCCAAACACTTTGAGATTATCCAGTGTTTGCTTATGTTGGCCATTAACTCATTAGTGGTCTTCATGTATACATCTTGATCAAGGCTTGATCTAACTTGCTGTAAACTATATTGACTGCTCCAGCCCTTTTGTATTTAGGAAGTCTTGATTAGCTTGATATTTCCTTTGTAGCTATAATCAAGTTCTGGTTCTTCCTTTGTACCACTTCATTCTTACACGGAGCTCCCACTGCTGAATATGTCTCTATAGCTGCTTCCAGTTTGATCTCCTGATATGATCAATCACCATCTGTGATGTCTTTTCTTGAGAATGCATGAGCAACAACTTTGTTTCATAAGAGTAGTCAACCACCATCACTAAGGTATATCTTTACTTTGATGTGATGTTATCTTTGACTTCTCTTTCTGACATGCCTCACATTTATCATCCTTCTGAATTCCAGATGAGGCAGTCCTCTCACTAAACCCATTTTACAAAAGAGTTCCTTGTGTTGATGTTCAAGGGTGAGAGCTTCTAACTTACTCTTAATCAGAGCAAGCTTCTCAATCTTCCAGCTTCAGATGAAACACTAATCATTCATTGAATTGACATTTTTTCCTTTGATGCAGAACTGTCTGATAAGAGGATTTGTGCCTTGATTCTCTAGCAAGAAGTTGCTTCAATTGTTATCAATGATTACAATTATTAGTTGTTATCAGTGATAGCAATTGTTGAATCCATGATGACATCCCTTTTCTGTATAGCTTGTCCCGTAATGTAAACATTTGCTGTCATCTCCAAAAATTACTGACGGAATAGCTTTTGTTGATCACATTTGATTGTGAGGCTCTTTCTTTGATCATATGCCTTGAGTATGAATTACCAAGAATACATATGAATCAATTGACCTGTTATGTCCTGCACTCACAAATGGATTAACAGTTCTTGGTACCCAACTTATCAGTTTGAGTCCAGATGGATTAGAGATTTTATTATAAACATAGATACCAACAGCTGCAACCTTATCATGCTAATTCTTATCTTTAACTGACCATTTTCTCCATTTTAATACCCTTGACAAATTTGTCTCAGGTTAGGGGATAAATGGTTCCAACCTTACATAAGAAGGACTAGCAGTCTTTGCCCCATTCAGAAATATTACACATAAGAATTAAGCAAGACATGCATGATATGGAACAAACAGAATTAACAAGTATATCACTAATTCTATCTAGTCCAATAATGTTGATAAATCTCATATAGCTATCTCAATCCAAATATATCTAACACATCTTAACAAACAGTTCAGAATAAATGAGCAAATCATATTATAAAAGGATACAGAGAATAAGCAAAAACAAAGGTCTTATATGCTGGAAAAACATATATCTCACTAAAGCAATTAATCATGTTCAACAAATATTCAAACACATATTTAAGATCATCTACAGTAACATGCACAAGTTAACATCAATCCTAGTTACCAGAAAAATAATCTAGTGAACTAGTTCAGCATTATCTATGTGTGATGCTCTCATGCTTGTGCGAGTGTTAAACATTTAAACAATATGATCTTATCATACATTGAATATTGAAAACAAAATATTGCAGTGGTTCAAGAATTTGAAACCTGAGATATGTGAGTTGGATCATCTTCAGAGATTGCTATAAAAGCAAGATGTTCATTATTCTCGTCATCTGATCCATCCCAACTCTTTCCCGTGCACTATAAGTTTTGACTGGCTGCTTCCCTAAGAAAACATTCCACCTTTGTCATAGCTCTTCAACTGAATCCCTACTCATCCTTGTTTGTCAAGCTTCTTGTTCTAATGTAGCAAAACCCCTGATAGTTACTTGACACATATGTCTTGTCAAACCTGTAGCTATCAAATCTTGTATCTGTCTCATTCTCAGTCTTGTAATCACCCCTTGAACTGAATCTGTAAGAATATCTACTTCTGAATATATAGGCTTGATCCTTGGATATAGCTTATGTACTCCTTGTGAATCTGATGCGACTAAACTTCCCTGACAAGTGAAATACCGCCCTGACGTCCAGTCCCTCAAAACTACTACCTGAGCTTCCTCTGATTCAGCTATCCGTAACTCTTACATTCTGTCCCGAGGTTCCAACTTTAATGCATGTAACTGAGATGTTTGTTTGTCCCCACTATTCTCTCTGACCTCCATAATTCTTGCCTGTTTCTGACCTCCACAACTCCTGCCTGTTTGATCTCATTGATTCCCGGATAACTATAGCATTGGTACAAACCACTGTGTGACTGTATAATCTGGAATTATAGAGTTGTCTTAAAATCTCCGAGAAAAATCGTACCCGTAGAAATTTCATTCATTCCCTGTGTCTGAAAACCCAGTGATATCCTACGGAGTAAGCCTTTGAGGAAGTTCCACAAATTTTCGTCTGTAGGTCTTGAAATCAATTTTGTCGGAGTAAGAAAACCATTATCTACAATTTCCGTCTGAATAGCACATGATCTTCGTTTTCTTCGAAAGATTAAAATCCACTTTAAAAACCCGGAGGAATCCTGAGTCTACCAATACTTGAGTGCCCTTAATTTAATATTTAAGATAAATTTAAATTTCCAATATATTCAATTTTCTTAGAAAATAAATTAATCAAAAATAAATATTTACATAAAATCTAATTTTTAAGAATTTTGAATTTTCTTAAAAATTAAATAAAATGTAAATTATTATTTAAAAAAAATAAATTTAAGAAATTTAAATTTTACAGAAAAATAAATAAATTAGAAATAAAAAATTATGGGGTTACAAGAAAATTGTTAAGTGCTCTATGGTGACATCAAGTAAAACAAGAGGCAGATGGAAATCTTCTGTGGTGACAAACTCAGGTCGCAACAGAGACGTCGCAGCAGACTTCCTTAGGAGAAATTCTAATATCTCCTGTGGCGACTTAACATCTATTAATAGCTGCATTCCTGCACACAGGTCACATAGACACGGAAGTGCCGCGCGTGACATCCAGACCTGGTACATGAGGCACTTCGCGCGCGCGTGTACGTCTTGGTAAGTCTTGCACGCGTGTGTCAAGCCTATACTCGGCTGTTCCCGCGTGTTAGCTCCTCTTAAGCTGCCAACCAAACAAAAATGGCAGCTAACTGTAATAGCATTTTCCTTCTATTGATTTGTAAGCCACGAATAAACAAACAGAGGCTCCTTTGCATTGTGTATATAAACAAATATGGTCACCTAAATGGTAGCTCAATAAATCAAAAATAAATTTAAATTAAAAACTTTAATTTACTTAAATTGAAATAGTAAATTAATTTAGTTAAATTTATAAAATAAATTTATTTAAATTAAGTTCATAAATAAACTTATTTAAATTAAATTTATAAAATAAATTTTCTAAATCAAATTTACTAAATAAATTTATATAAATGAAAAATTAATAAAATAAATTTATTTAAGGATCCTGATTTGTGTATCAATCAGTCAGCTCTGATACCAATTGTTAGGTCCCGAATTATCGTAGAAGGGGGGGTTGAATACAATAATCACTAAATTAAAAATTCTTTCGAATCTTTAGCGGATAAAATATTTAGTGCTCGGTTAGTGGTTTCGTGTTCTTGAGAGGAATAGTGTTTGAAACGATAAAAACGAGGAACACAAGATATTCGGGGAAGTAATATTCGTATATAAATCCTCGAGGGTGTTGCTACACTCCGGTATATAAATTAACCGGCTACAATCTAAGAACAATAAAGTTCCTAGCTAGTACAAAGATTTACAAATCAAATCATATACAATAATCTAGCTTTTGTTTGTACTAGAATTTAATTACCGGGTAACGATTATAATGCCCCTAAGAATATACAAGAATTAAATCGGGCATTATAACGTTACTCCGGTGAGAAGTTAAACGGATATTCAAGTAGCTTGAACTCCTCTGTAAATCTCCGCTTCTTGTTTTATCAGCTCTCTTTTTGTTGGAGAAGAAGATAAACAGTTCTCTTTTTGGATCTGCTGCAAGTGTAGACTTTATACACAATAAAATTGTGTCTGAGAAGAGAGTACTTTTATGGCGACAACTTTGTTCTTCTGTGGCGACAGGAGTGTGTGGTGACAACAACACTATAATTAACCAAACAAAAAGGCTCTGTGGCGACAAAGGGGGAAGGGGCTTGCCTTGGTTTTATTTAACTTCACTCCTCTGTGGCGACAAGGTGTGTGTGGCGACACCTTGGAAACACAGGGGAGTGAATTGGTACTAAAACATTATAAACCAAAACTCTCCTGTGGCGATTATTTTACTTCCTTTTTTTTTCTTTTTCTTTTATTCTTTCCTTTTTCTTTTATTTTCTATTTCCTTTTCTATTTCCTTTTCTTTTTTTCTTTCTTTTTCCTTTTCTCTTTTTTTGTTTCTTTTCTTTTCCTCTTTTTCTTTCTTTTTCTTTTTTTTTCTTTTTAAGTTTAAAGTGTAACTAAATTAATTTATAAAATAAACTTAAATATAACTTATATAATAAACTAATTTAGATTTATAAAATAAACTTATTTAAAGTTTATAAGATAAATCATTTTAAGTTTGTTAAATAAATTATATTAAAGTCCATTAAATAATATATTTAATTTAACAATTAAACTTTGAGCTTCGCCAGTCCCCTGAGTTGTTGAGATGTATACCCCGCGCACCTCTTCTCGTACTTTAACATATAAACGTTCAATCCAAGTACGTTCCTCAACTTAATAATTCTTTTATAAATAATACCCAGATTCCTTTCACGAGCTGTTGACGCCTAGTGCAACTGGTCTGGTTCACAGACGACTAACCCCGATTCGGGTCTTCGTATTATAGCCTTGATTACATTGCTAAGCTTGCCTCAACTTTATTGCATCAGACACTGACTGTCAATAAACAACTGTACTTTCACTGGAATCCTTTCTGGTACTTTAGACAACGTCTTCATTAACCTCTGTCTATACCTTGTCTTCAATTCTTCAGATTCCTATGCTTCGAACACAGTCTATCTTCAATCAATGCCAATACACTGAAAACTTCCGGTAGCACTTGTATACTGAATCTTCAACCTTTTTGAAACCTTGAAAGTCTTTAACCTTTGTTCTTCACTAAGGCATGATCATATTAATGAACTTCTTTCAGTGACCTGTAGAGAGACTTCAGGGTTTCTTCTAATCTTCTGATTTTTCGTATTTGCCTTGTCTTCATTCTTCCTGATTTCTTGTGTAAACGTAGTATTATTAACCTGTCATGTTCTAGTGTTGTTATTGTGTTGAGTTATCACGTAACTGTTCATACAGCTACGCAGTCTCACCAACAGTATTGTAGTTATTGTGAATTGTAGAAGGTTAAATTCTTGTTTCATACCATAACATGTAAACGATCCGGTTTTAAGGGGTTATTTACTTCTTACTTTATTTTATGTAAAGATTGTTTAGTGACACCAAATCTTGACCCCGAATTTGGGATGTTACAAGTTGGCATCAGAGCAACAGGTTATTGGTCACTGAAATAAGAATAGGTGAGGGTAAGATAGGAGTGATAGGCCATATAAGGAAAGAGCTAGGCATGCTCATGTTGAGTTGAGTTGAGTGCGAATTAGGGTTAGCAGATCCGATATGGAATTAGTAAGATAGGATTGTTGAGAAAATTGTAGGGTGAATATAGCAACACTATATATATATTGAGTTCTCAGATCCTATAATAATGAGGAGTCGACAGATCGACGGAGACTGGGTATGTTACCCTAATTTTGATGTGGTTTTGAAGAAACGTGTAATTGAGTCTTGTGAGAACTTCATGTAAGGGAAGCTAGGTGAGTATTAGTACGATTTAACTTAGAATTAGGTAATAGGACAAGCTCCACGCTGGAGGCAACAAGTTGATGGAAGCTGATGAAGAACCAACGTTGCACGTTTCAGAGGCACCATCGTTATGAGAAGATTCTTATCACTTATCGGGAGCTGCACAAAGAAATGATATTTACCTTAGTAGATATAGGTAAGACTAACAAGAAGATGCGACCTTATCTACAGGCAGAACGTCGAATTGCATGTTTAGTTGTAAGTATAATGTCCAGGACGACGACGAGAATATCAAAGACGGTGGCAGATGTCGGCATTGGGTTAGAGTTACGAATAAAATGGTATACAATGGTAACTTGAAGTTTCATCGACTAATAAATACGAGCGAAATCCAAGAAGAAAGAGAGAATATACCGAAGTGGAGAGACTCGTAAATGGGCATTCCTTTAATTAGATATCTCATTAGAGAATCATAAAAATAGCTGGTAACTTATATAGTAATGACGACCAAATGTTTGATTTCCAAAATTTTAAAATAAATTTTCGAAAAAGATTTTCTTAATCAACTTTTAAAAGATTTTTTTTGCATAAAATGAGTTTCATAATTTGGTTGTCGAATTACTACTTAAGTTCTTGTTATTATAAATAGAAAATGATCTAAGAAGAAGAATGGATTTAGACTCAGGATTGTTAATTTGGAGGACCAAGTAGACCCACTAGTAAGAACAAAGTTTAAAGTTTTCTGTGAAAGACGAACATAAATTTTGTTTAACAATATTAATAATTGAATCAACATGTTAAAATATTATTTACCCAATTCATGAAATTAAAAAAATTTAACAAGATTCGTGATTCGAATAGACAGAGGATGATTGAAGGAAATGGAAGAATCTTCCAGATGATTGGAGAATAATAATATTCCTATCGACGAAGTTGAGGTGTTGCGGGATCGATGGTTATTCTACGCGGCATAGATGAAATCGAAAGTAATAATTATAAATTTCATAAGGAAGCGCTTATGGTCGAATCATTAAAATATTTGATGTGAAGGCATTTCCAGATGGCATTCCGAAGTAATGATGTGACTTGAATTGTGAACCTGTATTCGAATGATCCTGAAGGCATACGGAGGTGAAGCGTGGAAGGTGACCAACACTAACATTCTTTTCTCTAATACGACAACATATGTTCATCTCGATTCATGAATACATATGAGATCCTCTTTATTAATAAATTATATGAGGCAAAAACAAAAGGAAAATTTATTAGACTCTTTTCGAATTATTTTTTTCTCAAAATATTGCTTCCTGATTAAGACAAACAGTGTTGTGATGTGACACATTATTGAAATGACGAAGAGTCTGGTGGGACGCCACCTAATCATGTATTGTATGCCATATAGTATGAAAGACTGGCCATCTTGAGTACAAATATGGTTGTCTCATTCATATCTAAATCCTCATTCATTCTTCTTCCTTCAATTTACTAACTTACAGATTCTCCCAATCGTTTGTTGCATTATTATTCCTTATCCAGTTCTTCAATCAAAATCATATTCACAAACTCTCCTCTTATGTAGAGTCTGTTCTTTGACGATTTCAAAAGAAATGGAATAGTTCCGTGTAGCAGATAGAACTACATGTCGAATATAGATACGAATGCAAGCCGATAAATGGTGGACATCTGCGAGCAAGGAAGAATGGGTACACCGACAACGTGGATGTGGTGAAGACATCAAATCAGTCATTTGTTCTTGTTACGAGAATCTCATCAGTATGGTAGATTGTGTTCACACGATGCCCTTCAAATCAGAAGATTTCGACGTGAAATGAATGGTTAGCGAACCATAACAAATAAATTAGTTACAAAATAAGGAAGTAAAGTTGTGTGCATCAGACAAAGCGAATG
The DNA here is from genome assembly GCF_009905375.1 of Apium graveolens. Classification (NCBI taxonomy): domain Eukaryota; kingdom Viridiplantae; phylum Streptophyta; class Magnoliopsida; order Apiales; family Apiaceae; genus Apium; species Apium graveolens. The sequence goes on from NC_133653.1 coordinate 229,634,338, forward strand.
AGTGTCGGGACGATAATCAAAGATCAAGGGAATTCTGAACGATGACTCAGACAGGCAATTAATACGTGAAGCATCCCTTCATCGCGGGAAGATATTTATCGTGAAGATTCAAGATCGAAGAAGTCTTAATTGCAAACAAGTTTTGAACGTGTTCTTCAAGAGATTGCGAAGTTCTCTAACTTGAGTAAATAAGTGATGGCAAATTTAACACCCCTATCCAAGCCAGTGATGAAAGTTCGATACGGGAACATAAGTGGAAATGAGGTAAGAGTGATTCGACTGCAAAACCTTTTAAGAAATAATGATTCGATGATTGAGTTTTCACCAGATTGTAATAATGATAATTAAGATCAGGTGTGGTTATTAAAAGATATAAAGATTAATTAATAAAAATGAGTGTATATCGTAACAATAAAGAATTTGTAAGATTAGTTGAAGCACGCAGTATAATTCTTCAAAAAGTAATCATATTTAAGTATTACTGGTAAGAAATAAGGCTAAAAGATATCCTTAAGATGGATTTATAAACGAGCCTCAATGATATGAATCGTTAATTGGAGCGCTTGAATTTTAAAGAAGTTAAAAGAATCGCGAACTAAAGTTTTTTAGAAACAACAAGATAATCTTAAACTCATTAGTAATATTTTGGAAGGATTGAGAAAATGTAAGGTGATATTGACCATTGTTGGTTTAAGACCTTGTCCAATTCAAAAAAATATATGCTATGCCAGTTAATAATACAGATGCTGATAAAAATGATATAGTTTGAGTTATGGTGAATTGATGAATTTGGTTAATGGAAGTGGATCGATATGCTTATGGATGGTTTGGTTGATTGATGGTGTCGGCTTGAGTCCGACTGGTAGTCGATGGTATAGGGGAAGTGCTGCCCAAATTTTCAGAAATTACCCTAAACTTAAGGATAAAGAAGTATATTGTCGTTCTCATCAGTACTCCAAATGATTGCGATCTCGGTTCTTGAGAAAGATTGTTATGATCAAACCGACTTAATGTAATTGGTCTTTGATTTCATTTAGCTATCCATCACCTGGTTTAATTGATCAGTTAAAGGAGTTAATTGATTAACTTTACCAACTAATGGTCAGTTAAATGGAAATCGATCCCAATTAAATTAAGTCAAATTCTGACATGATTTTCAGAACCGAAATCAAAGCGATTAGCAATTTGAGGGAAATAATGGTATTAGCGAAAATCGGGAATTTAGCAAATTTAGCGTAATGTTACTGCAAGTTTGTGCAAGATTGTATCTAGAGGAATATGCCATTTGCAATAAATAAGAAGAACAGAAAGTTATGGGTACATGCTAGTGGAAAGAACGTTTACAGGAACTGAAGATCCAAGATAGAGCAAAGAAATGTCACCATCTGTAAAAAATACTCCATGAAGGACGTGAATGTACATCCGTATCGAATACCGATTTAATGGAAGATATTATGAAATACTGGGAAACTCGCAAATCCAAGTATCCGATGTAAGACAGAGACTGACAAAGTTCGCATGTTTGATCAATTGGTGAAAGCCGAATATGCGATCAGTGATGATTTAAGCAAGGTCAAGGAAATATCTACCGATGAATTTTGATAATTCTGTTAGTAAAAATTTAAATATTATAAAAAAAACCTTCATTCCAGTGTTAATTCCAGCAATGGCTTATCTAATAATGAACATATTAGTATTATCACGAAAAAGAAATTCCTTATGTTTAAAAGAGATAATTGTTAGGACGAAAACACGCGCCAATAACACACGCAAGTATACGCGTTCGCAAGTAATATAGAATACTTTCTAGTTCGTTCCCACAGAGACTCAGACTAATTATGTTCAATTAAACTCACTCACCAATGTATGATTACTTCTCAATGTTAAGACAATAACACTTAGAGTTGATTAACTAATTATTAACTACAATTAACTACTATAATTAACCACTAATTAACACTTGAATTAACAATATTAAAACACTCATGAGATTACAACTTCATTACTACTTCCTTCAATAGCTATGGTTATTACTCTTAGCATGCAACAATGATGATATTAATCGAATAACACGAAACTGATAAAAGCCAACTTTCATTGTTCTAATATCATTCTACCAAACTTCCACAATTAAGATAGAAGTTGAATAGGCATCAATTATGTTGAGTCCCTATATGTCTACAGAAATTGACAACATAACGATTTAAGCACAAGTTATTCCTTTTGATTACACAGGGCGAATAAAACTGTTAGAATTACCCACTAATCATGAATATTCATACATGAACCTATGCTAGCATGGCAAGTTCTAAATCTCAAGATCCATCGTCGCTTCACAAGAGATTAACACCCTATCTTATATGTTCACGACGCACATAAGACGAATACGCACAACCAATACTAGATATCATTCAATCATCACACACTAAGGTATTAAACAACTAACAAAAGAATTCCATAGTAAATCCGTTACGACCCCATGATCACGATTAGCCCATGATAGCACTCATCGTCATCATGGGTTCATATGAAAACATGATAAATAAACACAAAAGAATAATAACTAAAACTACTTATATTAAACCAGAGTACGTCACAAGAATAAATAGGTTCAAAGCAAAGAAAACTAGCATCCAACGTTACAACGAAATAAAGAATCACAAGAAAATATGCTTCCTCTTCATTACGGTATGCTAAAACGGTCTTCTTCCTTATCTCCTTCGCTCCTTGATTAATACAAAGATCCAACCTTTGTGAAACGTCTCTGAAATCTACTTATATAGGAGTCCCATAAAAACCAGATAGCTCAGAAGTTGAAAGCCAAACAGAAATAGAAGTCTAAAATAATAAATCAGAATTTACGACCCTGCGCGGCCGCTGAGCGGGCACTCAGCTTCCTGCGCGACCGCTCAGCATAGCTGAGCGGGCGTTCAGACCCTTTCTGGAAAAATGATCTATTTTGCTCCGTTTCTTCGCTGCAATCTGCTCCTACCTTCCCACTTGCAATGCTAAACACATGCCAAGGCTTATTATTGATGAATTCTCTCCCGAAATGCAACTAATACCCTGAAATGCACAAACACTAGAAAAACGCATCAAATACACAAAATTCTTGATTTCAAGACACCAATTTAAGCTATTATAAGACGTTCTAAGTGGTATAAAATGCCACTTATCACACCCCCAAACTTAAATCTATGTTTGTCCTCAAGCGTCACAGACTCAAAAACATGCATGAATGCAATCTATATGAAATGCAGCGATGCCCCTTACTACGACCAAACCAACCAACTTACGACATCTCAACAAATGCAATTAGGAGAATAAAGATCAATCGAATCATACAAACTAACATACAGCCAGAATCGTGGTGTGTGCAAATGCTTAACAGATATGCTTCGAAACTAGATCAATTATCATGACTCATCTATCCTCAAGGCAATCGCATGATTATACGAATAATAAAAATTCTAGGCACAAAATGACTTATAACACTTCAAGAATCCTGGAGCTTATTACGGAATCATGCTTTTTATTTAAATACTTATTTGACCATGCAATGAGTGAGATCCACAAAAGACTTATACAATGGCATTTATGTAGCGAGCGTTAGGTTAGCGGATCCCAGTCTTTAAAAGCCTTAGGTCACTAGGCACAAAGTCCCCTAAGAACTTAATAACTCGAATACCAAAAAGCCCACTCTTGATCAATTATGCATTAACTCTTTATTTTTTTTCTCTTTTTTCTATTTTTTTTCTTTTTTTAAAAAAATTTCTAAGCAAGTGCGTTTCACTCCATCTTGCTCAACCCTAGACTACTCGCATAAACATACGAGCCGGCTACTAGCCATTTGACGCCTAGCCACAATTAGCAATGAATTCCATTTTTCACACCATTTTTTCTTTTCATGCCTTTTATCACTAAGAACCTATTATAAAATTCTAAGCATAATCAATAGATTAACCTCGAAAACCATTAAACCATAACAACAATCTAGTCCTTCAGCATTCTCTAAGACTTAGTGAAATTACAAGTGTTTCTAGCATGTATATCACCCTACACGACTCAACATCACTTTAACGCTATCACTATACTCGCATCAACATCACAAATCAATTGGTAAATCAGTGCAAAAGGGATCATGGTATATGCATGAGCTACATGACATGATAAACAAATAAAGCTATAAATAAATAAATAAATAACTATATGGCAAAAATTATGCAATTATATGAACTAAACTATCATGAATATGCAACTATATGACACACACACACACAAAATATTCCTTAACTACCACCCCCAAACTTAAAATCTTCACTGTCCCCAGTGAAGGTAGTAGAAAGGAACACAGGGTATACCTACTCGGAGAGATCATCATCATCATCACCCTCAGAGGGTGGTGTATCAGGAGGCGGATATGCAGAGTCCTCACCAAAAACGGGCCACTGGATGTCAGCTCCAAGGCCTCGAAAAGCAGTCCCTAGTGCAAGAGTGAGCTCCTGAGCAAACCTGCTCTGTGTCTCGTACATAGCATACATCCTCCGTGACAGCCTCCTATACTGGGCATCAGCCATCCCAGCACCCTCCTGAGCTCTAGAAGAAGCAGCCTCATCTCACCCTGGCCTTGCCATGGTAGCACCTCGTGCTGGACACCCTCCTGGAAGATGATAACCCATCCCATACTCCTCGGGCTCACCACCGGTCCACTCCTGCATAGCATGCAGAGTCCCGGAATCAATAGGAGCGGTCGACAACTACAACTGCTCATGAGACGGCCACTGAACTCCCACCGCTCGGCAGAGCTTGGTAACCGTTGATGCATACGGGATGTTCATGTGCTTAGCTCCCCTTAAAAACTTCAGAATTCCTTGGTAGATGAACTCACCAAGGTCCACATAGTACTCCTCATTCAAAATTCCCCACAATAAATGTGCTCTCTCAATTGTGACCTCATGTGCATGCGAAGTAAGCAAAATATTGGCACAAATAAAAGCATTCCATGCACGGGCGTACCTATTCATGGCGATCGCTGGAAAGTGACGATATTCATTAGTTCCAGTCTTGAAGGTCCAAACTGTGCCCGGCCTACAGAGAGTAGCACAAATCAAATCCAAGTCAAAATCCTCAGCAGTCTTCTCGTTCCAGTTCTCCTCTGTGGGCTTCCTCTGCCTCTGCCCAATCACACGGCAAATTGTCGTAGGGTGATAATCAACCGTCATCCCCCGGACCACAGAATACCCATTCTTCTCGGCCTTCGCGTTCGCATAGAACTCGCGAACCACGCTCATTGGCACTGCTTTAGGAGACTCACAAAAAGCTATCCACCCCTTCTCAGCAATCATAGGTAACAACTCACCATCCCTCCCCGATGGTAAGAAACCCCTCTCCTTCAAAATCGGCTTACCCAGAAGCCTAGTATACTCCTCCTCAGCAGCCCTATCATTCAAACGAGGCCTCGCAGCAATACCCCTCGAGGAATCAGCAGTAGGGACGGTGCTGCTGCTATCGATAGTCCTTGATCTCTTGGGTGTCATCGAAACTGAGTAAAAGTGTTAAAGATTTGTGTTTTTGTGTTTGGGAGAGAGTTTAAGCTTTAAAAGTGTATGGGGAATATATGGGATAAGTGTATGTATATATAGGGTAGGGATTAGGGAAAAAATTGATTAGGAGTGGGTTTGAGGGTTAAAATCATGGGGTAATGGGGAAATAGGTCGTGGTTAATGGGCTGTGTTTTTAATTTTTTGTTTTTCAACTTTTTTTTGTTTTTATTCGGACTAAAAAAAATATTCTTCCAGTCGACCCCTGAGCGGTCGCTCAGCAAAGCTGAGCGGGCGCTCAGAGGGCTTCTGGAAAAAATTTTTCCAGGCTCTGTTTTTCTGATTTTTTTGTGGTTTTGGATAGGTTATTAACTTCTAAGGGTTCCTGTATCAACAAATCATGGGTTGCCTCCCACGAAGCGCTTCTTTTTTGTCATTAGCTTGACGTTGCATACCTTCCTCAAGTTGACAATAAAACGGCACTAACCACTTCCCGATTTGCCGTGTCCCCATAGTAGTGCTTCAAACGCTGACCATTAACGTTGAATGCTTGGTCCGGATCATTCTCAAAAATCTCCACCCCTCCATATGGAAACACAGTTTTGACAAAAGGTCCCGACCACCTTGATTTCAACTTCCCAGTAAAAAGTCGGAGACGAGAGTTGAATAAGAGAACTTGTTGCCCCAGCATGAATAACTTAGGATGTAGCTTCCAATCGTGCCACCTCTTCACTTTTTCCTTGTATATTTTGTTGTTCTCGTACGCTTGGAGTCGAAATTCATCAAGTTCATTAAGCTGAAGCATTCGCTTCTTTCGAGCTGCATCTAGATCCAAGTTCAACTTCTTCAACGCCCAATAGGCCTTATGCTCAAGCTCCGCAGGTAAATGACATCCCTTACCATACACAAGTTGAAACGGGGACATCCCAAGTGGAGTCTTATATGCTATTCTGTAAGCCCAAACAGCTTCATCGAGCTTTAAAGACCAATCCTTCCTTGATGGACAAACAACCTTTTCTAAAATGCACTTGATTTCTCTGTTAGACACTTTCGCTTGACCATTTGTTTGTGGATGATAGGCAGTAGCAACTCGATGGTTCACATTGTAGCGCTGCATCATAGAAGTAAACTTACGGTTGCAGAAATGCGACCCTTCATCACTTATGATTACTCGTGGCGTTCCAAACCTTGTGAAAATCTGCTTTTGAAGAAAATTCAACACTGCCTTTGCATCATTAGTCGGTAGAGCTTTGACTTCTACCCATTTTGAGACATAATCTACTGCCAGCAAGATGTACTGATTATTGCCGGACGAGACAAAAGGCCCCATGAAATCGATTCCCCAAACATCAAAGACCTCTACTTCAAGCATCACATTTAACGACATTTCATCCTTTCTCATAAGATTTCCCACTCTTTGGCAACGATCACACCTTAAAATGAACTGATGAGCATCCTTAAACAAAGTAGGCCAGAAAAAACCTGTTTGTAGAATACGAGCTGCCGTCTTCTCACCACCATAGTGTCCACCATAAATTGTGGAGTGGTAGTCTCGTAATATCCCCTCCGTCTCACAGAATGGGATACATCTCCTGATGATCTGGTCAGCTCCCTGTCTAAACAAATACGGTTCATCCCACATATACCACTTCACCTCATGCAAAAACTTCTTCTTTTGAGTTGTGGTCAAATTAGGAGGCATTATATTGCTGACAAGATAATTCACAATATCTGCGAACCATGGCTCCTCCTCCGGAACTGCGAACAACTGCTCATCCGGAAAAGATTCGTTGATCAATGTCTTATCAAATGAAGTAGACTCGGGATTCTCCAATCTAGAGAGATGGTCAGCTACTTGATTCTCGGTACCTTTTCGATCCTTGATCTCTAACTCAAATTTCTGTAGCAAGAGCACCCAACGAATGAGTCTCGGCTTCGAATCCTTCTTGGAAACCAAATAGCGAATGGCTGCATGATCAGTGAACACTGTCACCTTTGTCCCAAGCAGATAAGATTGAAATTTTTCAAAACCAAACACTATAGCCAAGAGCTCCTTCTCAGTAGTGGTGTAGTTCATTTGGGCCCCATTTAAGGTCTTGCTAGCATAGTAGACCATATGAAAGAGATTAGTCTTGCGCTGCCCGAGAACTGCGCCCATCGCATAATCACTCGCATCACACATCATCTCAAAAGGCTATGTTCAATCAGGTGCTGTAATAACTGGTGCAGTTATCAAACTCTTCTTAAGAGTCTCAAATGCCGTCAAACATTCATCATCAAATTTGAAAGGCACATCCTTCTCAAGCCAGTTGCACAGCGGCTTAGATATCTTCGAAAAGTCCTTGATAAAACGCCGATAAAAACCCGCATGACCAAGAAAACTACGGATCCCTTTCACAGAAATAGGTGGTGGAAGATTTTCAATGACTCCCACCTTGGCTTTGTCCACCTCAAGACCCTTGCTAGAGACCTTATGCCCAAGAATAATGCCTTCACGCACCATAAAATGACATTTTTCCCAATTGAGCACCAAATTAGTTTCCACACACCTTTTGAGCACTACACGAAGATTATTCAAACATTCATCATACGAATGTCCAAAGACGGAGAAGTCATCCATAAACACCTCGACATTATTTCCAATCATGTCAGAGAATATAGCCATCATACATCTCTGAAAAGTGGCTGGTGCGCCACATAACCTAAACGAAACTCTGCGAAAAGCAAACGTGCCAAATGGACAAGTGAAGGTAGTCTTTTCTTGATTCTCTGGTGCAATACAAATCTGATTATACCCTGAATAGCCATCCAGAAGACAATAATACTCATGACCGGCCAACCTGTCAAGCATCTGATCAATAAACGGAAGCGGGAAGTGATCCTTCCTTGTGGCCTTGTTCAATTTTCTGTAATCCATGCATACTCTCCATCCTATGACTGTTCGAGTGGGGATAAGCTCGTTCTTCTCATTTGCTACCACAGTAATACCTCCTTTCTTAGGTACACATTGCACGGGGCTCACCCAAGAACTGTCAGAAATAGGATAACTGATTCCTGCATCAAGCCACTTCAGAATTTCTTTCTTCACCACTTCTTTCATGATAGGATTAAGTCTGCGCTATTGCTCAACAGTCGGCTTACTACCCTCCTCTAGCAGAATCTTATGCATACAATATGAAGGGCTGATCCCTTTGATGTCTGCTATAGTCCATCCGATAGCCGATTTAAATTCACTCAAAATCCTTAAGAGCTTGTCCTCCTCACTACCTGAAAGGTCAGATGTAATAATAACAGGTAAAGTAGATGCATCACCTAGAAAAACATACCTCAAGTATTCAGGCAATGGCTTAAGCTCCAAGGTAGGTGCTTCCTTAATAGATGGTTTGAGCTTTCCTTCAGCATTTTTGAGGTCAGAAGCACCAAGAGATTCAAATGGCATGTCTAGCTTTCGCCTCCAGGGAGAAGCATTAAGATATTGTAGTTGCTCATTGCCATCCTCATCATCACTGTCAAAATCCCCCACTAAGGCCTTCTTTAATGTATCAGACATTAGCATATGATCGAGTTCTGAAGTAACCGCAGAATCGATCAAATCCACTCTTAAGCACTCCTCATCTTCTGTAGGGAATTTCATTGCTTTGAATACATTTAATGTCACATCCTGATCCTGCACCTGTATTGTAAGTTCACCTTTCTGCACATCTATCAAGGTACGGCCGGTAGCCAAAAAAGGTCTTCCCAAGATTATGGGAATCTTCTTATCTTCCTCGAAATCCAGAATAACAAAGTCTGCAGGAAAGAAGAGCTTATCCACCTTGACTAGCACATCCTCTACTATGCCTCTTGGGTAAGTAATAGAACGATCAGCCAACTGGAGAGACATGTAGGTGGGCTTTGGATCAGGCAAATTCAACTTTTTAAAGATCAACAACGGCATCATATTTATGCTTGCTCCCAAATCGCAAAGGCACTTGTCAAAAGACAACTTGCCAATGGTGTAAGGAATGGTGAAGCTACCTGGATCTTTAAGCTTTGGAGGTAACTTTTGCTGCAGCACAGCACAACATTCTTCCGTTAGAGCAACGGTCTCAAGGTCATCCAGTTTCACCTTCCTTGAAAGAATACTCTTCATAAACCTCGCATAACTAGGCATTTGCTCCAGAGCCTCAGCGAAAGGTATATTGATGTGAAGTTTCTTGAACACCTCCAGAAACTTACCGAACTGCTTATCCAGCTTTTGTTGTTGCAATCTCTTAGGGAAAGGTGGTGGAGGATAGAGTTGTTTCTCCCCTGTATTACCCTCAGGCAGAGTGTGTTCAACAGTAGTCTTCCTTGGTTCTACCACTTTCTCCTTTTGCTTAGCTTCTTCATCTCCAACTTTAGCTTCTCCTTCTTTTGCTTTTTCAGCATCAGCAACTTTTCCAGACCTTAAGGTAATAGCTTTGACATGCTCTTTAGCTTCCTTCCTGCCTGGCACTTCAGTGTCACTGGGAAGTGTGCCAGGTTGACGATTGAGCACTGCATTGGCTATTTGGCCAATTCGATTTTCCAAGGTCTTGATAGAAACCGCCTGACTTTTGCACAACAACTTAAGTTCCTCAAAATCAGCACAAGTGGGTGCAGTTGCACCTCCCTGTTGAGGATATGATTACCTTTGAGCATAATGTTGCGGTTGCTGGAATCCAGGTGGATTGAACTATTTACTCACGCCTTGCTGATAAGGTTGCTGATTAGCATTTTAATTATTACTCCAGCTGAAATTTGGATGATTTCTGTTGTTAGGATGATAAGTAGCTGGCACAGGCTGCTGTTGTCGTGGATAATTGTTCACGTACTGAACAGATTCGTTAACAAGAGAACACTGATCCGTAGCATGAGAACCTACACAAAGCTCACAGACCATAGCTATCTGATTGACCCCATAGGTGGCTAGAGAATTGACCTTCATAGACAGCGCTTGGAGTTGCGCTGCAATAGCTGTGGCTGCATCGACTTCCAGAATACCTGCTACCTTCCCAGGAATCATCCTTTGAGTTGGGTTTTGATGCTCATTTACAGCCATAGTCTCAATAAGATTATACGCCTCAGTATAGCTTTTGGCCCACAAGGCGCCTCCAGCTGCTGCATCGAGCATGGGCCGAGATTGGGCCAACAAACCATTATAGAAACCAGTGATCACCATCCAATCAGGCATTCCATGATGTGGACACTTTCTCAGCATCTCTTTGTAGCGCTCCCAAGCTTCGCACATAGATTCTGTAGTTTGCTGCACAAACTGAGTAAGAGCACTCCTCATAGCCGCAGTCTTTGCCATTGGGTAAAACTTCACCAGAAACTTTTACGCAAGATCTTGCCAAGTAGTGATGGACCCAGCTGGTTCAGAATATAACCAATCCTTAGCTTTATCCCTCAGAGAGAATGGGAAAAGCCTCAGCTTGATAGCCTCATCAGTCACACCATTATATTTGAAAGTACTGCAGATCTCGACAAAATTCCTTATGTGCATGTTGGGGTCTTCAGTCGCAGCACCTCCAAAAGAAACAGAATTCTGCACCATCTGAATAGTGCCCGGCTTGATTTTAAAGGTGTTAGCCTGAATAGCCGGATGAAGAATGCTTCACTGAATGTCATCAATTTTAGGCCGAGAAAAGTCCGTAAGAGCTGGATCTGCCGGAACAATACGATCACCCATGATTACTGGCTCTTTCTGCTCACTTCCTGAATCTGAATCTTCAAAATCTATCTTCTCCGGAATATCAAGAACTTCGTCTGTCTCCTCAGCTGTATCTAAAGTCCTCTTGCGAGTACGAGAACGAGTTTGCATAAACGCTCACTAAAGTACCTGAAACACAACCGGAAATAATAAGTAACACGTCTTAATCACTGAGTCCTAATGACCAATGATGGTAAGTACATAAACTAAACAAATACGCCGAGTCCCCGGCAGCGGCGCCAAAAACTTATTAGGGCGAAAACACGCGCTAATAACACATGCAAGTATACGCGTTCGCAAGTAATATAGAATACTTTCTAGTTCGTTTCTAGAGAGACTCAGACTAATTATGGTCAATTAAGCTCACTCACCAATGTATGATTACTTCTCAATGTTAAGACAATAACACTTAGAGTTGATTAACTAATTAATAAGTACAATTAACTACTATAATTAACCATTAATTAACACTCGAATTAATAATATTAAAACACTCATGAGATCACAACTTCATTACTACTTCCTTCAATAGCTATTGTTATTACCCTTAGCATGCAACAGTGATGATATTAATCGAATAACACGAAACTGATAAAAGCCAACTTTCATTGTACTAATACCATTCTACCAAACTTCCACAATTAAGATAGAAGTTGAATAGGCATCAATTATGTTGAGTCCCTATATGTCTACAGAAATTGACAACATAACAATTTAAGCACAAGTTATTCCTTTTGATTACACAGGGCGAATAAAACTGTTAGAGTTACCCACTAATCATGAATATTCATACATGAACCTATGCTAGCATGGCAAGTTCTAAATCTCAAGATCCATCGTCGCTTCACAAGAGATTAACGCCCTATCTTATATGTTCGTGACGCACATAAGATGAATACGCACAACCAATACTAGATATCATTCAATCATCACCCACTAAGGTATTAAACAACTAACTAAAGAATTCCATAGTAAATCCGTTACGACCCCATGATCACGATTAGCCCATGATAGCACTCATCGTCATCATGGGTTCATCTGAAAACATGATAAATAAACACAAAAGAATAATAACTAAAACTACTTATATTAAACCAGAGTACGTCACAAGAGTAAATAGGTTCAAAGCAAAGAAAACTAGCATCCAACTTTATAACGAAATAAAGAATCACAAGAAAATATGCTTTCTTTTCGTTGCGGTGTGCTAAAACGGTCTTCTTCCTTATCTCCTTCGCTCCTTGATTAATACAACGATCCAACCTTTGTGAAACGTCTCTGAAATCTACTTATATAGGATTCCCATTAAAACCAGATAGCTCAGAAGTTGGAATCCAAACAGAAATAGAAGTCTAAAATAATAAATCAGAATTTATGACCCTGCGCGGCCGCTCAGCATAGCTGAGCGGGTGCTCGGACCCTTTCTGGAAAAATGATCTGTTTTGCTCCATTTCTTCGCTGCAATCTGCTCATACCTTCCCACTTGCAATGCTAAATACATGCCAAGGCTTATTATTGATGAATTCTCTCCCGAAATGGAACTAATACCCTGAAATGCACAAATACTAGAAAAACGCATCAAATACACAAAATACTTGATTTCAAGACACCAATTTAAGCTATTATAAGACGTTCTAAGTGGTATAAAATGCCACTTATCAATAATGAATAACGAGAATGAAGAACTAATTAAGAACAGAAGTGGAATCAAAAGGATGATAAAGAAATTTTATAGTCCAGGATATAAGCAAGATGTGGACGTCAGTTGTGCCAGAACTGATATGAAAATAAAGTAAAACGCTGATAATTGAAGATAGGAATTTCATTTAAAGAATACGCATAAACAGTGAAAACTAAACAAAGATATTAGTGGTGAATTGTTAGAAGAAAGCGTTACAAGGAATCTCATATTGGAAGTCTCTAGAATTAAAATGAAGTTCCGCAGTTTCTAATAGATGATTTACCAAGGTTACCTCGGGGCATGAGGTAAGAATTTCTCATCGGCTACTGCACAGAATCAAGGAATAATGAGATAAGGAATATATCGCGTTATGCATAAATGTGGTCATAGAAAAGACGAATAGAGATATGAAGTCGCGCACTGATTATCAAAAGTTGTAAGTCTGAGGATTGAATAAACATAGTGTGTACGGAGTATTTGGATAATATAATTGTATTTATTGATAACATCATCTCCCATTCAAGGACTAAGGAAGACTAAGTTGAGTGCCTGCAGATATGTCCGCGGAGTGTTTAAAAGTAGCAACTGTGTTCTAAGCTTCAAAGGTATGAATTCTGGTCATAATTAATTATGAGCTACGGAGGTATGGTTAATTACCAACCAGGAAAGGTCCATTTAGGGACAAAGGTCTTAAGTAGAAAAGAAAAAGTGAATATCTTAAAGATTGCTGAGGAGTGGGTAAAAAAATTAGAAAAGTTAGAAATTCAAGATCAGGTTTTGATTCAGTTTCTGGTTTATGTTAATACTTACTTTGTTGTTAAATATCAAAGGTGGTATTAATATAGATTATTGATGTTGACTTCAGTATGGAGTGTTGTGAGCATCAAAGTTCGTATTGATATCTAATTTGATATGACAACAAAATGAGCATTAATACCAAGAATTCGGTTTTGAATAAAGTTATGATTCATTCCATTCCAAAGTAATATATTTTCTTTCAAATAGTAAAAGATTCTCTCTCGATGAATACATTCGTTTATGATTGAAAAGAAATTGGGATGTACTGTTAAGTGGTGAGTTAAATGCAATTGTCGAGATTTCCTTTAATTTTTAATTTTTGAATAGATTTAGAACATTTCGAAGCATCAGACGCCATGAGCTCAGTATATCGGGCGCAGACGGATGAAAAGTACAAGAGATCGATTAAAGATTCTTGAATATGACTGAAAACGACCATAGGCCAGGTTAATCGAACAGAAAGAGACGTGCAAAATAAAGTAGAACAACTAGTGAAAATGGGAGGCAATTATGAGCACAAATTAATAAAATTAGAAAGAAAAGAAGATTAGTATAAATTAAGTTAGTCCTTTGAGACAATGAAATAGATAGAACGATTGCGAATGAGTTGTCCTTGTTGTTACAGGTATAGCGAGTCCACAAGACAATTATATGTATAAAACCAGCAAGAGTAATTTGGCTCCATATGTATAAAATGGAGGTTTGAGTCAAGTAGCATGGACAACTGATAGATTTGATGTTGGTAGGAGACTGTTGAATAGTGATTAAAGTGATGAGTTCTGAGAAATTCTAAGTGAGATATTTGAAAAATATCATTGTGTGTTCGTTAGCATGATTCTGAGGACAAAATCCTTTTAAGGGGGGAAGGATGTAACCTCCAGGGAAATATCGTGTAATTATTTTTTTATTCATAAATAATTATTATATGATTATTGGGGGAATGTTGGTGGATTGTTTGATGATTGATATTGATGTTTGTGTGTTTATACATGATAAAATTAGGATATTTTAATTTTTAAGTATCCAGAATAAAATATGGATAATTTTGTTATTTTTCTGGAAATTTTTGGATTGTTATATGAATTTATAAAGATTTATAGAATTAATAATGATTATTTTTACGTAATTATAAAATTACTTTTTAGAATCAGAAATCGTCCCACTTCAACCGTTTTTGCATTTTTACAACCCGAAACTTTTCCGAAAACTCCTTCCTAACTGAATCTAATAATTTTAAATACTTTCCGTGTTTTGACTTTCTCGATCTGGGGTACGGTTTGACCTGTACGAGTCCCAACATGAAATTTTCTATACTCTAATCATTTTATAAATCGATAAAAATCCGTATTCTCAAAAGGCGAGATATTATTACCTTATTGTCGTATATACTATTTTATAAGAGGCTCTGTTTTAATTATTATCCAAATCTGGTATTAAAATTGTATCGTCTTTATAGTTACTTAGCTGCTAAGTAACCTATTTTCCGATCCGATATGTAAAAGTAATTATCGGATTATTAAATAAATAAAATATGTGATGGTTCTGTTAGCTGGGTGTTGCCTTATTATTAATTATGGGTAATTGTTGAATATGAACCTTAACTGTATAATTAATTATTGAACTGTACGACATTATTTTGTTTTTAAAATGATTTTATTGAATATTTACTCTTATAAATGCTAAAATTATCTCTAAATTATTTTGTTGCTTTATAATTTTATTTATTATTTTTAGGAGTTTATAAAAGTGATGACGCGATTCTGAGTCCTAATATTTAAAAATAAATTGTTAGATATATTTGTGATGTCATGTCTAATCTGTTGTGTTTAGTTTCAGAACTTAATATCAGGTCTTACTGGAAATTAGAACTTACTGAAGTCAGAGCTTATATCAGAACTTAAGCCTGTCAGGATTTATATCAGGACTTAAGTGCGGGTACTTCAAATAAGGAAAGCATCTGATTTACAAGAAAGGATCATGACTAAAATAAAAGAAGATATACATGAAGAGTTGGACATCTAGAAGACTTGTAGAAGATAATATATGATTGATATATTTTAGGAGACAGAATTATATTCCATATCAATTAGAAGATATCTTGTAACTGTGTACTATATAAACACAGCTTAGTGTTTATACTATATGTGTTATCATTCACGAGGAAGATTATACATTATAACCTAGCAGCTCTTAGTGATATTGTTCATGTGACGCCCTCAATCTCGGGGTTAGGAAATGAGGACCCACACACCTTTAATCTAATAATTAAATAAGCATAAACCCCGATTAACTACTAATAGGATCAAACAGGATAAAGTATGAGACAAGATTACAACTACCAACCATAAAATATAACTTACAACCCCAAAATATTATTAAATAAACATAATCGATTCCGGCTTGGAACCGACAGATAACCCATTGTATCTTTACAACCTTCTGGCTAAGCGCTTTCTCACTCAAAAACACCACTACCTGCTCTGGCAACCGGAAGCCCTCAACACGGTAGGGACCACCAGGTATGCTCTTACGAGCAGTTCGCCTAAGCCTGGCCATCTTCTTGCTTAACTGCCATGGTTAGATTAAAACATAACATATGAGTATAAAACTCAACAAGTAACTATAAAGCAGTTTTACGATATAAAATCCACAATATACTTTACCAATCTCAGGGCATTCTACTTTATTTGTTCTAGGTGGCAGATTTCCATCTTTCGGGTTATGAAGGAAAAATGTGGGGCTTTCAAGGAACAAGGCTCGAAGCAGGGTGAAAGCCGACATTCATCACAAATCATTAAAGGATCAAAACAGATCTTTCAGAAAGGAAAGCAACAATATTTCACTATATGGAACCAATTATATGATCAACAGATTAAAATCAGGGTTCACGAGCTTTAAGCTTCACAATATCACAATCAACTCTTTTCAAAGCAATATAAACCATTTTCATTTTTTTCAAAGAATTAATTACTGAGTAGGAAGTTTCAATTCCTTTTTAAAATCAATATAGAACCCTTGATTGGACCACTTTATCTTTTCATTTCATTATAATATGGGTGATCAGCCCGTACCGACCTCCATCTGGTCTTTAAGCTACCATACGGCATAATTTCAGCCTTAAACTGGACTAGCCCCGCTAGCCTTTTACAATGACTGGACTAGTCCCACTAGCTTCTTACGTCCAATCCAATCCATCAGGAATTCGTTTGGAAAACCTTGAGTTGGAAAAATTAGGTTTTCTAAATTCATTTTATCATTACCAAGAATATGAAATCATTCGGACTCTTTTCAAGTTGAAACTCATTCTTAGATTCAATTTCAAGAATTCAAAGTTAAGGAAATGAATCAAGGATAAACAAGATGAAATTCTAGGGGTTTTGAATCAATGATAACAAGGTACTTAAGTTAAAAGAATCAGACTGTTCCAAGGAACAATAGGGGATATGGTGATCAAAGAATATGGCATCATTACAAGGGGTTCGTAAAGGTAATTATAGGGTTTATAACAGTTCATGGCATAACAAATAAGTTGAACAGAAAAGATAGGTTACCAAAGGGTTGAATCAATAAGCTTATCAGTAACAGTTTTACAAGATCAAAGATAGGGTATCTCAAATCGATATCAGGGGTTCATCATTTTAACAGTTCAATACTCTATATGATATGAACAACATTCTCTCTATAATTATTTACACAAGTAATTAGAGTTACTTGCCTGAATTCGCTTTCCTGTTTCACAAAGGTTGAACTACTGCCACCTAGTATACCTTTCCCTTTCCTAGCCTGAATGCCCTCACGTTCCGAATCTACAATCAAAACCAAAACCTCAATTAGTTTCTCAACTCTCGTTCCTGGAACGTTCACTCAATATGATAGCTCGATTATACTTCTGACTCAAACTATACGAGTATAGCTTATATACACACATGCACATAGCACATAATACATTCTTTTCTAATAGCCTTTATATCTCTATATATATACTCGATCACCAACTTATACTCGCTAAATCTTGACTATTCTCCAAATAAAACATTTATAACTCATACGAACACATAATTTCATTCATAGCTAATTACTTACGACCATAGCTATCACTTATAGCTTTTAAAATCAATCAACACAATTTCCCTTTTTCTTTTATCCTTAATTCGAACCAAAACAACAATCCAACAAGCAAAATCAAAGATTTTCACATATAAACACTCAATCATTCTTTCAATTACCAAAAATCAAGTTTTGACCTTTATTTCCTATGGCCTATTCGGCCTTAACACTTATCACAATCAAGAATCAGACATGCAAAGCCCTTATTTGACATGCATCAAGTATATCATCCCAAACTAGTTTAATTTCATTCTTACAACTCATTTAGACTCATAATTCAAATGTAATCATGGATGATCACTCAATTTATCACTTAATTCAACTTAATCAAGTAGAAACATTCAAAATTTCCAAGAATCACAACATGCATGCATCAATTTGGACTTTTAACCATTACTTATTCTCATTACACTACCAATTATAAAAACGATTATCAATAAGTCATTCACATCAACAAAACCAACATAATATTTCAAAAATATTAAGAGTCATTCGGCCTCTTCAAGAAATTCTCACATGCAAACTCAATTTCAAACCATTGCATCTTAATCACACTAATCTCTTAACATTAAGCTAAATTAACATTCACATCCAACAAAAATCAACTTATTAACTTGTAAACTACAAAACCATTCGGCCTTTCAAAAGAAACCACATGCAAACACAAAATAATTGATTAAATACTAGAGCTCAGTGTTTAACATCATTGCTCACCACCGGTTCACCGGAGTTCATCACCGGTGGCATCACGGTGGTGCCTCCATCCGAGGGTTTCCAACCTTCAACCACCGATTTTCTCAAGTGATTACACACATGCAAGCACTCATCTTCACTTTAAATCATTCAAGAACCAAACCCCTTTTGTTTTCATGAAAACCGAATTCAAAACCACCAAATCCAACTTTGGTTTTTCTCAAAAACTTGAAGATAGTTACATGCATGTATGTATATAGGTAGATATCACAAAATCTCACACAATCATGGTTCTATAACCGAAAAAGAGTGAAGAACAAGTGAGAGATTGAAGAGAGAGAGTGTACCGAGAGTGAGAGAGAGAGAGAGAGAGAAATCCTGAGAGGGATGAAGAAATGTGGGAAAAAGAAAGAGAAGAGAGAAGCTCGGGTAAAAAGAAAGAAAAGAGGAGGTGGGTGGGATTATATACTACCAAGGGAGGGGTAGTATGGTAAATGGGATTATCTCGTTTCTGCTTCACTTTTTATTCTTAAAAGAAAATGAATTTGATCTGTAAATATCTGTCTCAAAAAAGATGAATTTGACACGAATGATAATTTTAAAACGTGAATCTTAAAATTAGCTTTCCAACCATTACTCATAATAAGATTTTGAGCGTACGGTTAATTTTATATGATTTTTACAAGTTTGTGCTAATAATAACACTTTATCACATAAAAATCAATTTAAAATGCAACGATCACCAAATAAATCCGTCCATCATTTTTAGAAAGTCTATAGGATTATTATGAAGATAACAGAACAAATCTCATGCAGTTATCTTACTCAGATAATTTTATAAAAATGCACGAAGGTTAAATAAACCTGTATTTAAATCAAATAACTCCCTTAAATCCATAAAAATATCAACAGATCACGTAATCATGCGTACAGACAGACAAACACACATATGAATACATCAAAACTCATGTCTGATCATAGAAATTATCCTTCTTTAATATTATTCCTTTTTACGTGTTCCAGGTCACGTTCTGCCTGACGGCCCGACGCTCAGCGTTTCAATTACGCTTCTCATTATCATTATCGATCGACATGTCACTAGAACGCAATACTTCATTTAAACATTCATTTCACACAATCATACATATTTCACATTTTATATACTTTAAATCCTTATTAGGACGGGTTCCGTTCTACCTGGCGGCTCGACAACACAGCTTAACTCCTAAGCTAACTCTTTAAATTGGAACGCTTTTACTTACGCTCCTAGATTCTAATATATAGTAAAGACAATTAATCAACACTTAATCACATAATTATAGTCACTTCACATAAATCATATTTTATTGACTTATTTACGTCGCAAAATTCTCGGTCGTCACAGTTCATCACTGAGAGAGTAGTTTAACCTACTTTGTAACAGAGCTTATTGAATAAACTTGATTATTGTTACTTACTTGTGTTCTAAATCGATTTTATTATATAAACACTATATCCAACCCCCTTCTATAGTGTTGTGTGACCTAACAAGTGGTATCAGAGCCTCTTTGTTGATTTACAAACAGTGAGATCCAGTTTACAATCATGTCTGAAGAAACACAAACTCCACCAAAACCCACCAAAACTCAAGATACTCAAAACAATCAAACTTACAGTCGATATGAGAGTATTAGGGTTCTCATACTGAGAGCATCTGAGTATCCTATATTGAAGGTAAAGATGGCTATGTTTCTGGAAGCCACAGATCCAGAATACCTTGATAGAATCAATAATGGACCATATAAGGCTACCAAGCTTTCTGTTGCAGTTGCTGATCAACCAGCAAAGATGATACCAAAGGAGAAAAGTGAGTACACAACTGAAGAATCTCATCTATTTCCAAGTATGCAAGGGTAAGGCATCTGCTGCATAGTGCAATTGACAATGTCATGTCAAACAGAGTAAATGGATGCAAGACTGCAAAGGAGATATGGGATGCTTTGGAGACAAGATGCCGGGGAACTGATGCAATCAAAAAGAATAGGAAGACTATACTCACTCAAGAGTATGAGCACTTTGACTCAAAAGCTGATGAGTCATTAACTGATTTATATGACAGGTTTGCCAAACTCTTGAATGATCAGTCACTGGTGGGCAAGGAATATGATCTCGAAGATTGAAATCTAAAATTCCTTTTAGCTCTTCCTGAAAATTGGGATTTGAAGTCTACTACCATAAGAGACAACTATGACCTTGCTGAAACTACTCTTGATGAAATTTATGGTATACTCAAGACTCATGAACATGAGATGGATCAAAGGAGCAAAAGGCATGGAAGGAAGTCAAAGACAGTTGCTCTTAAAGATGAGGAGGAATCTCCTAAAGTGGTTGTCTCAAAGAGGGGCAAAGGAAAGGCTTTCATCATACAGTCTGATTCAGAGTCATCATATTCTGATGATGATGATTCAGAATCTGAAAATTTATCTGAAGTTGATGTTGATGCAGAGATGATGCAACTATGTGCTCTTATGGTGAAAGGTATCACAAAGATAGCCTACAAGAAATTTAGAAATGGCAAGAAGTTTTCAAGGAAAGGTGGAAGTTCTGAAAAGAAAGGGTTCAGAAAGTCTGAAGGCAAAGGAGGAAAGTCTGACAGAGGAGACAACTCAAATGTCAAATGCTACAATTGTGGTGAAAGAGGCCACATCTCTCCTGACTGTAAGAAAGGAAAAAGTGATAAAGGCCAGGCACTTATCACAAAGAAGAAAAACTGGGCAGACACTTCAGATTCTGAAGAAGAGGTGAACTATGCCTTAATGGCAAATGTTGATAGCAGTTCTGATGCTGCTGAATTAAAGGTACCTCAATCAACTCTTGCTTTTCATACTGATGATATTTCTGAGCTAAGATTATATCTTAAAACCATGTTCATTAGTTTTAGAGATCAGACTTTAACAAATGAAAGATTAACATCTGAAAGTCTTGCTCTTAGAAACAAAAATGACTACTTAGAAAAAGAGTTAGTTATGTTCCATCAAACTCAGAAAGAAAGAGATGAGGCTTTGTATGTTAGAGATGAAGTGCTAAAAATTGAATAAATCTCTTAAATCTGAACTGGAAAAGGAAAAGGAAATAATCAAAACTTGGACTAACTCTGGAAGAACAACTCAGAAAATCTTAGAAAATGGAAATTTGAAAGAAGGTCTAGGTTACCTAGATGATAAAGAAGAAAAGGAAACTATGTCATCTAAACCAAAATTTACCAAGAAAGCTGAAAAGCCTAAAGTTAATCCTGTTAAATTTGTAGCAAAAACTGATGTGTCTGATTCTGAAAAGATGAAAGACTCTAAGACAGAAGTCAGGGAAAAGTCAACTTCTGACAAATTAAAACAGGACAAACCAGCTTCAGTAAATATAGGTTTAATGACTAAGAAGCAGCTTAAGCATAAGCTGAAAGAAATTATAAATGTGAACAATGTAAAGGAAGCTAGGAAAAATAGGAATGGAAAGGAAGGTGTGAATAAAAGTAATAATTATATGTCTGTTCCTAATGCTCCTAGAAAGAAATGCTATAACTGTGGAAACTCTAAACATCTTGCTTCTTTTTGCAGGAAAAATAAAGATATAAACTCTTTACCTCTAGATCAGGAGTTAGGAGTCAGTCTATTAGGTTTAAACCACACAATCCTTGTTTTTATTGTGGTAGTTTATGGCATTCTATTTATACTTGTAAGGAATATCATAGTTTGTACTATGATTATTATCAGATAAAACCTTCTTTGAAGAAAGTTAGTGTAATTCCTTCTAGTGTAAATTCTGATGCAAAGTCTGATATAAAGTCTGATAAGAAGCATGTTAGCATAAACTCTGAAATTAAATCCGCTGCAAATGCTAACAAACTTAAAAAGGCCAAAGGATCCAAGCAAGTCTGGGTCCTTAAAACTAACCAATAGTGGTCTTTGTGATTGCAGGGCAATAGGAAAAATATCCTAGTTCTGGACAATGGATGTTCAGGACATATGACTGGAAATAAAGCCCTGCTATCAGACTTTGTGGAGAAAGATGGCCCAGGAGTTTCTTATGGAGATGGCAACATGGGAAAGACACTGGGATATGGCAATATCAGTCTTGGGAATGTCATAATTGAATCAGTAGCTCTTGTCTCAAGACTTAAACATAATCTGCTAAGTTTGAGTCAAATCTTTGACAGAGGTTATCATGTGGATTTCTTTGAAGAACACTGTGAAGTTATAAGTAATTCTACAGGAAAAATGGTTCTGAAAGGTTACAGACATGGTAACATATATGAAGCTAGACTTTCAACAAACTCTGATGATTCTGCAATCTGTCTGTTAAGCAGAGCATCAATTGAAGAAATCTAGAATTGGCACAAGAGACTCTCTCATTTAAATTTCAACAACATAAATGAGCTAGTAAAGAAAGATCTTGTGAGAGGACTTCCAAAATCAGTATTTGCTCCTGATGGCCTTTGTGATTCATGTTAAAAGGCAAAATAAAGAAAATCTTCATTCAAGAGCAAAACTGAATCCTCAATTCTTGAGCCTTATCACCTACTGCATGTTGATCTATTTGGTCCAGTCAATGTCATGTCCATTGCAATAAAGAAATATGTTATGGTTATAGTGGATGAGTTCAAAAGATACATTTGGGTGTATTTCTTGCACAAGAAGAATGAAACTGCATCTACTCTAACTGATCATGTCAGACAGCTAGATAAGTTGGTCAAAGATTCTGTTAAAATAATAAGAAGTGATAATGGCACTGAGTTCAAGAATCTAATCATGGAAGAGTTCTGCAAAGAGCATGGAATAAAGCAGGAATTCTCTGCACCTGGAACTCCACAGCAGAATGGAGTTGTAGAAAGAAAGAACAAGACTCTAATTGAAGCTGCACGAACTATGATTGATGAAGCAAAGCTACCAACCTACTTTTGGGTTGAAGCTATGCAGGCTACTTGTTTACACAGAATGCTACACTCATAAACAAGCATGGAAAAACACCATATGAGATGGTGAAGAAAAAGAAGCCAAATCTGAAATACTTTCATGTATTTGGATGTAAGTGTTTTGTTCTTAAGTCTCATCCAGAACAGCTGTCAAATTTGATCTAAAAGCTGATGAAGGATTTTTTGTTGGATATCCACTTTCCACGAAAGCCTTCAGAGTCTACAATTTAAGAACAAGGTTGTCATGGAATCTATCAATGTATCTTTTGATGATAAAAAGATTACTGGACTTGAAGATTTCAATGATCATGATCAGCTGAGATCTGAAAATAAAGATATAAATTCTGATTCTATAAATTCTGATGACCTAAATCCTGATCCTGTAAGTTCTGACGGGTTAAACCCTGATGTCATTGAAACTGTGGTAATTACTCCAAAGGAAAATGCACCATTTCAGGGGGAGCAAACTGATGATCATACCACATCTCAAGACTCTCAAGAAACATCAAAACCTGTCACTGGTTCTTCAAGTTCTGATTCATCAAGTTCTGATGAGCCAAATTCTGATAATTCTGAAAACTCTGATTCTTCAATTCCTGAAGGATCCCACTCAAATTCTGAAATTTCAGAGAGCATAACTTCAGGGGGAGCATCAGAAAATGCTGATGGAGACAACATGGATCATGGGGGAGGATCCAGTTCTAGAGATCAACTTCCATCTGCAAGGAAGTGGACTAAAGCACATACACCTGACTTAATAATTGGAGATCCTGAAGCAGGTGTCAGAACTAGAACAGCAACATCAAATGAATGTCTCTATCATTCTTTTCTATCTCAGACTGAACCAAAGAAAGTGGAAGAAGCTCTTCAAGATGTTGATTGGGTGCATGCAATGCAGGAAGAGTTAAATGAGTTTGAAAGAAATAAAGTTTGGACCCTAGTGCCAAGACCAAAGAACAGATCCATTATTGGCACAAAATGGGTGTTCAGAAACAAAACTGACAGTGATAATATAATTACAAGAAACTAAGCAAGGTTGGTTGCTAAAGGTTACTCTCAACAGGAGGGTATTGACTATCATGAAATATTTGCTCCAGTTGCTAGATTGGAAGCCATAAGAATCTTTTTGGATTATGCTGCTCACAAGAAGTTTAAAGTCTTTCAAATGGATGTGAAAAGTGCTTTTCTCAATGGAGAACTGGAAGAAGAGGTATATGTTGAACAACCTCCAGGATTTGTAGATCCAAAATTTCCTAATCATGTCTACAGGCTTAACAAAGCACTTTATGGCCTTAAGCAAGCTCCAAGAGCATGGTATAAGACTTTAGCTCAATTTCTTCTGGAAAGTGGATTTACCAGAGGCACAATTGATAAAACTCTGTTCTACCTCAACCATGGAAATGACTTACTTTTGGTACAGATATATGTTGATGATATCATCTTTGGTTCTACAAATGCCAAACTCTGCGAAAGGTTTGTAAAGCTAATGCAGTCAAGATACCAAATGAGTATGATGGGAGAACCTAGCTATTTTCTAGGACTTCAAGTCAAGCAAAATGAAGAAGGTACTTTCATAAATCAATCTAAGTACACCAGGAATTTATTCAAGAAATTTGGAATGCATGACTGTTCAACTGCATCCACTCCCATGGCCACTACAACCAAGTTAGATAAAAATACTAGAGCAGCAGTAGATATTACTAACTACAGAGGTATGATTGGCTCTTTACTCTATCTAACTGCAAGTAGACATGATATCATGTATGCTACCTGTCTTTGAGCAAGATTTCAGGCTGATCCAAGAGAACTTTATCTAATAGCTGTGAAAAGAATTTTCAAGTACCTTAAGGGTACAGCTGATCTAGGATTGTGGTATCCTAGGGAATCAGATTTTAAGCTAATAGGTTACTCAGATGCAGATTTTGCAGGATGCAAAATAGACATGAAAAGCACTAGTGGAAGCTGCCAATTTCTTAGAGGCGGATTGGTTTCTTGGTTTAGCAAGAAACATAAATCAATTTCCACATCAACTACAGAAGCAGAATATATTGCTGCAGGAAGCTGTTGTGCACAGATTCTTTGGATGAAGAATAAGTTACTGGACTATGGGTTCGAATTTTCTAAAATACCCATTTACTGTGATAATCAAAGTGCTATTGCTATAACCGGTAATCCAGTTCAACACTCAATGATAAAGCACATCAGCATTAGGTACCATTTCATAAGGGAACATGTGATGGAAGGTACAGTGGAATTGCATTTTGTCCCAACAGATCAACAACTAGCAGATATCTTCACAAAACCACTATGTGAAGCTACTTTTACAAGACTGGTAAATGAACTTGGAATGGTTTCAGGTTCTTTCTGAAAATCTGTTTAGTTTTTGTTCTCATTCATCATACTTTATGATCAGTGTTTATAGATTGTCTTATCTCCATGTAATATGTGCTTAAATTGTAATATATTAAATACTGGGTGTTATCTAATGTGATTCTATATACTCTGATATTGTTTTGAATGTTTTGTGACTATTCAATCCAATGAGGATTATTTTTTAGATGCTGACTAAGTAGTCTTTAACAAACAGTGTATCCTATGTTTGAATTAGTTATTTATGTGGAAATCCATAACACAAGCAAACTCTGATTTTGATCTTAGTCAAATTTACTTCTTGTATCTTATTACTAAGTCACAAACTAGATTATTGCTTCTCATCTGTCAAATTCTGATGTTAGTAAATCTTAAGGATGAACTACATGCTTGATAAGCCTCACTTATCTGAAGAAAGCAAAAGAAAAGAAAAATTGAAATCAGGTACTCCTTTGAGATCTAGAGTAAATATGTGAAAGGGAAGACCCAAGTGCATTGCTGGTATTACATTATATGCATTAAAAAAGCAAATAAATCTTTCTTGGTGACTTTTTACATTCTCTGATTACTGGAGATATACTCTGATAATAGCATAAATTCTGATAGCAGTTGTGACTCATTTACACTGAGAAGCCACTATAAAAAGAATGTCAAAAGATGCATAAAATGAGCACAAACAGTTGAGGTGGACTCTTGCATAAATTTATTCTATAGTAGACTTCAAAATTAAAGACAGATTTTAAGCAATTTTCTTAGTTATGCCTTATTTCTAAGATATCTGAAGTTTATCAAACTTTAATCTTTATCTGATCATTTGAAAATGCACACACTCTCACTCCATACGAATGATGAAAATTACTGTGGGGATTAAGTTATTTTTGACAAACAGTTAAGTATTATTTGCATAAATTCTGAGGACAAGTTCTGATGAGTAAACTCTGAAGAAACCAGTCAGTATTTGTGTGAAGAATCACAGACACAGTCATTCACTTTTTGAGTACAGAAGCCATGTTCTGATGACCGTTAAATTCTGATAATAGTCAAGTTCTGATGCAAATCCTGAGGGAAACTCTGACGCCTACTTGGCATTATTTAATTGCTTGGCTTATTTTTAGTATTTACTGGAACGGTTATATTTTGTCAAAAAATAATTAAGTGAGATAAAAACAGTGATAATCATTTGGTTTATGGGTTGCGTGTTTGTTTTGGTAACAGCATGTGAGCAATAATTACTGCACGTTTACCGTGCCCACTCATTACTTTTTTGACTGTTTCCATTTGCTGCCAGGTGTAAAAGGTCTGTTCTGCTTCACAAAAATGACCGTTTTCACGTGGAGTGTATAAATAAGAGAGTTAAAAGATTTTACAATCTTTTACCTACTATTTTTATTTTCTTAATCCCTCTTATTCTCTCTATCTCTCTCTAATATTCTCTTAAGCT
The DNA here is from genome assembly GCF_009905375.1 of Apium graveolens. NCBI lineage: Eukaryota > Viridiplantae > Streptophyta > Magnoliopsida > Apiales > Apiaceae > Apium > Apium graveolens. The sequence goes on from NC_133653.1 coordinate 229,661,623, forward strand.
TTTTCGGACAGGCATTTTATCAAACACCTTTCGTACACACAACTTTCACTTAATTTCTTACAGAAATGGCACCCAGGGACATCATATTTAATGGAGCCAAGTTCGTCCCAAACAACTACATGGCTATTCTTAGCAAGGATGATGCTCCATCAGATCTTCATTTTGTTCAAGACTTTTTGGCTCGAAGTGAGATTGGGTATGCTTTGACCCAACCACAATTACTATCAAGAACTCAAATACTGGAGTTTTGGAGGACTGGTGTTTATGATGATGGTGGTGAGGCTGGGTCTCCAAGTATCATTTTCACAACAGGGAAAGAAGAGCATTTGGTAACATTGTCAACAGTTCGACAGGCTTTGCACTTACCAGAAAATTGTACTTTCAATGCTCAGATTGAGGAGCCACTTCTACAGGGTATGATGGCCAATCTTGGCTATGAGAAAGGTTTGTCCAAGCTGGGACAACTGAAGCGGCCATATATCAGAAAGGAGTGAAGCTACTTCTTTGACTGCATCACCAGAGCTTTTGGCAACAAATGCTCCAACTTTGATGCAATTCTCATTCTCAGTCAGCAAATAGGGTATGCACTTCTAAATCAAACTCACTTTGATTATGCTACTTCTATTCTTGGTTTTATTGGGGATAGGATGAATGAGGACCCAAATACTTTGTACTTTGCTAGATTTTCTCAATTAATTTACAGTTTTTGTTGTCCTGATAAGCCTCAAAACTATAGTGAGACAATTCAACCCTTTAAACTTGCTAAAAGGGCCTTCACAGACTTATTATCTACTGATAATAAGAAGACTACAATAAGACTCCTCCAAATTCCTCAATCAGTAAAACAGTTCTTAGTAAATTATGATCCTCTCACATACAGTACCGTATATCCTGAAGTTGCACCCTCTCAACCTCCATCAACACCTACAACCAATACTTAACCAGCTCAATCCTCTCAACCACAACCACAGCCTACCATCAGAACTTATTTCCAACCTGCACAATCTTCTCAACCCCAACCATCTGCTACAACATCTAGACCCAAACCTTCAAGAGCAAAATCTGTTCCTAAATCTCCACCAAGGAGAAGAAGGATGATTCTTAGGGATGAATCAGATGAAGAGGAGCAAGTCCAGGTTCATGCATCAGAACCTGTGACAGTAGAAGCTGAAAATGTAATTTTTCAAAAGGAGGTAGAAGCTGAAAAAATAACCCCTCGGAAGGAAACTGAAGCTGAGGGTTCTGGTATTTTAAAGAGGAAAAGAACTTTACATTCTGATGCTGCTCAAGAAACTCCTTCATCATCCAGAAGATCAAAGAAAATAAAAGCAGGAAGGCATATGGCACAACCTCAATCTGAGGATGCTCAAGAAGCTGAGGAAGGGGATCAGGAATCTCTGATCTCATCAGGACCAATAGTGATTGAAGCTTTGCCACCTCCACCTCAAGCTAAAGACACTGTTTCAGATACAGTGATCACACCTCCTATCTCTCCTATCAAAAAAAATGTTCCAGTTGAAGATTCAGGATTAAGTCCTGAAATTGACATTCATAGGCTGCACATTCCATCTGTCCTCTTTCTGGAAGCACCACAAGGATAAGTGACAACTCCACCTGTTTCTCCATTAAAAGCTGACATACCAACTACTCCAATTCTGGATGTGGAAATAGATGAAGTTGTACCAGAATCTCCTACAGTCATACACACACTTGTGTTGTCAGAAAATGATGAGTTTCTTGCAAGTTCTGGAGAGTCAGCTCCAGTAAATACTCCAGCTCAAATTCTTGGAAAGGAGGAATTGTTGAAATATGTTGAACAAGAAGCTCATGTTCCATGGGAAGAAACTCATAGAGGAGTTGAGTGGACCAAGAAGTGGAATGAATCTGATTTCATTCCAAGCTCAAAAGTTCTGCCAGATCACATTGCAAAAGCTGATGAGTTGATGACAAATTCTGATTTTAAAGCTCAACTTAAAGTCACAGCTCTCAGTACTAAAAGTCTTCAAAGTCAACACTCAATTACTCATGCCAAGGTTGATAAACTACAGGAAAATCCTGATAAGCTGGACCTGATGCTCAAGCTAGACAAAAAACAGGTTTATCAGACCTATTCATGAGAAAGTAGAGGCTATTGAGAAAGTTCAAGAAAAGCAACAGGCCCAATTGACTGATGTCATGCAGAATCAAGCCTCTCAACAGACTCAACTGAATGACATCCAATCTTCAGTAGAAATTCTTCTCTCTCTACTACTACCAGATGATGCCAAAAAGGGGGAGAAAGTGAAGTCCAAATGATCAACTAGTTAAGTACTGAAGAAGAAGGATGATAAAGAAGATGACCTGGGAAACCCTAGCAAGGGCAAGGGTCAAGGTCAAGGTCAAGGGCAAAGCAGCAAAGTTTCTTCAAGGAAACTAATTTCTGATTCTAGCAAATCTTCTACACAGAAGAAGACAAGTTCTGAAGCTGTAAATGCTCAAACTCTGATAGCAAGTTCTGATAATCAAAATCTGATATCAAGTTCTGATCTTCTCATTCAAGGTGATAGTCAAGACTCTCGGAAGTTTTTACAAACTCTGAAGCTTAAGGGAAGGGAGACTACATTCTACTATAAAGATCCCAAGATTCAGACACTTGATGAAGAGATTGCTAGAAGATTATTTCTCAAGCATAATCCTGGAATGGATTTAGAGTCTTTAAAGGAGGAAGAAGCTATATTTGCATTTGAGAAGACAAATCTTAAGTCTAAAGCTTCTGATGCAAAGAAACCTCTAAGGCCTAAGGCAAAAGGCATTATGATCAAGAAAAGCTCTGATGCTTCAAAGCCCAAGACAAGATCACAAGTTGAAATTGATCCCAAGGCAAAAGGGAAAGGAAAGATTGATGAACCAATAATTTAGTTCGTAAAGTTATTTCCAAAACGAAAATATTTAATTAAAATGTAAAATTTGTATCGAAAATCGAGATGCATAATTGAATTTATAACGGTGGTTGGGATTGGTAATTGAATTGTAGATTGGATTGTGTTGTGGTTATTATTGTGATTTGACGTCAAATTGTTTCGACGGGTAGGCCGATAAACAAAGGAGACGCTGCCCGATTTTCGGGAAATTAATTCCGAAAATACGGGAACATAACCAATAATTATCGGAGACGTCGAACAAAGATATATAGTTATATTATACGAACCTAACTACGAGTCGTGACAAAATATTTCATAAAAAACCAATCACCATATTTTATCAAAATGACGAGTATACGTACTTTCCAAAAATAAATACCGAACCGAGTTTCGAAGATGTGAACCATAATTGTTATGTGTATATCAATAATGCATATAAATATGAGTTGGGTTATGAAATTGTATGGGTAGAAGTGATAGTGGTATTATGTTAAGCAAGACGATTATCTGAATTAGGGTATTTCCACCCTGTAGGTCCTAGTCGGAAGACCCGAGGATTGACATTAGACTAAGAATGATCTAGTGATTAGTCGTCGAGCTCAACGAGTTCCAATCGAAGGGCCTGAGTGTTGGGATTATATCCAGAATAGGATAATAATTTGACGATAAATCTGAACGTTCAAGTCGAACCAAAGTCAACCGGTAATAGCGATTAAAGCTTATCATGGCAAGTATTCCTTACTTTTCTCGTAAAATACTGCAATTATTTCTTCATTCATATTCTAAGTTCAGAATAGTTATTTGTTTTATATTTCGATGCAATTACTCTTAATTACACAAGTTCATTTCATTATTGTTCATATATTATCAATTGCTCTCTTGAGCAAATGCCCATTCTTTCGGGTTATTTGCGAACCCTGAATTGGGATATTTTGAAATCAAAATGATTTGACATCAAAATACTCTACGGGCTGGATGATTACTGTGAGGGCCAGTGATGAGCTGGACCCTATGGATCGGGGATGGACCGGACCCTTGGGCGATAGTGCCTGGGTACCTGAATGGATCTATACGGGTGGGGTATAGATCTACACTATATGCTGATTGATCAGCAGGGTATAAGTGTGAACTAGTGTCCAGTCTAATTTATTTTTGATCGCCATTAACGACATTCTCTCTCAAAAAGTTTTATGATTCCAAAACCGGACAAAACCCTGATTCAGGAGATGAATCTGGGAATCGCTTGTCACTTTTGGATTTATAATTAAGGGCTGGTAACAGCCAACGTTTACTCGCTCAACTCCCTCAAATAAATAGAATTGTTTAAAATTGTTTAAAGATTTTATCCGGAAATTTTTCTTTGATATTGATACTTGAAAATCACTTATATACTTGCTGGGCATTTTTGGCTCACTCTTGCTTTGTAAATTCTTATTTCTTTCAGAAGCAGGTAAAAAAAAGTGAATAGCTTTCGTTAGACAGCAAAATTTAGAGGGATCTCCGCTGCAAGTGGACGAAGATGTTAGAAAAATAAGACAAGGGCTTTAGCATAAAGGTATTTAAACTTGAATTGTAGTTGTTGTGAATTGTAGAAGGTTAGATTCTTATTTCATACCATAACCTGTAAACGATCCGGTTTTAAGGGGTTATTTATCTATTACTTTATTTTATGTAAAGATTGTTTAGTGACACGAAATCTTGACCCCGGATTTGGGATGTTACAACAACTGCGCAATCCCACAACCTATGGCTTCGTACATCGCTAAGTGCAACGGGTGCATTGGAAGTCGGAGCCCGTACTCAAAAATGATCAACGGCACTCCGTGCATACCAAATTCCGGCATCACCCACATACGATCTTCAGGAGACGAGACCCATAACCTATATCCACCCTTTATATTGACCCACGACTCTAGCTTCTCCATATTTAATCGATGGTTAGAGAAATGGCCTATGTAATCCAGACTACTGCCACGGGGAAACTCAACCCGACCCAATTCCCCACTCTGACGAAGAACACTCTCTTTATACGCTAATGTTCGAGGGCTTATTGGCAGAGATACCTTTGACGCTAGCTCGACACCAGTAAAGAGATCTTCTTCATTCATAAAGTCGAATGATTTACAAGAATTTAGATTAGGAATCTCCAAATTATCTAAGTTAATGGCGGACTCCTCATCACCCTCTTCTAGGGGGCTTTTTTCAAGGTTCCTAAAGGGTTTATTTTAGAAGAAGATGAATCTAAATTGGCCATAGAAGTAGACACTTGAGCAAGAACGTGAATACTCAAAACCCGAGAATAGAGACGGAAATTAAAGAACTTAGCTTTACAAGAACCAAGATCAAACTAAAGAAGATATATCTACAAGATAGAGAACTTATTGTCGCACGGAAGAGCCTGGAGAGAAAGTAGATCCTCTTAAAAACACGGTAGCGCCTTGTGGTTAAGTGAGAAGGAAGGTGAAGAGACTCTCATATTTAAATTAATATATGCTGCACAATCACTTTAGTACACCTCCATTCGACCTGCATAAAAAATAATAAATAAATAATAATAATAATAATAATAATAATAAAATTAATCACATCATTCTTTCATTATTATTATTATGTATTTTTGTTTGTGCAGCTGTAATTAGGAATCGAAACAACAAATCTAAAGATATTACAACTATGTTCGCGCGGGACAAATGTAGAAGAAAGAGGAAGGAATATAGATAGGTGTTTGGTATATAAGTTTGTAATAAAAAGCACAATAGAGTCCCAATTGTAAAGAAAACAGCCCATTAAAGGCTCCCTATAAATAGAGACTAATTTCCCCACTTAAAGGGGGGTGGGGTTGGAAAAATAAGTATAAATAAAGAGTATTGTTACTCATATAAACATGTCTCATATTTAGGGTCATCATCCTCGAATTCTCACACATTTCTGATTCTCATATTTACTCTCACCACTTTAACATTCAGATCACTCTGACATAATAACTCTTAAACATCAAGTATTTATTTTTCGAATATTGTTTCTTGTTATTCTCCACCACCAGTTACTTACTATCACGTGGAAGGTGCTTGACGGCCACTATTTCGGGTAAGACATTGGTTACCAACAGTTACACCATATCTCCGTCAAAACATCAACGAATGAGGGGAATTTCGATGGAGTAGAGAAAGAAGTATTATCAGTATGCATCTGCACACCAAAGAGCTTATGGTCAAGGTCACCCTATGTGTATGCATCTGTGCGTCGAAGGGCTTACTTGTTTTAGTGCTAAATTACATTTAACAGTCAATCATCAAATTGGAAGAGTACAAACTAATACATCATATATTATTAGCAGGTGAATAAAATAGTTATAAAACTAACACATTATACATTTATTAGCAGGTGAATTATGCTCTGTGGAATGTAATTTGAAATGGAACATAGAATTGTAAACAAAATTTAAAGGCCACAGATAAGAAGGCATGGTAAAAAAGTGGAGACACAGACTGAGTGCATGGGAAATATTGAATACCACTAGTCTACAACCATTCCAATTTAATTGATGTACACTAAACAAGCGGGAAATACTTGACAGATTTTCTGGTCTCTCTGTTTTTTAAACGGTTATACACCTGCATGTTTATGTTCCAAATTGGTACAGAATATACTAAAACAGAATGGTTTTGTTCTGGTGCAACATTTATTGATCCCAGGTGAGATAATGCGATTTAATTGACCTTAGTGTATCTTCTGATCAACTTTTGCTGAATACGTTCAATAAATATCACAAATTGTATTGGCTTTGACGTTGTAAAAACAATGTATCCCGCGGACAATCCACATACCAGTCCACCACCATACCCTATTAGGATTATTTTCCAATCAACCCAATTATCCTCAGCAAATTTTCGTGTTGGAAGCTCCTCATCTCTGCATTTCTTTGTGAGAGGAACTCCACACAAGGCCAAGTTACCTAGGAATGAATCGTTACTGAAAGTGTTTAATTGTCTTCCTTGTGGAATTGCTCCAGAAAGATGGTTTTCCGAAAGGTTCAATGTTGAAAGGAATGTCAGGCTAGTCAATTGCCACGGAATTGTACCTGTCAATTGGTTTGAAGAGAAATCTAAAGACTCAAGAAGACTCATGTTTCCCAGCAAGGATGGTATATGTCCTGTAAGGCTATTATGAGAAAGGTTGAGCAGGCGGAGTGATCTAAGTTCTCCAATGATCTGTGGGATTGCGCCATTGAAGTTATTTGATAAATCTATACTTGTGTAAAATTGAGAATTTTTTCACTCCAAGCTCCACCCCTTTAACAATTAACAAAACAGAAGCTTCGTAGTATGAATCCTTGTTTGCTGTATTCACATAAAACTTTTCATCTGAATCCACCATAACTTTGAAATTGTTGAAAAATTTGATTGGCAGGTTTCCACATAATTGATTGTGAGAGAGATCCATGATTCGCAAATTAGGGAATAGATGTGCCATCTTGCTAACACTTAACTTACCATGAAGTCTATTCGATCGCAAAACAACGATTTGTAGCTCCGAAAGAGTACCTAACCACGGAGGAAAGGTGTCACTTATTTTGTTGTTTCCAATATCAAGAATATTTAACTGTTTGCAGTTAGCCAAGGCTAGGGGCATCGATCCTTCCATGTGATTGTTGTTCATGTTAAAAGTTGTTAGCTTGCATCTCTGTCTGAAGGTTGTCGGTATTGTCCCTTGAAATTGATTCTCATGTAGATCTAGTATAGAAAGATGACTGCTTAGATCTCCTAAACAATATGGAAGTGCACCACTTAACCTGTTACTTGACATAACAATAATCTCAAGGAATCTCGCTTTGCAAAGTGTTGGTTGTATCATCCCTTGAAATTGATTCTTACTAAGATTGATTACTGAGAGAGTTATGTTGAAGTCTCCTAAACAATGTGGAAGTGAACCGTTCAAGATGTTACTTGACAAATCAAGAACATCCAGAGATGTCGCTTTGCAAAGTGTTTCAGAAATTTTTCCTGTCAAAAATAAAATAAACTTGATAAATATATTAAAATTAGATCATGTATGAACATAAAGGGACCAAAATGACAATGAGAATTCATATTTTTAATATATTGACATTGTTCAAAACCGATAGATCCACTGCCAAATCTTAATTGCAGATACAAATAGATGTGAATAGAACTTAACCCCTTTTGTATTATCTTATATTCATCCTCTCATAACTAAGTTTTTTTTATCTATAAAAATGTTAAACTATATTAGTAATCAGTCTATATGTAAACTATAATAAGTTCAGAATGCAAACTGGTTAGAGTTTACAGTAAATGCCTTGAAAGGTTTACCTGAGAAGTTGTTCTTTGATAAATCAACATACTGCAAGTTGGGTATATTTTCCCAGAGGTCCTTCGGAATGCTGCCAGAAAACCGATTGGAATGAAGGTAAAGTAAAAACAAGCTGCTTAGATTAGAAATGGAACAAGGCAGCTCTCCATTCAATTGGTTGTTGTTGAGATCTAGAATTTCCAGCTGTGTTAAGTTCCCAATCACAGATGGAATAGTCCCACTAAGATTATTGTAGGCCAAATTTAAGGTTTCCAAATTTCTGAGGCTCCCAACTGTTTCTGGTATTGAACCTGCTAGATGGTTTCCTGACAGGTCTAAATTCTGAAGTTTTTCCAACTTTCTGATCTCTGCTGGAATCGGTCCCGTGAGATCATTTTCACCCACTGAGAGGTCGGTAATATATGTCATCGTACCAATTTCAGGAGGTATATTACGAATGAAAGTATTGTTTTGAATCTGCAATATTGTTATATTAGTCCAGATGCTGATGAAATGAGGTGAGAGCCCTCCTGAAAGATGATTATCTGATAGATAAAGTTCTGAGATCTGCGTAAGATTTAAAAAGGACAAAGGCATAGGCCCGCTAAGAGAATTCTCAGATAGATCCAAGAAATTGAGCTTGGTACACAATCCAAGCTCAGGAGGAATACTAGAGTTCAAATAGTTTCGATTAAGTTCAAGTGTTTCAAGCTCTGTAAGTTGACCTATAGAAGGAGGAATGTTTCCTGCAAATGAATTTTAAACGTAGTAAGAACTTGAAGTATGTACATAAATACGTCACATTGTATATGCTGAGAGAATATATACAGCTTTATTTAATTTAGGATTATGTAAAAGACCTAAGCTATCACGAATACACCCGGAAAACTTGTTTCTTCTTAGGGGAACTTTGTTTAACATGGAATGCGTTGAAATATAACCTGTAAATGGCCCTTCAAATAAATTATCAATAAGATTGCAGGATTTAAGATTAGACCAATAGGCAAAAACTGATTAAGGTATGGATTCTCTTAACATATTCATAATTTAATGACAAATCAAGAAACGTTAAGATCCTAGAAATAATTACAGAAGACGGAAATTCTGTAGCAAGTGACAAAACATGGGCTAGTTTGGTTCAACCAAGTAGTTAAATCCCAAGTCTGAGCTGTAGGTTCTAAAGTTGACTAATTTGAAGGAATCTTACCAATAAGATAGTCGTCGTAGAATTGCAAGAAGTGAAGTTGTGCTAGATTTCCAATTTCTACTGGTATACTATCTGATAAGTAATTGTAGCTCAAATCCAAGATAGTGAGGTTTGGAAATGAAGAGAAATTGAAGTGAGCAAGTGTTCCATTGATCCCTTGACCGGAAATGATGAGCATAGAAACAGTTCCTGCAGTATTGCAGGTAACGCCAGTCCAATTACAAAGGTTTATTAGATTGTTCAGGGACCAAGAATCGAGTGAAGAAGATGATAATAAACTTTTCTTCCATTTAACAAGAGCTTCTGCTTCAGTTCTTGGTGATGATGTTATATTTAACGGAAGTATAAAAAAAATAAGAACGTGAAAGGATACAAGAACAAGAGGCTTGTTGAATCTTCCCATGCTTGTTTACTTTGTTTAGCAAATAATTTCTATTAGATTATCTCAGGGCAATTTGTCCAGGGTTTTATTTAACAATGATCACAATTACTGTGGTGAGTCCACACACGTGAATACAAGGTCCAATTTTTCTCCACTTACTACTATCAATTCATCCACAAAATTTGCTTGATTGCTCAAAATGTCAAGTCAGGCTATTTTCCGTTGCCTTTTTCAATCGCTGGCTAATAATAAATTAAGCGGCAATGACTTCGCGTTATGCTTGTTGTTACTTTGTTAAGCACTCCTATCTAAAAGCAATCTATGTTGATTTTTCTAACTATTAGTCAAAAAAAATATTAAAATATATAAGAAACTAATGACAATTTGCTTTTTGTATCGACGAATCAGAAGATTTATGATAGTATTTTTATGATCATATATAAAATTATATCTAGAAGAATTAGGCAACTGCATGATCTAAACATTATTGAGAGCTAGTACCAAGGGCCTAGCTTGCTAACTCATCTGCAACCTGGTTACAATTTCTATTAACAAATGACAGACAACAAGTCTTCAAACTTGTAGCAATGTTCAAGGTAACTGCAGTTAGACTGCAAAGAGTCCATGCTGTTGAGACGCTATCCTATAAGAGAAGGATGTAAAGCATGTCATTATCAGAGTTGATTCATTGATTCCTGTAAAAGCTTTGGAGTACTTTTTAGAAAATACTTGCTATTAGATGTTGTCAGGAGAATTAATCCATGGTTTTTTAAACAATAATCAGAATTACTGTAGTCAGTCCGCACACATGAATACAGGCTCCAATTTTTCTCCCCTTGCTACTATCAATCCTTTCGCGAAATCTGCTTGATGGCTGAAAATGTCAAGGCAATCCTTTTTTCTTGCCTTTTTCTTTCTTTGGCTAATAATAAAACTGGCAGCAAGGACTTCACATTTTTCCAGTTTTCTCGTTCTTTTGCTCCTCATTCTATATGCTTGTTGCTACTTTGCTGAGCACTCTCCTAATTTATAAGCAATCTATTTCGATTTTTCAAATTATTGGTCAAAAAAATATGCAGCATGGATATATCTTATAATGTTTTTTTTTGAAAAATACCTCTTGTTAATATTACAATGATGGTTTGTAATGTGGTAGATTCATATTCTTACAATGATATTCAGATACTTGGAAATGCTCAGTATAAAAGTTGGACAGTCGAACACAACTAATGTTTATATTTTTTATGACCAAATATAAAACTATACTACCCCGTCCCATTTTATACGACTTGGTTTGACTTTCGTGTTTTTTAAGAAATTAATGCTTAACTCAAAAATAAGATAGTTGTATTATATGAATACGTGGTTGTGATAATCTTAAATGAATACCGGAAATGGGGCGGAGGGAGTATTAAGAAGAACTAGGCAACTAAAACGGAGGCAACAGGAACATCTGAATCATAAATCATTCTAAAGCTAGTACTAAGAGTTCAGCTTGCTAACTCATGTGCAACCTAATTACAATTTCGATCAATAAATGACCAACAGCAAGTCTCAAAACTTGAAGCGATGTGCAAGGTAACTGCAGTTAGGCTGAAGCGAGTTCTTGATGTTGAAACGTTATGAGAGAAGGGTGTAATGCATGTCAGTATCGGAGTTGATTCATTATTTCCTGTTAGAGCTTTGGTGGAAAATGCTTATATATTCATGTTGCACATATTAGGAGGTGAGCAAAATCGGCCAATCGGATTGGATATTTGGTTTTCTTAATCACAAAGACTCAGGAACCTTCTATATTCAGTAGAGGTTAAATGAACAAATATTTATTACATTTTCCAGATGAAATGATCAATAAATGTATACAAAAAAGAAAGAAACTTAAAGTAATAAACTAGGATAGAATGCTTGACATCTTCAGACTTGAACCTATTGTTTCCGAATCCAGTCAGAGGAAATGTACCCCAGATTTGATATGAAATCAGCGATACTTACGGTAGGTTGGGGTGTACATGCAGCGTTCTGCATAGTGGACAAGGTCTCGTGGTTGGGGAAGAAGTGATGCAATACCTGTTAAGAAATGAACGATGCTGTATGAACAAAAACATCGTCTGATGAAGGAGCTTATAAATGATATTTCTCTACAGTTATCAAGCCAATGGTCTGAATACATATGGCAACCCAATCAGCTAACTCACCAAGTTCATATGCCTTTGCAGCTACTTTGGCAGCAATATGGGCTGATATCTTTCTGATACTTGTGAAGGGTGGGTATATCAGTCCTTTCTCATAGTTCTCTTCTGTCACTTGAGAAGCCAAAGCTTCCGCTGTTGCACAGACGATAATGGTTGGAAATTTTGAGCAAGAATTTTAACCTTCCATACTTACAGACACAGTTTACAGTTCAAAAGATAAGTTTTTAGCATTACATGGATAGAAATGGAGTAGATATAGGTAGGATGATAATACTCTCAGAAACTCTTTTTTGTTGTTCTTTGTGGTCTCAAGTTAGAATTTTGGAACCGAGTTTAAGAGGAACTGCATCTGTAAATATTATTAGAGGGTGGTTCTTTATTTTAAACTATTGTGGGAGGATGGTAATATCAACAAATAGTCTAATTCTCATCAGTTTACACTATATAATTTATCAATTTATTTCCTTACTGTACTTACAGGCTGCCAGAAGCAAGTCATCATGTACGCGAATGGTACCAGACATGATTATGCCCAAACCAAATCCAGGAAATATGTAAGCATTATTTGCCTGTACGTAAGACGTGGAAAGCATGTTGTTATATATTTATAATATTTCTTAAGAAAAAATAGTACACCCCTCTGGTATTGTGGTCAACCTGGCCAGGAATGTGGAGTTTTCCATCATATTCGACAGGTTTAAATGGGCTTCCACTAGCAAAGATTGCACGGCCCTGCAGATTGTAAATTAGAAAAGTATAAAATGAATTTTGGTCCAGGAGGATAAGCGATAAGCTGTCAGTTGACTACATAAGCTAATCTTTTAGAAATTATTACTTGAAGTAGGCAAGGAGGATAAATATAGAGTAAAAGGTGCATTTTCTTACTTCTGACCATGTGTAAGCTTCTTCAGCAGTACACTCCGCTTGGGAAGTTGGGTTAGATAGAGCAAGAATAAGAGGTTTCTGCATGCCATTCATGGACATAGTCAAAATCTTTTTTTATACTTGTCCTATTAGCTTATATGTGTATCCTTGTCAGATCGAGAGAGAACCTCATTCAGAGATGCCATTTCCTCCACAATTTCCTTGGTAAAAGTTTTTCCAACGCCGGATGTTCCTATCAAGACTGTTGGTTTAACTGCCTGACCAATTGCGAATAGAAAAATGAGATGAAAGAAGGTAAAATGAAATGTCACATGCACACGCATAAAGGACCACACACACATAATGACATAAAAGAGGAGGAATGCCTTGACACATAATTCGTATGTAGCAGCTCATATAATGATTTGAGATTCACCTTGACAGCATCTAAGAGATTATCAACAAATTCATGCTCATGAGCAAAAGGCTTCTTGAAGTGTTGAAGAGACTCCATGCGCGAACTAACAATAAGCCCCTGTCATAAAAATCTTACATACATGATGCAACAGAACCGAAAAGATATAGTTTACTAGAAAGAGTGACATTCAGATCCTGGAAATACTTTGGAGTCCACGAGCCAGATCTTCTTGCGATTTTCTTCTATCGGGCTATCTGTCTGTGAAAGAAAACATGCTTAGTAAAAAATAAATTAATGTTTACTTAGAAACACAAATTATAAAAAGATATAAATGTAAGTTCGTACCCTTTTGGATATTTCGAGTGCTATGAGCTCTGCTATACCAGTGCCCGCCTTAACATGACGAAAGCAAATACAGAATGAGACAAACAGCAGGCAATATTTTTAGACTTTTTCTATAAGGGAATCCTATACGTAAGATTTTAAGTGCTTATATGCTGAACATAAGCTAAGTCGGGCATATCTCTTATCCATACTTGTATTCACAAATGTTATAGGTATACTATTTCTGGAAGAAGGAAAAAAAGAGATTAGCTTGAGGCTGTAACTTAATGTACAAGTTTAGAAAATGGTGCAAGAGCGCAAGTAAAGACAGCTCCTCGGGAGAACTGCAGTGGAAGCTCACCTCTCCGGCTCCCAGGAATAAGAAGGTATGGTCAGCCAAGGTGCAGCCATGTACTTTCAAAGATGCTATAAGCCCTGCTAGAACCACAGATGCTGTTCCCTGTGACAGAGAAGAAAGAGAATGAAGATAAAATTGCAAAATCAACGAGACACTACACAGTAATAATATTACCTGAATATCATCATTAAACACAAGATGAGTTGTGCGATATCTTGCCAAGAGTTCAAAAGCATTGTGGTTCGCAAAATCTTCAAACTGAATATTATTTTTGATGTAATTAGAGAATACGGGATTAAATAAAGCATTTGACACTAAGAATCCACCATTTATGAAATGTACGGTGCTGTAAACATACTTGCACCAGGATTTTCTCTCCATAGTTCTGCTTTACTGCTGACATGAATTCCTCCAGCATCTCGGCATACTCCTATATTACAGAAATGAATAGCAACTCAGACTAAAAGAAAAACATTTTTGACATTAATTTCTCTCTTATTTACTACACAGGACAAAAAATTAAAAGCATTTAGACCTCTCCGGTTGCCCTATTTTGCTTGAGCCCTATATAGAATTCGTCATCCAGCAACTTCTGATTGTTTGTGCCGACATCAATGGTTATCGGTAAGCACTGGAGTAAATAAGAAAAAAATAGTTAGTTTAATACCCAGTATGGAAAAGTTTTAGCCATAATCTAACTTGTAGGTTTTGCTGAAACCTAAATTGTGTAAATCCATGTTAAATACCCAGTATGGAATTAGATTATAATCAACTGGTCCAACTGCAACAACTTTGGTCAGTATAACTGAACACAAGCTCCTTATACCAACTGGTGTATTTAAACTTAAGGCATTGATCAAGGAGAAGTTAATTAGTGGTCTCATTTATGTACAATTTTTCTATACAGTAAAGAAGCTTGGTGAGATCTTCACAAAGGGTCATAGCAAATAATATGTAGCAGAATACATCATTGCAGGAATAGGTTTCGAATAGCATATAAAATATATATTCAGAACTTAATATCATAGATCTACATGTATTAGAAGGTGTTGTTTTTTTTATATAGAGCTTAATTTGAATAAAGCCTCAAGAGCATTGATGGTGATGAGAACTGAAATTGCTTCTCATTCACTACAATTTTTATTTCTTCTCTCAATTAAACCATCAAACTAACAAAAAGGATAAAGAAACAAGTCCAAAATCCTAGAATTGTACACTAACTTACTGCAGAAGGGCGAACTCCTCCAAGTGCTGTATACAAAGAAAGTTTGCCAACAGGAATACCCATGCCCTGCAAAATTATCAACTTCTTATATATTGTTGTTCTAATTTTAATTTGATGAATGTGACATTCTATCCTATCAAGTATCCTATGCTTGCTTCCTAATGTTTGTACTGCAACAAAATATATGCATAACACTCAATACTAAACAAGTCATGATGGTACATATACCTGACAGCCTAAGTCTCCAAGTCCTAATATACGTTCACCATCAGTGACGACAATTACTTGAATACTTTTCACAGGCCAATTTTTCAACACTTCAAGGATTCTTCCCCTGAAAATCCAGTAGTCAGTATAGCATAATTCATGTCAGTGGATCATCCATGAACATCCCAAGAGAAAGAGCATACACTTGGAGAAATTGAGAATAAAAAAAAATAACTAGTCAATCAGATGTACTCACTTCTCCTTCAAACTAATGTATAGACCCTGGGGACGCCTGAAAATGCTCCCATATTTCTGACAAGCTTCACCAACTACTGGAGTGTACACAACTGGAAGAAGCTCCTCAACATTATCTATTAGAAGTTTGTAAAACAACCTTTCGTTTCTTTCCTGGGCAGGAGATGAAGTAAATATACTTCAGATTATTAATACGCATCATGAGATATATTTCACAGTAAATCGATCTAAGCAAGTTAAATATTAGTTTGTGGTTCCATGGTTAAAATACCTGCAGGTCCATCATGGCCATGTATCTGTGCAGTGGAACATCATAATTCTGAAGAATAGTCATTAGTTTTTTCTCCTGAAAGCGAAAATCATGAAAAGGCCAGTCAAGACAACTGGTACAGGTAAAAACAAAAGCAATATAGAGGAAAAGAAACGGGTACTTGAAAATGATCGAAGAACTCAGGAGGTTACCTGATGTTCCTGGGACATGATTACTGGGGGTAAGAGGCCACGCAAAAAGAAGGCATCTCTTTCTTCCTCAGAGAAGCAAGTCCCTTTGTTGTAACGAGGATCACGCAACAATGTATGACCACTGTTATCCAAGACGTACATCTTAGGAGCAGATTACCCTTTATTACTTGGAGCTATAAGCAATTTATCCATAAATCGAAGAGGGGGTTACTACAATAGGCACACTTCAGAGTTCAGCCTAAAAATTTATCTTTGTTATTATGGAAGTCTCTACCAAAATATTCTCAGTGCGTTGCTAGTAATTCTTGGTTACATCGTGTTATGAAATTATAAGAATGCTAATGCTCAGTAGCTGAGTTCTGCGTTTACACTTGCTGCAAAAAACACTTCATCCCGGGATATTCAAGATCTGGTGCTAATGAAATAACATAAAGCATATTGATATTTTATGTCTTACCATGTAAACACACCTCATCCTAGTATAGTCCATGTTAGAAACTTTTTAAACTTATATATCAATTACTTGAAATTTTAGATTTGGATGGTATATATCGAAAATATTAATAAGATTAGTCCTAACTGAGCTCTCAACGGGCGTTGCATGATGTAAATGATGAGACAACAGTAAGTGTAGTAGAGGTGCACATATGAAAAATACCTAGCAACAGAGACGGCCCAGGGGGTGACAAGCTGTTCTTCAGTAGCTTTATCCTCACCATACATGTCCAGAACTCCCCCAGAAACACCAGACTTATCCTCCAACTCAAGGACTTCATCACCAGCCTCCGCCATCACAACTCTCTACAAATCAAATGTAGGCCAAATATAAATAAAATGCTGAACCAAACAATAAACAAACACAATGCAGCTGTTTTCCCCTCTCTAGAATCAACAACAAAAAAGAACTAGAATGCCAACCTTGTATTGTAACAAATGATGATACTATGAAAATCTACAACTTTTCTCAATGTCCGAGAAACATTAAGACCACAACGTGCAGTTAGGGCCTGTTAAGCAGGACCAGAGCGAAAGTAACGTGTACTAAAAATGTAGGAGAGGGAGAGTAGGGAATTCATGGTGTTGTTTTAGAGAGAGAACACTACTCAACAGTGTAAAAGTGGAAATGGTAAAAGAAGTGCTTCTTTTTCAGTTTTTGTGTACTTTCTTTCCAAGAGTAACTAATTTTTTTTTAGTAACGATCAAAAAGAAAAAAAAAACACTTTTTTTTAAACAAGTTCCATTTCAATATTTTCGCCTTTTTTTTATAGATGGGTACCCATTTTCACACCCGCTATCTAAAAAAAATATTTTTTTAATATTTTGTGTAAATATTTATTTCTCAAAAAATAATTTTTTTATTGAAATAACTAGATCGAGAATGGGTATTTCGTCATATATCCGGTCTAAAAAAACGTATTTTATATAACAGTTTCTGACCTGTTCTCAAAAAGCGTATTTCAATTTTAAAAAATTTAAAAATTAGGTTAAATACCCAAAATGAGATACCTATTCAAATACTTGAGAAAACGCGACAATATCTCAAATTTGGTATTTGGATCACTAATTTCAAAAAATGTATTTTTTTTAAATTGAAAGGCATATGTCATAGCCTACTCGTTTATTCGAGTATTTAACTCAACTCAAATAAGAATGTAATAAGTAAATAGTGGATCTATCATCAGAGAGATCTCACAAAGTAACATCTGTCAAAGAATAAAGAAACATTGTTCATCTGCAGACTTGAAGATTCACTGGAAGAAGTTCAAGAATTTGATCATGCCTCAGTGATATAAATCAAGATCGTGGATTTAATCAAGTGACAGAGATCTCGTCAGGGTATCATTTATTACAAGGATTCAATCAGAATATCAAAGTCAAGACATGAAGAAACGTCACGGAAGTTAGTCACTCATGAACCAGACAGTACATCGAGTGTCAGCATTGAAGTGGCGGAATTGATTCATAAGTCTCAGTGACTTTCAGAAGATTGTCAGAAGAATGGATGCTGCTCAGCGTTAGTATTAATTCTCTATTAATTAATTAAGTCATATAATTTAATTAAGAAAATAAATTATATCTGCAAAGATTAATTTATTGATTAATTGAATTAAATTGATTAATTAATTTAGAATTAATATTAAGGATTTACAAGATTTTAATTGGTTTAAAATCTGCTTAAATTCAGCAAGACAATTCATTTGAACTAGTATGACAATCGGTATGACAATTGATAGTCATACCGAAAGTCATGCCAATACATTTAATTGTCTTATTAGAATTTCTGTTTAGATTAAAATCTGTTATTAATTCAGCAAGACAATTTATTTGAACTAATATGACAATCGGTATGACAATCAATAGTCATACCGAAAGTCTTGCTAGCTCATTTTAATTGTCTTGCTAGTTGTAAACTTTGTCATACCGAAAGTCTTGCTGGCCAAAGAGATTGTCATGCCAGTACATGTTTACATTCGGCTGTTTGATAAAAAGGAGCAGAAGTCTATTATTTCACTATCGAAAAAACAGAACACAAACTCAAGAACAAAAGAAAAAGGAGCAGAAAAATATTTCATCTCATCTGCAACTTCAAGATCAATTTCTAGATTGTAAAGTTAAATCCAATCAACTAGAAATACTTATCTTGTTCTTGTGTATCAATCTAGCGGATTAAAATCCCTAGAACTTAATCTCAAATCGCATTTAGCATTTGATCTTTTAATTACAAAAATAGAAAAAGTTCATGTCGAATTTATTCTAGATTTGTAATAATTGATTTGAGATTAATCCCTTGTAATCGATACCGTAGTTGTAACACCTTTCAAGTTTAATAAAAGTTTTATTTAACTTGAATTTTGTTTCACTATTTTATTCCGCATTTTATTCGACTAAACGGTATTGTTTGCATTCAACCCCCCCTTCTACAAACAAATTGGGACCTAACAATTGGTATCAGAGCCTTCTGATTAACGTACAAATCTAGATCCTAGACTTTTGTGTTTCTTTCACTTCTTGAATTTTTTATTCACTCAAAAAATTCATAATGACTACACAAAAAGTTGGAACCGTTAAAATTCCACTTTTCGATAAAGAAAATTATGTTATGTGGAAGAAGAAGATGCTACTGTTTTTACAGGTTGCTAATCCCAAATATTTGCAAGTGTTGAAGAAGGGTCCAAAAATTCCTATGGTTATGGAACCAGAGGTAATAGAAAATGATGTGGTGATCACCAAAGCGAGAACTTATGTGAAGGATCCTGAGGACTTCTCTCCTGCTGAAATAGAAGAAGCTTCCCTGGATGCTAGCCTTCAATTAATCTTAGTAGATTCCCTTAATCCCCTGATGAATAAACATGTGATGAATTGTAAAGATTCCAAACATATCTGGGAAACTATTGAGATTATTAATGAAGGCACAGAGGAAGTTAGGGAGAACAAACTAAAAATCCTAACCTCTGAGTATGAATACTTTAAATCCAATCCAGGAGAAGGAATCACTAAAGTGTTTGAGAGGTACAATGCATTGATCAACAACCTGAACATTAATGGTAAATACTATTCCATCAGGGAGGTCAACAAAAAGTTCCTTTTAACACTGCCAACTCATCTCGAACATAGAATCACTGCCATAAGAGAAGCAAGAGATCTGAGTGAGATTTCTTTGGAAAGGCTCTATGGTGTGTTAAAGACTTATGAGTTGGAGCAGATTCAGCAGAAGGAAGTTTACGGGAAAGGAAGAGTGGTCAGCACGTCTACTGCTCTAGTAGCTGATGAACAACAACAACAACCACAATATCAACAACAATCTCAACAGTCAGAAAGAATGGTACAGTCTTCCAAGGTTGAAGATAATGTGATAGTAGCAGAATTTGATTCTCCTACTACAAATCAATCAGGAGATGATTATTATTCCTTGGAAGAACTGGAGCAATTGGAGGATGAGTCAATGGCCCTGATTGTCAAGAGATTCTCAAATGTCAGATTCAAAAGGAATCCCAAGTTCAAGTACAAGTCCAACTACAACAGATTCCAGAAAGGTGGATCTTCATCCTCTAACACCAGCAGTGGTGGGTATAAAACAGGGATGGTTGATCGAAGCACCATTCGATGCTTCAACTGCAATGAGTTGGGACACTTTGCCACAGAATGCAGGAAGCCAAAACAAGCAAGGAAGAACTCTTACGATTCTAATCAAAAGAGTAAATCTGAAAGGGCTTACCTGGCAAAGGGAAGAAGCTGGGATGATACTGACAGTGAAGATGAAGAAGTTGGGAATCTTGCTCTCATGGCTAGTGATGCAAACACCTCATCGTCAAGAAAAGAGGTAAAATTTACTGATGCTGAATTAGTTTATCATCTAGGAGGTTCCTTAGATTGTGCTCGTCGTGATAATGAATTGTTAAATCAACAAATCAAAGACCTTAAGAAAGAGGTCAATGAATTAAGACTTGTGCACATTAATCAAGATAAACTAAAAGAACAAGTATCTTTTCTAGAGAATAGAGTTGACTGTTATAGACAACTCGAAACTATTCTCAAAGACAAGATCACCGGTCTTGAGGCTAAGGTTAAAGCTTACTTTAATTCTTGTTCGAAGTCCAAAGAGTTTTACAATAAGCAAGCTGTTAATCAAACACATGGAATAGGTTATGATTACAATGCTGCTATTGGAAAATTAGGCATAAACTCCCCTCCTCATGTATATGCTAAAGGCAGGGAAGTACCACATGTGCTTAAGGGTGTTGATGAACCCCTCTATAAAGAATCAATTGCTGAACCATTTGATGAGACCTCCTTTATTATTCAAGAAGAAATCCGTGCTGAAGATAATGCTAATGGGAAAGCTGTCTCCAAGTCAAGTGTGTCAAAAGTTCCAGTCAAGGTTGTGAAAGCAACTGAGACTAACTCAGACACACATGAGTTGGATAACACAAATGCCATGTCTACCATGCATAAGTTGCCTATTGTTAATCGTTCTCATAAAGCATGTGGTGTTCCTGATTGTATGTCTTGTGCTTTTAATCTGTTGTTTGCTTATTTTAATGGTAAGCATGTTTCTAATGATAAGACTACTCCTCGTCAGCATGTGAATAATAGAAAGCATGATAGGTCTAAGACTGCTAGTCCTCCTAAAGCTAGAAAAGAGACATTTGTGCCTAAGCCTAAACAGAAATTTGTCAAGGCTGTTCACAAGGTCAAATGTTCAGTCATTGAGAACGTTGAGAATATTGAAATTAAGAATGTTGTTTTGCCTGATAAAGGCCAATTTTACAAGTATGCCGGACCCAGCCAAGCTTGGGTTCCGAAGAAGGTCTAATCCATTTGTATTGCAGGGCATTAAACAGGTACAACCGGTAGTGTGGATTCTTGACAGCGGATCGTCAAGACATATGACCGGAGATAGAGCCCTGCTATCAAATGTGGTTGAGAAAGCTGGCCCAGTGGTTACCTTTGGAGATAACAGCAAAGGTTTAACGGAGGGATATGGCTGTTTGCTAGCTGGAAATGTTATCATTGAAAATGTATATGTTGTGCAAGGACTTGAACACAATCTGCTTAGCATTAGTCAGTTCTGTGACAACGGCTACAATGTTTTATTCGACAAGCTGAAGTGTCAGATTCTGCACAAGAAAAGTGAAAAACCCTCCTTAATGGGAATCCGGAAAGGAAATCTGTTCGTAGCTGACATGAACTCTGGAAGCAATCTTGAAGTCAATTGTTTCTATGCAAAGGCATCGTCAGATGAGAGTTGGCTATGGCACAAGAGACTTTCTCATCTCAATTTCAAAACAATGAATTCTCTTGTCAAAAGAGAATTGGTAAGAGGTCTGCCTCAGCTGGAATTCTCTCCAGAAGGACTATGTGAGGCTTGCCAGAAAGGAAAGTCAAAGAAAGCAAGTCACAAAGGCACTGACACATCTTCCATAACTGGTGTTCTGCAATTATTGCACATGGATTTATTTGGTCCAGTTAATATCCTTTCTATGTCAAAGAAGTGTTACTGTCTTGTGATAGTTGATGACTATTCCAAGTATACGTGGGTTTTATTTCTTCACTCTAAGGATGAAACACCACAAGTTGTGATTGATCATATCAAGATGATTGAGTTAGATTCTAACGTCCCTGTTAGAGCAATAAGGTCAGATAATGGGACAGAATTCAAGAATGCACTTCTCAATGGATTCTGTACAGACAAAGGGATTACCAGACAATTTTCAGCTCCTAGAACCCCTCAGCAAAATGGAGTGGTAGAAAGGAAGAATCGTACATTGATTGAAGCTGCAAGAACGATGTTAAGTGAATCAGGTCTTCCAATGTACTTTTGGGCTGAAGCTGTCAATACTGCATGTTATACTCAGAATCGAACTCTAATCAACAAAGACTTCATTAAAACTCCTTATGAGATTTTGAATGAACAGAAACCTTCTATCAAATACTTTCATGTATTTGGTGCCAGATGTTTCGTGCTCAAGGATGGAGATGATCGTCGTGGTAAGTTCGAGGCAAAGGCATATGAGGGTATTTTTGTTGGATATGGAAGAAGATCATATAGAGTGTATATCATTGATCAACACAAAGTAACTGAAAGTGTCAATGTTACATTTGATGACACTAAACTCCCTAGTATCCAAACTGAAGATCCTTCTGAGAAACTGAAGTTTGATGATACGTCAGATTCAGAATCAGAACATGGTCAAGTACCTGAGGTTGTTGCTGGTGAAGAACCTGTTAATCCTGATGATACTCAAGGTAATAGTGATGGAAACTTTGGCAACAATGGAGATACCACTGCTACTGACGGAGAATCTTCAAGTCAACATGGCAACAACTCAGGGGGAGATGCTGAAGGATCATCTAGTAGGACACAACATCACAATGAATTTCAAGGCGAATCATCAAGATCAAATTTGGTGTCTGAATGGGATATTTTCTTCGATACACTTTCCAAAGTGTTTGCCAACTGCACAAAATCCAATTTTCATAACATCACTTCCACTCTGCAGTATATTGGTCTGGCGGTTGTTTTCAATCAAAGGATCAATTTTGGCAAACTACTTTTTCCCATTCTCTTGAGACGTCTAACTTTTGCTTTACGTGATCATTCTACAAATCGTAGGGTATCATGTTACTATGCTCGTTTTCTCATGCTTATAGCAGATCATCTTCTCACACCTGAACACAAAGCCCTTTTTGCTAACTCTGCAGTAACCGAACCCCCTCCAGTTAGCAAAAAGATTTACACTCGCCAAGATACAACCTTCAAATTCATGCAAGTTCCAGTACTTGTATCTGCTTTCATGGCCACTTATATTCCTTTACCTATTTTCAATCTTCCCGGCCATGAACAGCAACCTCAACCTCCAGTGGTTCAAGCAACCCAGGCTCCTCAAACATCAGATGCTCTTCCATTACAGGTAGTAATTCCTCACTCTCACTCCCTTCCTACTTCTGTTGAAAGACCCCCAGTGGTTGATAGGGCTGACCATGAAGTTGTAGAACCACAGCTTCAATCCCAGGTCATAGAGCCAAACACAGAGTCACATTCTATCTCAACCTCTCCCCCACTGTCTAAAATGTTACCCAGAAGATTACTAGGAAGTAGTACATTGTTAAATATGAGTGAACCCTCAGCTCTGCCTCCTCCTAAGAAAAGAAGAACATATTCTGAGGCATCTGAAAGCCCATCCTTGTCCTCCCAACAGGACATGGACTTTGAAATGGCCAATGAACAGTTACTAGAGGCATTCTCTCAACATGATGCATCTATTGAAATTCGCCATAGGGCCATGGCATCTTGTACTGAGTCAAGCACAATTCCATTACTCACAATGGAACCATACACTTCCCCAGATCATACTCAGGACACACAGCGAGGAGTGCACGTAGAGTCGGTTACAGTGCCTGCCATAGTTACGGCAGAAGAGCAGTCACATGCTTCAGAGGGAAAATCTGACTCTCCGCCATCTTTAATAGAGTCATTTTCTCCCCTCCCAGATCCAACACCTCTGGCTCCCTTATGGGATTCTCCACTCGCAGATTTATCTGGAGAAAGTGGAGGGCAACTCGGTCAATCTATCCCTGAAGCAATTCAGACATCTATTCCAAAAGATTTGATAGTATTGACTAAGGATTGGGACTCGCGAATTCCCATTGCACCACCACTGACCTCTCTTGAAGAGGCTAGGGTGATTTTTAATGCAGGTACAGAAGAACAGCAACAGGAAGGCTCCTCACGAGCAATTATATTGAGAGAAACACATGCACGTGAGGTGAGTGAACCAAACACGAGTGAAATTCAGGTGAGAGCACACACAGACACTGATACTGTAAACCTGTTAGCTCAGATTGCTGCCCTAAAAGATGAACTTGCTAAAAGCCAAGCTGAAGCTCAAGCATTCAAAGCACAAGTGGTTGAACGGTCTTCTTCTTCCACCTCTGTCAACAATCAGCTTGCAATCATAAGGAATGACATCTCAGATCTAAAAACCACTGTAATACCAAAGCTCAATTCTATTCAGGACACTCCAACTTTATCAGCTGATGACATATCCAACTTCTGCTCTCTACACACAAGAATGACTTCTCTTGAAGACCTCGTTGAGATGAATCATTCACTGAACTCCTCAAGATTTCTAAAGATAGAGACGGGCATGGAACATCTCAATGAAGGGATGAAGCACCTATATTTCATGATCAAGAATTCTCATTGCCCTAATGAAGAACAAAGAACTTATTTTGAAGGACCGTCTGGTGGAGGATCAGGCTCTGGAGGTGATGGAGGTTCCAAAGGAAAGTCAGTAGAGGATCCCTCAACTAAGGGGGAGAAGAAAGGGAGTAGTGCCAAAGGGAAAGAAAAAGATACCTCTGCTGGAAACAAAGGAAAGGCTGATGATGTCTACTACAGTGGAGAACAGGATGACTTTGATATTTTTGACATTCCCACTGAACCAGTTCAGGAAGATAAAGATGGGTTATTTGAAGCTGAAGAGGAAAGTGATTTTGGAGAATGGGAAGAAGAAGCTCAAGTGGATCCTATGTTTGAGAAAGAATTTCAGAAGGAGCAGTCAGAGATGAAAAGAAAAGAAGTTGAACTCAAGAAGGTCTCTCAGATCATTGACATGAGAAAAGACATTCAAAGAACAGAAACTCTTCAAAAGCAACATCTTCATGACATTAAGGCTCAAGAAAGGAGAAGAGATGTCAGACTAAAGATTGGTGAAAAATGGGATGAAGCTAGGAGAGTACTTGATATGCCTCAGCTGAGCACTAACAATGATAGGCAGTTCTTACATCTTCTTGACAAGCTGGAAATCTCAAATCCTAACAATGACATGTACATGAATGCTATCAAGACTGAAGTCTCAAGGATCACAGCTGCTTTTGATAGATCCCTAAATGAGATGAGCATTTTTGTATATTGTCAGAGTGAAGGATCATTCAAGGTGTCACTTCATCTATTTGAGAATCGTTCTTTGTCAGAGATTGGGGTTCTTTTAAACAAAGTCAAAAGAAGCTCAGAATTGAATGAAGTTCTTCGAGAAAGGCTTAAAGAATTTGCCAGCAGGGCTAGTCCTCAAGTGGTCAACAATCCTCATCAGGTGAGATTCTTTAAGTCTGATTGTCTTCAAATCTGTCAGCTAGATGTACAATCTCTTAAAGACTACTCAGCTAAGCATCTGGTCTGGATGGAACATCATTTGAGAACTGCTGGATATTCATCCATGTTGAAGACTCAAGCTGCTGACTTGATTCAAGCTTATTGTGAAAAGAATGTTAAAAGGTACAATCAACTCAAGAATAAGCTGAAGTCAGTTGGAGTTCAACCAGTCAGACCAGCAAGCTTCACTTCAGAAAAGGATCGTGTCTTTGACAAGGAATTGCTTCAAGATTTAGAAGAAGGTGAAGTCAGAAGAGAAGACAACTGAAGTCAATTAGCTCAAAACTCAATGTAATATGATTAGAGCTTTATGAATCAAGATAGTCTAATGTAGTTATATGTTCAGGCTAGAGGAACATCTATCTTGTATTCACTTGTAAATTTCATTTGGAATCTGGAAAATGTTAAATATAATCCAGAACTTTTCTGCTATTTACTTTACATTACTGTTTATATCTTTTTCTTATTTTTTAGTTGAGTTATCCTCTAGGTATTTGTTGTTATTGTCTAACAAGCAAATAGGGGGAGATTGAAAGGCATATGTCATAGCCTACTCGTTTATTCGAGTATTTAACTCAACTCAAATAAGAATGTAATAAGTAAATAGTGGATCTATCATCAGAGAGATCTCACAAAGTAACATCTGTCAAAGAATAAAGAAACATTGTTCATCTGCAGACTTGAAGATTCACTGG
This sequence comes from Apium graveolens, assembly GCF_009905375.1. Taxonomy (NCBI): domain Eukaryota; kingdom Viridiplantae; phylum Streptophyta; class Magnoliopsida; order Apiales; family Apiaceae; genus Apium; species Apium graveolens. The sequence goes on from NC_133653.1 coordinate 229,688,080, forward strand.
AAGAAGTTCAAGAATTTGATCATGCCTCAGTGATATAAATCAAGATCGTGGATTTAATCAAGTGACAGAGATCTCGTCAGGGTATCATTTATTACAAGGATTCAATCAGAATATCAAAGTCAAGACATGAAGAAACGTCACGGAAGTTAGTCACTCATGAACCAGACAGTACATCGAGTGTCAGCATTGAAGTGGCGGAATTGATTCATAAGTCTCAGTGACTTTCAGAAGATTGTCAGAAGAATGGATGCTGCTCAGCGTTAGTATTAATTCTCTATTAATTAATTAAGTCATATAATTTAATTAAGAAAATAAATTATATCTGCAAAGATTAATTTATTGATTAATTGAATTAAATTGATTAATTAATTTAGAATTAATATTAAGGATTTACAAGATTTTAATTGGTTTAAAATCTGCTTAAATTCAGCAAGACAATTCATTTGAACTAGTATGACAATCGGTATGACAATTGATAGTCATACCGAAAGTCATGCCAATACATTTAATTGTCTTATTAGAATTTCTGTTTAGATTAAAATCTGTTATTAATTCAGCAAGACAATTTATTTGAACTAATATGACAATCGGTATGACAATCAATAGTCATACCGAAAGTCTTGCTAGCTCATTTTAATTGTCTTGCTAGTTGTAAACTTTGTCATACCGAAAGTCTTGCTGGCCAAAGAGATTGTCATGCCAGTACATGTTTACATTCGGCTGTTTGATAAAAAGGAGCAGAAGTCTATTATTTCACTATCGAAAAAACAGAACACAAACTCAAGAACAAAAGAAAAAGGAGCAGAAAAATATTTCATCTCATCTGCAACTTCAAGATCAATTTCTAGATTGTAAAGTTAAATCCAATCAACTAGAAATACTTATCTTGTTCTTGTGTATCAATCTAGCGGATTAAAATCCCTAGAACTTAATCTCAAATCGCATTTAGCATTTGATCTTTTAATTACAAAAATAGAAAAAGTTCATGTCGAATTTATTCTAGATTTGTAATAATTGATTTGAGATTAATCCCTTGTAACCGATACCGTAGTTGTAACACCTTTCAAGTTTAATAAAAGTTTTATTTAACTTGAATTTTGTTTCACTATTTTATTCCGCATTTTATTCGACTAAACGGTATTGTTTGCATTCAACCCCCCCTTCTACAAACAAATTGGGACCTAACAAAAATAAACTACAAAAATAACACTTTTGACGGATTAAGTGACAAGAATACCTATTTTTAATATTTTGGCCATTTTTACCAACCAAATACCCATTCTCGGACTAGGTATCTCAAAAAAAATTTATTTATTTTATTGTGTAAAAATGCATTTTTTAAAAAGTGGGTATTCAGGCATATCCGCAGTCTAAGAAAGCGTATTTCGTATATGCAGTTTCAGAAAGCATATTTAAACTATAAAAATATAAAAACAATACGTTAAATACCCGCTCTGAGATGACGTATTTCAAATATCGAACCGAGAAAAAACATATCTTTCTAGTATTTTTGGCCGCATATCTCAAATTTGTTATTTAAGTCACTACTAAAAAAAATGATATATTTGACCATCATCCTGATTTTTTTTTACCATCACCATGATCAAAATTACCAATTTAAACTACTATATAAATACAAATATTTTAGCACTCGCGCAATGCGGCTTAATTAACTAGTAATTTAATTTTTTTTAATACATTACAAATAGAAATTAAAGTTTTCTAAGAATAAATACGAATGTAAAAAATAATACTTAATATGTTATACCAATGAAACCAGGTTAAACACATCAGCAGAAGTAAATCCCAAATTAAATAAGCTAACGGAATATCATCTATTTTTTAACAACTAGCTCTATAGTCGGGCATGCTATATTATGGACATGCTATATTCTAAAAATATTTTAAAATTTGTATACATGTTTGTTAAATAGATATATAGTAGGTTGTGACTTCTATTATAAATATGAGCTTTTCTGATTTGTATATTTCAATAGCCCGTGCGAGACTTAAACTTTTTCAAAACTCACGTATGGATTCATATTACATAAATGAAATATATGTTATGTTGTGAGATTATCGTTTTCTAATTTTAGATTGAATAACAAATATATAATATTCGTAAAAATATGTATATTTAAGTGTTTTGAATTTTGGAATTCTACAATTGGTGCTATCGAGCACGAACATTCATAATTATTTGACAATATCATATTAATCGATTAAGAAAAAATTTAGTTTATTTGCTTTAGTTGTCTTAATTTCTTATTTTTGGTTTGCAGTATTTATTATAGTGATTGAAAATATTTTTCACCACACATGCTGAAAATGTGAATAGATTGTTTTTAAAAAAAAAATAACTAATGTATTTTATTAAAAGCGAGATAAGTGAGTTATATGCTCTGAGACCCATGATATGATCTCATGAACGGGGAAATATGTGTCGTAATATTAACGATTCTCAAGTTTGTTCAAATTTTTTTCTCATAGAAATGAAAGTTCTATATTTATTATATCTAAATACGTTTAGAATTTATCAGCAGTACATCACATTTAACCTTAAAAATTTCAGTATGGTCTTCGTTTAGATTTAGTTTTCGCCATTTTATGAAAATGATGATTTATTATAATAGTTTCATGTATTATCATAATAAGATAAATATATATATTTATATGTATAAATTGTTGATTTTATATTGAAGTATTAATAGATATATGTAATAGTGAGTCATACTAATTAATAGATGCATATTAAGTTAGATGTAATTAATAAATGCTTATTAAATGAAATAGTTAATAACATACAATTATGAAGGATAATTTAATAATTTTAATAGGATTAAAATGTCTCATCCAATCCCCTAGTTGCTCTATTATATTTAATAGATTCAGCTGATTGTAATAGTGAGTCATACTAATTAATAAATGCATATTAAGTTAGATGTAATTAATAAATGCTTATTAAATGAAATAGTTAATAACATACAATTATGAAGGGTAATTTAGTAATTTTAATAAGATTAAAATGTTTTATCTAACCCCCTTGCTCTATTATATATATAATAGATGCATACTATAACTATCGATATTCAGACTAGATTTTATATGATGAAACTATCTTATTTAAAAGTAAAGGCCACACATTAAATTTCCTGTATTTTGAAAGGCTTACCCGCTCAAGTCTATATTTGCTCAATTTAATTACCGAATTTTTGTATTAGGATTAGATTTTTAATGACGAATCCAAATCAATTAAGAAGGCCATACATTAGATTTCCGGTATATTAATATGCCTGTCCACTGATATTTGTCCAAGTTTAATGAGAGTCGATATACTAGTAAAAGTTAAACATTTTTTTTCCCGAATAGATCCGAACCGTTCAAACTAAACAAACCATTATGATATTTTTGGTCTTTTATCCATTTGATTTGGATGTGGATTACACTATTCCAAAATTGAATAAAATTACTAAAGAATTTATTACATAATAAATTCATACACGTATATATTTAATGACATGTGTTCCCTCCATTCCACCAATTATTAAGTTTTGGAGAGAGTGTCAAGCACGCTCTTTTAATATGAATGTAAAGTATAATTTCATAACTTGTTTTTATTTTTTTTTGAATAATAAATTTTAATTTTAATTTTTTTCAGAGAAAGAAAATTCGAAAACAAATTATATAACTATATTTTATATTCATCTTAAAATATGTGTGATACACCATCTTATAAACGTTAACAATTGAATGGAACACGGGAGTAATGTTTTTTAACCTTGTTTCTATGTTAGAGATGGCGAAAACTATTATACCTATTCTATATTAAATTTTTATAAAAAAATAATTTATTTTTAACCAAATTTATTTTGTCAATTTTATTTTTATATAAAAATGGCTCTCAACGATTCTCTCGGTTCTAACAACGGGAAGAAAATTCAAATTGGGCAAGCTGAGCAGCAGGATCAAAGGTAGTTAGGAAATCGATTCACGATGAGGGAACTAGGAAGAACAAGGGTGGTGATGGCGAACAGATACTCGGAAATTTTGTGTGAGCTCACAAAGATTTGTTGGATACGAAAACAAGTGAAAATTTCTTCAAAGGTGATAAAATGACAATTACAAAGACACTTAAACAGATTCATTGGAGGAGTTTGAAAGTTAGGGGGTTTGGAATGGAAAGCAAAGAGAAAAGAATCATTGCCCAAGAAGGATCCATCGAGTTCAAGGTCTTACGAACAAGTCTTGAAAACTGCAGTAGTAAATAATGAAGTAAATCGCAAGAACATCAATGAGGAAGGGGAATGTCAAGTTGTGAGAGGAAGACGAACAAGAATAAGGTAAGCGTTAAGCCATGTTTTGTTATTTTCTTATATGATATTCCGGAAAATAGTAAAGCATGTGAGATTTGGAATTGTTTTAAGTATACTGGAGATGTGTTGGATATAATTCTGCCTAGAAAGAGGGACAAAAAAGGTAAGAGGTTTGGCTTTATTAAAACAACATATGAACTGGAGACTGGGACAATCATACTCAATGCGAAAGAGAAAGGGGATCTGGGTTCTAAGTTAAAAATGAGTCTCAATGAAAAGAACTTATGTAGGGAACAAATCATAGGAGACAACAAGATGTTGAATTATAAAGGAGCAATGATCAAGCAGAAGGGTTTGAGGGAAGAGAAAGTTACGAAGGTTGATCAGAAAGCAGAGGTAAAGGCAAAGTTTAAGAATGATAAAGTAAAAATAGAATTGGGTGTAGAGATGTTTGAGTATAATGAGGTTGTGGTGGATAAGGATGTTGAAGAGGGATTATTTGCAACTAAAGTTACCTTCTCCAAAGTTGAGTGAGAATAATTGAGAGGATTTTGGGTCTCTGTCTTTTCTTTTTAAGTGGTTTAGTAGCTTAAGAAATTTTGATGAGAAGGATTTAATTTTACCAAGGACAGTTTGGTTGCAGACTTCGGGGATACCTATGAATGTATTGTTGGAGGAAAATTTAAAGGGGTATACAAGATGGATGGGATATTGGATTACGTGGACCTATCGGGTAGATGGTGAGAGTGATACCCGATTATTTGTCTGCCTATAGATAGGAAAAAGAAGATTGATGAGAGCATGAATATATTAGTAAAAGGGAAGATCTTTCCGGTGAAGTCTGTTGAAATATCAGATTTAGGAAAGTTAAAGGGTAGAATTGAGTTAATGTATGTTTCATGTAGTGAGTTGGCATTTCCAATCAGGGAAGAGGAGGTTAGACAAGATATAGAGGTTAAAGAATCTGATGTTTATTCCGGCATCGGAGAAAGTTGAAGTAGTAGATGAGATTATGAACTTTAATAAATCTAGAATAATTTCTAGAGAGGTAGAGGAGTCAAGATCTGTGGTAGTAGATATTGAGGACAAAATTAAAGAAGTTGCAAGCTCAGAAAAGTCAAGTAAGAAAGGGTTATATAATAAGGGGATTGATTGGGATAAAAATTAGTTGAGAAAGTGACAGAGTTAAGTAGAATAGACGCTATAAAAATGAGTCTGGCTGGTGAAAAAGTTTTAGTGGGAAAAGTAATGAAAACAACCTTGCAACCAAGAAAGGATTCAGTACAAAGCTCTGAATCTTTTTGTTAGGAAGAAGTAATTGAGAATTCTTCTAGTTTTGATACTATAGAATCAGTAGCCAATTCTCAGGATTCTTTATGTACAAGAATTGATAAGATCAAAGTGAAAGGTGTTGGTAGACCTAGAAAAAATTGCAAAAAAATCAAAAATTTATTTAATTTGAAATGTGGATTTGGATTGGGGCGTAGGAAAAGATTTGGGAGAGGCAGAAACTTGGGACCATGTATGGGAATTAGAGTTAAATTGGATATAACTCCAGAGAAGGAAGATAAGACTAAAGAGGATGCAGCTAGAGAGATAGTAGAATGTGCAGAACAAACGTGATTGACAGTGGTGGGAGATAAAAAAGTTGCCTTGAAAAGGATAGCAGCTCAGCTGCAACATGGAGATCTGTAAGCGGTCTTGTAAAGGATTGATTTGGTTCGTAGTAAATGTTAAGTTATTATGTCGGTTAAAAATATTATAGTAGTATCTTGAAATTGTAGGGGGATATGTAATAGTATGTAGAGCAGAATGATAAATGATTTTTTAAAGAAGTGATGGCTAATATTCTTTGTCTGCAGGAAACAAAATATGTCAGTTGGAATAAGTTTTGGGAGAGGGAAATATGGAATAGTGATCAACTTGGTTGGTTAATTCAGAACTCAGATGGCTTATCAGGAGGGTTGGTAATGGCTTGGGATAATTTGTGTTTTCGGGGTATAGGTTTGGCCTCATGTAGGACTTATCAATGAATTTAGTTTAAAAGCAGAGATTCAGGAGAATTTTTCATGTGATTAATGTTTATGGTCTTTTAAGTTTGCAAGGTAAAAGAAAACTATGGGAAGAACTATCAGCACCCTGGTGATTGCTAAAAATGATATAATTTGTGTAGTAAGAGATTTCAATAGTATTAAGGATGATAGTGAAAGTGCAAACTGTAGATATAGAAGGTTGGATGTGTAGGGGTTTGTGTCTTTCATTAAGAATAATAATCTGTGTGATATTGGGTTAGTAAATAAGAATTTTACTTGGTTTGGCCCATATGGAAAGTGTAGTAAGCTTGATAGATTTTTATTGAATGACAATTGGTATGCAATGGATTGTTGGGAAGCCTTGGCTTTGAGCAGGATGGTTTCAGATCATAGGCCAATAATGTTACATATCAAGCAGTCTAGAGGAGGTCCTATACATTTTAGAGCTTTCAATTGGTGGCTAAAAGAGGAAGGTGCTAGGAAAGAGATGGAAAACTTTTGGAAACAGATTAAGGATTCTGGATCACAAGACAATTTTCAAGTTCTTTAAAAAAATTTCAAATTAGGATTAAAACAATGGTGCAGAGGGTCTAAAGACATGTTGGAAATAGAGATTGAGGATTTAAAAAATAGGATAGAACATTTTGACAAAACTCATGCTTGGGGTGATGAAGTTCTACAATGCAATTTGGCTTTGGCTTCATGCTATAAAAAGATGGACTCGATGTTGAGGCAGAAGGAAAGACTCTAATGGAATTTGCAAGGAGGCAAGAACACTATATTTTTCCATAAGGTCATACAAAGAAGAAGATGCAGAAAGAGAATTGACAAGGTTGTGGTAGGAGGGAATGTGATGAATGATCCTGAGGAAATTAGAGGTGCATTTTTTAATTATTTCAGAGATATCTACAATATGAGGAAGCTGTAGGTATTTCAGTTGAATTCTTTGATAGATAACAGATTAAATGAGGACGTGGTTTTTTAGGGCAAGTTTTTTGTATGGAGGAGTTAGAAAAAACATTTAATTCTTTCAGTAATGATAAAGCTCCAGGTCCAGATGGTATGAATATGAAGTATATTAAAGAATTTTGGTCATATCTGAAAGATAAAGTTCTGGAAGGGTTTAATTTGTTTTCCATGTCAGGGGTGCTTCCTACAATTTTTAATTCTTCATTCATAACACTGGTCCCTAAGGTTAAGGTTCCAACAAAGCTGAAAGATTTTAGACCAATAAGTCTTATTAACAGTGTGACAAATTGTTAACCAAGGTGTTGGAACTCAAGCTCAGTACAGTATATGAAAAGTTGATAGATCTGAATCAATTTGGCTTTGTGAAAGGTAGACATGCAGCTGAAAGTATATTGCTAGTTAATGAGGTCTATCATTCTATTAAATCTTTGGGTAATAGGGGATTGATTTTAAAGTTAAACTTTGAGAAAGCATTTGACACTGTAAAGTGGAGTTTTCTTTTCAAGACCATGAAGTGCCTAGGATTGGGTAGTAGATGGATCAAGTGGATGGAAGATTTTTTCAAGACAATTAGGTTGTCCGTCTTGATCAATGGTCGCCCTACTAAAGAGTTCAATATCTCAAATAGAGTTAGGCAAGGAGACCCTTTGTCCCTTATGCTCTTTAACTTGGCAAGAGAATTTTTAAGCAAAATGCTTATCAAAGCAAGTGAGCTAGGGTTGCTTGAGTGTTTGCAATTGAGAAAGGATGGTCAGAGTATAACTCATTTGCAATATGCAGACAATATAATAGTGTTTTTGCAGGGCAATATGAAGTCAATCTCGGGAGTAAAAAGAGTGTTGCAGTGTTTCCAATTGCTTTCTGGATTAAAGATTAATTTTCAGAAAAGCAGTATATACTCTTGTCATATCCCAGGGAAGGAGATGAAGTTATTTGCAGGCAAGTTGGGTTGTAAAGTAGGTACTTGGCCTTTAATATATTTGGAAAGTCAAATGGGTATAAGTCCAAGAAAGGCCATTTTTTGGAAGCCTCTGATGGAGAAATTTAAAAATAAATTGGCTAATTGGAAAAGAGATAGCCCGAATCAAGCCGGAAGGCTGTCTCTAGTAAAATCTGCATTGGACAGCCTCCCAATATATTGGTTTGGCTGTATAGGGTTCCTGTGGGAATTTATAAACAGTTGAAAAAGATTTTTTCTGGGGAGACATTTCAAGGGATGGAGAGATTAGTTGTATAAATATGCATCTTAAAGCTTGGAATCTAATATATAAATCCAAGAAGATGGGAGGTTTGGGATTAAGTTCATTACAACAAAGAAACTTAATGCTACTGTACGAATGGTGGTTCAAATGGCAAGATGATAGGAAGGTAGATTGTAATGTGTGGTTAAGAGATAAGTATGGTTGCTATAAGGGGGAGGGATTAAAACAACTGGGTAATTATAAGTCTTGTTCAGTTACGGTGCAAGATATTTTAAAAGCAGTTGTTAAATTCTCTAAGTCGGGTCATATGGGCCTAGGTAGTTTAAGATGGATAGTTTCTGATGGGGGGTCAATTTTATTCTGGGAAGACTACTGGTATCAGGATAAACCTATTATGGATAGATTTAGCAGGCTTTATAACATAACCAAATTAAAATAGAAAGAAATTAAAATTTTCAAGGTTTTGTGGGATTGTTATCATAGGAGTGGTGAAGTCTTTTGGAATAGAAAATTGAGAAGTTGGGAGATGGAAGAATTGAAAGAGTTGAGCAGGATAGTGGATTCAATATAGTTGAGTAATAAGCAAGATAGGTTAGTTTGGGTCCCAGTGATGGAAATTTTTACCACTAGAGCTGCATATGAATTAATAAGTGGAAAGGTCATTCCATGTGGTGATCTTTGGGAAGTTATCTGGAAATGTAAAGAGCATGAGACAGTGAAATTGTTTTTTGGAAAATTCAGTCTGGGATAGTACCAACAAAAGTCTGGTTAGCTAGTAGAATTAGTAATTTTAGTGACTATAAGTTATGTCTACCATGTGGTCTGGAACAGGAGTCTCATGATCATTTATTTTGAAAATGTACATCATCTAGGAGAATCTGGATTCTTATACTAAGCTGGTGGGGAATAGTTTTAAGAGTATACATAGAAGATTTGAAATCTATGTGGAGATCCAGGAAATTTTTTTATCATGAGAGGATTAAGCAGGTTTGGTCTAGTATTTTAGTGTCTACATTATGGACCATTTGGCTGCACATGAATCATTGTTTATTTGAAAATAGCTCTCCAAATTATAAGCAAGCTTTTATTTTGATACAAAGTAGAGCTTTGGAGTGGTGCTTAGCAAATGGCATCATCAGTAAGAAGAGAATTCGGTGATTGTCCCATAATCCAGTTGGAGTAGTTAAATCAAGTGAAAAAGATCTTTGGTGGGAGCTAATCAATAAGAATAATTTCGATATTGTTGTATTTATTGATGGTAGTTTTAGAAAGGTTCAAAGGGTGGGATTCTGGATGGTATTGGATGTGTGATTCAGTCAGCTTCAGGTGAAGTTTTGTTGCAATTTGCTGGTCTTGCTGCATCTCATAATGCTTTTGAATTGGAATTCTATGCTCAAGAAGTCTTGTTAATGATACTAAAAGATAGTATTTGGAAGCAAATCCATATACCGGTTCTTTCAGACAATGAGAAGTTGGTAAAACAGGCTGATATGGCTATACTTCAGGAGAGATTTTGGAGTGGTAAAGAATTAGATATTCAGATAAAGCATGTTAGTAGAGGATGGAATACAATAGCAGATGGCCATGCAAAAGAAGTTCTATTAGGGAATTTATTTTGGGAGTTCGTAAATAAATATTTAGTTTAGTGATTCATTTGGTGGTGAGTATTAAATTAGTAAGAATTTAGAATTATAGGTGTAAACACTTGTAATATAGGGTCATTATGATAGCTTGAGTATATAAAAAAGCTATCAGATTGTTTCTTGGAAGTTTAAACGATTTCTTTGGGGAGTAGTATTGAGGCTGTAGGGCTTCTATGACAAAGTCTATGGGGATCAATAGGGAGTAATATATAGTGGGATCATTGCATGCAAATGAATCAGAGAAATCACTTCAGTTCTAAAATCACTTCCATCTGAGAGAGGATAAGTTTGATTAGGGTTTCTTCAGTTTATCAAAACATAATGGAGGAAGAAAATGTGAATTTTAATGCTATATGGTTGATGCATAGTGTTAGGTAATGAATCACACACAGAGGGGGGATGGGTGAATGTGTTTTTCTGATTTTAGGCTTTTCTTGAAAGTTAATGGTTGAACAAAGTAAATTAAATCTTGTATAGAAAAGTGTTCATGCAGACTATAAGCTTGCAGAAAATAAAGAACACAGATCTTCAAAACTCGCTTAATTTTTGTATTAAAAATTAAGATATTTTGCTACAAAATTTCTAAGCTCTTTGAAGTTAAAGAACTCAGCTTCTTCTCGAGAGTGTTACAAGGATTTTTATCTAAATTGTTACTTCTAACTAGAGGACCAGTGTTAACTTTATATCTCAGTTAACTGCTGGTTTACACAATGGATAATAAACATGCTATTAACTTTTCTAAACCGTCACTTTTCATTTCCATTTATAGAAAATCAAATCTTCCATTTCTGGCTTAGCATATCTTTGGCATCCCGTGTCTACTTTAATCTTCCTCTGTCAGTTAATCTTTGCCATTGATCTTGCACACTCTTCAAGGTGCTTTTTGTAGACTTGTCAATCTAGCTGTTGGATTGTTTGTTGATTGTTTATCTTGGATATTGAACTGATCTGCAATTCTGTACTTTAAGACTGTACTTCGAGATCTCCAGTTTGAATTACTAGAACACTTGACATGTCGATAAGTACATAGTCTTATCAAGATCTTTAGCATTCTATAATGAGTTTGGCTTGTAGAGGTCTTCAGCTTGTCGAGATCTCTAGTCTTCATATCTTCACTTTGACTTGTAGATATCTTTGAGTTCTCGAATGAATGTAGACTTGTCGATAACTCTGAGTTCTCCAGTGAAGGAATGATTTGTCGATATCTTCTTGAGTTCTCGAGTAGCTTTCCTAACTTCTCTACTCCCGGTGGATAAGGCTTATCCGTCGAGTAGACATTGCTCATCCGTCGAGTAGCCATTGCTCATCCGTCGAGTAGATGTTGTTGATCCATCGAGTAGACACTGCGCATCCATCCAGTAGAAGTTGCTCATCCATCGAGTAGACACTGCTCATCCATCGAGTAGATTTTTCTCATCTGTCGGTATTCTCTGGAGTTTGAATGACTTCTCGTTAAGCCATTCTGGAGTTCTTTAATGACTTCTCTATAACATTAAATCTGTGATTTGTAGAGATCTCGACTTAGAACATTTTTCTTCAAACAGATTTATTCAACTCCAAGCTTCTTCAATATTCTTCCGAGGCATGATCTTCTTGATCTTCTTCCAGATAGTTACCTTAGGCTTGATACTGTTTTAGGAAAAAGACTCTAGACTGCTCCCTTGTATTTTTATAGACTTTAAGTGTTACAAGTACAAAATACAAATTTAGATAACAATACAACTTACTTAGGGTTGACAAGTTGTCTTAATCTTGTTAAAGTACAGGAATGTCTTTTCAACAATCTCCCCCAATTTGTGAGAAGATTGCTTCATACAAATTCATGTCTGTTAACAAGACTAACCCCAAGTTTAAAACTGATGGAAGATAATATTAAAACATAAATCTTGATAGAATTACAACTTATAAAACATAGGATTCACCATGTTCTAAGATTACAAGAATCAGGTAAAGACAGTTTTTACATCTACTTCTTCTCTAAGTTTATCCTTCAAGTGATCAAGAATTTCAAGTTCTTCTATGATGAGTATTCCACTTAGAGCTTCCACAAGTTTTTGCCTTGCTGCCTTAGGGTACCCCTGGTCCAGATACTCTAAACTGAATCTTGAGAATCCACCAACTTTGATGTTTAGAAATCTACCATCTTTAGAAATTCTTCTCATTCCTTTTGCTTTCAACTTTTCTGATCTTTTTATAAACATATCTATTCCTTCATCATGTTTCCTTCTTCTTATTTCAGCTTCAGCCTTATCTCTTTTCTTTATTTCCTCCCTTTCAATCAACCATTCAGCCAGAGATGATCTCCAAGTCCTTGTAACAGTGTCCTTGCCTTTTAACAAACTTAACACTCTCTTAATTTCTGCAGGAGTCAAAGAATCCATTAAGTCTTTGTTTAGAAGAGTGAATGTACCATCCTTAAAATAGACTCTAACTTCTCTCAGGGATACAACCCAGACTTTGACAAATTCCTCAGCTGGATTTTGGAAATGGTCTTCATCTGAGATGCACCAATTTAGAGGTAGAAAGTCAGATTCTTTAAAGCAATTACAGATGGCCCTTTCAGTGACTTCTACTTCTTTTACAGGTTTGAATTTCTTAGGCTTTCTCCCCACAGATTTGAGTTTGAATTTTAGTAAATGTTTGGCTAAAGGTAGGGTTGTTATTTTCTTGAGATTTGTGAGGCTTGAGGTGATTGGAATTTTTAGGAAGGAGTTGGCAGTTTGTCTGTAAAGAAATTTTAGCTTAGGTGTTTGGGAAGATTTGATGTTAGAGATAGTTGATGTTGTGGGTTGAGCTAATGTTTGAGGTGGTTGTGTTTGGATTTTTAGGGTTGTTTGAGTTCCTGAATGATCATGAGGTTTTCTGCTCTTCCTCTCCCCTCTTCTCCTCTTCTCTTCATTTTTTTAGTCATCCTTCTTCTTCTTCTCTACGCCCTTGCTTCCAGATGGCTTAGTAGACTGACTTGAATTTAAGCCAGAAGGATTTTGATCATCTTTCTTCTGCTCATCATCATCCAAATCATCCTTGTTGAATTTTGTTTTGGGCAAGTTGGCTTCTGCATTATTCAGATATCTTCTCAACAGTTTTATCATCTCCTCATCTTCAACAGTTTTGTTCCTTTTTACTTTCAGCTCAGTTTCTAGAGTCATTATGAGCCTTTTGTTTTCCATGACACACTGTTTAGAAACTTGAAAATGTTTGAAATGTTTGGTAGTAGAATAAATGTATGCCACTCTCTTGCTAGGCTGTAGATAAGCTTCTGGGAAAGTGGCTACTTGTGCATTCTTCAATTTTGTTAGCAAGAGAGTATCTTCATGAATCACTATCCTGACTTTGCTTATCAAAACATCTAATTCAGATGCCCTCCTAGAGATAAGATAGTTACGGGACACCTGCATACATCTGTCTACCCCTGAGTCATTGATGTTGACCACTATCCTTCTTTCCTTGGAATTGTCTTTAGTTACCAAGATCACTCTTATTGAGTTTATTGTCATGTCCAATGCTTTTTTGTAGGTGAAGAAATTGTCATTGAGAGAGACTCTGAGTGCCTTAAACAGTTCATCAAATTCTCTACTTTGAAGAAATTATCATTGAGAGAAACTCTGAGTGCCTTAAGCACTTCATCAAATTCTTTGTTTTGACTGGGATCCTCAGCTTCTTTAAAAAATCTCCCCATTCCAGTATCAACTTTTCGATTTAAACTCTCTCCAGCACTTTGGACTTGTTGTTGAGATGACCTTGACTGTGCTAACCTAGCCTTTATCCCCCCTAGTCTCGTTGACAGACATGAGAAGGGGAGTAGGGATTTCAGGTCTTACTTGTTCAGGCAAAAAAAGTAGTGGTATGTTGAGTTTACCCATGATGGCTCCTAAAGCTATGGAATTTTGCATTTGAAGATGCTTATGGGAGTCCACCAGAGTTTGAATGTCTGTTTGTTGGCTCTTGACAAGAGATGTCAAATCCTGAACTTGTGCAGTGAGAGAGGAGTTGGAGTCTTGCAATGCTGTGACTTGATCTTGTAGAGACTGAATTTGCAGATTTGTTGAGGTGGATCCAGGCTGATAAGAGCTGCTAGATGTGCCAAAGTGTTCTTCTACAGCCTCTTTGATCCCTTCCATCAGCAATGTTGAAGGCTTATATCTGCTCTGGTGAAGTTGATCCAGCTAGACCTTGGTCTCATTTGAGTGAGTAATTTGTTGCTGGATCACTGTATGGAGATTTGTGAAGGATAGTTTGAGATTTTTGACTTCCTTCTCAATAGAGGCGAGATCCATCCTAGCCATTTGCTCAGAAAAATGCTTGAATTTCGAAGAGATCTGCTCTTGAGATGGTATGATCTTGTCCATTTTCTCATTCACCAATTTCTGATTCTGTCTACATGACCAGTGAGCTTGATTTCAAGAGCCTTACCAAACAGATGAAATGCTTTGAGCTGAGCTTTGTATACATCTGTAATGGCATCATAGACAGCTTCTGGACTCAAGTCTTTTGCATTGCTGCCTAGAATAGTAACATACTCTTCTCTAAATCTGGCCAAAACTTGATTCATCTCCAAGGCAAAGTCCTCAGACAGCCATGCATCCACATTCCCATCTAGCTAAGCATCATTGACAATTTTCTCCTTTTGCTCCTCAACTTCTTCATTATAAGCAAGCATAATGGCTTGATAATCTTGGTTGCTCATGTTTGAAATTAAAAGATGTTGTGAGATGTTAGCCAGTCCAGAGATCTGCTCTACTAGTAGATCATCTACAGGAGTTGGTTGAGAGGCAGATTCTTGTAGCCACTGAGAGAGTATGTGAGGTTGTTGAGGTTGAGAGCTTGATGGTTCATCAGAAACTCCTGTGACTGAGATCACAGTTTGACTCACAGATTTCTCTGTGGTTATGACAGTGTGTTGTCCTCCACTTGTAGTAGGAACCTCCAATTGAATTGGAGGGGATTTGACCGGGTTACTGTCATGTGCACCAGCCTCAAACCCTTGCGTGTCTTGCAACACACTGGCACTTGAATGTGCTAAGCTTGCCTCCCCTATGACAGGATCATGGACAATTGTACTCCTAACTTCAACTGCAAAGGCAATTTCTGCTAGAGTTATGAGGGGAGTTGTTTCTTCATAAGGAACCTCCAATTGAATTGGAGAGGATTTAGATAGCTCCCCCTCAGGAGTACTAACCTCAAACCTTTCATTCTGTGAGGACTGTTTTGCACATGAAGGTGCATTAGAGATATCCATGAGGTCTTCAGTAAAGACTGATGAACCCCCCATGTTTGTGATGATGTCATCAAGGTCTACCCCAGCATGTAGCCTTTCACCATCTAAATGAGGTGTCTGGGTGGTGAGCAAAGCTTCTTGAGCTAAGTCACTTGATTTTTGGTGCACTTGAGAAATGGAGTCAAGTGGAATTAGAATAGAAGAAATATTAGATAGAAGAGATTGTTGCTCAGTTGTGAGTGTTGGCAGTTCCCCTGAATAGATGAGGGAGCTTCAAGAGATGTGCTCTCACAGTGAGTGCCTTCCTTGTTTCTCCTACCATACACTTGAATTGCTTCTTGTGCAGGCTGTGTAGACTCACTCCTGATTGTTTTTATAACTGCATCATGTTGTGAGGATGTAGAGGAAGATAGAGTGGTCAGCTCAGTTTGTTTACTTCTTTTGGATCCTTTGACCAGAGGTGGTACTCTTTCAGCTTTCTCCTCACCACTCTCATTTAACACGACTAGGTTTACCCCCCCCCCCCCCCTTTCACTTCTTTTTACTGACCTCACCTTTTTGAGAATATGAGGTAGTTTGTTTCCTAGCTTCTAAAGGTTGTGAAAGAATGGTTGCAGCTTGGAAAGATTCTTATTGGTGATCCTGTGTTTGTAATTCCACATGTTCAGGAATCACAGCTGTACTAGATTGTGCATTAGATCTCATGTCAGGCATAGGATAAGGATAAGTCCTAAATCTTTCCAACATAAATGGAGTGATTTTCAGACTTACATTGACCTTATTCTTTATAGTAAGTGAGCCAAATATTATCTTGGACACTTGCTTACAATTGCCTATCTTAGTACTTTCTATACCATTTAACAGATGTATGTCAGCTACTTTATTATTTAAAGTGGACATAATAAATCTAGGAAAGAAAATTTCCTTACCTCTAGCTGTTAGGGGCATAACCAGCCTGGTTACAAGTTCTTCCATGATCAGTAGACCAACATTCAGGTGTCTGTTGTGAGCAATTGAATACACCAGCTTTTGCACAACACTTGAGATATTGTCATCTCTAGTTTTTCTGCAAGTAAAGGCCCTTACTACAGAGTCAAAGATGAATGACCACTTCTTCCTTAGATTGGTTCTGTTTAAGGTTGACAGGTTGATTCTCCCACCATAATTGATGAAGTCCATAAACTCAGTCAGCTCATCAGGAGTTGGTACCTCCACCAGATTCTCAGTTGGCATCCCCAAAGCTCTATTCACATCTTGGTCATTGAATTCTATTCGTTGGCCTCCAATTGTGCATGTCACCACCAGAGAGAGAGTTGTTGTTAACATCAGTCCTCACTACAGCTATAGTCTAGAAATCATGCAGCACATCTAGATACAGTACTGGATTTGCAGTCAAAACACCTGCAAGATAGGATTCAGACAACATCTTTACAAACCCCTTGAAACTATCAGGAGCTTGGTTTGCATCAGTGAAAGCAAGATAGTTAGTTCCTTTCTCCCGGATAGATGCCCTAGCAACATTTTGAGCCATAGTTGATTGATGAAAATGAATGGGTAGAAAAAATCTCTGAGAAAGGATGAAAAATGAGAGAGAAAACGGTTATGGATTGAAAGCTAGGTCACTTTAGATCTCGAAAGCTGTAAGTATAGGTATGTATCGAGAAGTCTGGGTATTTATAGTAAAAGAAGATGACTTGTTGAAAACTCAAAAATAGATATTTGGAGTTTGTCTATCGAGAAGTCATTTAGAGATTTGAAGTACATGTCGAGAAGTCATTGTAAATTACTCTTAGTGAACTCAAAAATGACTTATCGAAATGTCAGATTAATGCCCAGTTTGTCCAAAAAGGACTGAATTAATTTTAACTTTTATTTGAATAAATTCAAAATAAAATTAGAATAAATTTTCCAAAAGTAATTTACCAAAATAATTTATCAATTTAAATTATCTCAGATCTGAGTTATTGATAAGTCAAGAATTGTACTTGTAGAGAACTCTGGTGAATAAATCATTATTAGATAACTCTACAAGGACTTATCGATAAGTCATTTTAAACCTATCGAGAAGTTACTCGAGAAGTCAGTAAGTGACTTATCGAGGACTCACTCGAGAAGTCCTAAAATGACTTGTCGAGAAGTCAATTTATACTTATCGAGAACTCAGTTCTCTAGATACTTTTGGTTACTGTAATTCTGTCTTGAGTTAATTTTACATATTAAGGATGTAAATTAACAACTAAGCAGTTTACTCAGAATTTGAAAAATTCCAAGTTAAATGCATTGAAAAATAAATGTGCAGAGATTTCTGAAATATTTATAATTAATATTTCAGTTAATTTCCAATTTAATCAAATTAATTTTGATTTACCGGAGATTAATCTGCTGCAAAATATTAACTGAGTTCTTGCCTTAGGATGAAGAATTGAGCATTCCAATTTTACTTACAAGTTTAGTGAAAGTTGTTTCATCCACAGGTTTAGTAAAAATGTCAGCTAGTTGTTTTTCTGTTGGTACAAAAATAGGTTTAATGCTAAATCAGGATACAGGTCTTAGAAAGACAAAATTGACATTTTCCACTGGAACTCTTTCCGTCAACTCTTCATCCAGCAGAATCTGTATTTATGAAACCAACAGCTCCAAAACTGATTACCTTGGAATGTCATAATCCCAAGTTGAGCTTCCTTCCAGTATCTTAAGATCCTCTTTCTCCCCCTGAGGTTGTGCAATCAAACTCGGGTGTATGATATGAGCTTCCATTGCCATGATTCTCTTGTTGATTAGTTTCTTCATTTCCTTAGTCTGACAAACTTTACAAACTTCAACTTGAGCAAGCTCCATCTTAAGCATGTCTCTTACCAACTCCTTTTTGACAAGGTGTTAATTTTCTTGAAAATTAAGGAGGACAGATTTTTAAGCCAGAGCTTATTTCTTTCTCCTGATACCTTGGTGTAGAAGCAACAAATACCATCCTTATTTGTTGAGTCAAAATCTTCAACAAACAAGCTTCCTTTCCTTGCTCCCTTAAGAGCAACTTCACCAGTTTTCTTGCTGATAACAATGCATTCTCCTTGTAGAATAAGACTTGAGACCATTGTCTACAATATGCTAATTCTGAAAAGACTCACTTCAAGATCAGCTACCAGTGCTACATTAATCAAATACAATATTTTCAAAACATTCTTGCCATATCCCACTTTGAATCCTTTGCTGTTGTCTCCAAAGGTCACAAATGGGCCAACTTTCTCCTCAAGTTGTGATAGCAGGGCTTTACCACCAGTCATATGCCTGGAACATCCACTGTCTATGATCCAGAAGACTTTCTTCACTTGCCCTGCACACAATGAGTCTTAAGTGTGTTTGGAAACCCAATCAGTGTTGGGTAGTTTCTTATTGATAACTTTTTCAGGAGAAGTAGAATGAGTAATTTTAGAAGAAACATAATTTAGTGATTGTTGTGCATGTTTTCCTTCTAATGTAGGCTCATTTCTTGATTCTTTAAGGTCTACTCTCAGGTTATGGCAACTTTTCATTACCTTCATGTTGCAAGGAATGCAGTCAAACTTGTCACCGAATGAATAGGGATCATTAGAATTAGCTTCATTGTAATTGCAAGCTCCTTCAGCTGGCTTGCTAACAACCTTTTACAAAGGTGAGTTAGATGATTTGAAGAGCCACATTTTTCACACTTCTTTCTAGGAGCATTTGCAACATAAGCAAAATTATTGCTTTTGTTTATCCCTATTTTTCCACTTCTATTTCTCTTTTTCTTTCTTGCATCTCCAGCTTTGGTTTCTTGAACAAGAGTCTTGGGACTATGTTTGTTCATGAGCTTCTCTTCAGTTTTTGAAGACTGGACTGATTCTTCAGTTTTATTTTCTTTATCTGCATCATCAATTTCTTGCTTGATTATCAATTCTTCTTCACTGAAGTTGACTACACATGCTTTGAATGTAGGTGCATTAACCTCTTTTAAAAAGGTTGGATCATTCTCAGTTTTCTTGGCTTTCCTTTTGTCACCTACAGTCATCTTTTTATCACTCATGTCTTCATAGTCAAGGCCAATAGCAATGTTTGCATATGGCTTATTCTTCTCATGATACTGTTCAACCAGTTAAGATGCATTTCTGAAAGATTTTATCTTTACTTCATTCTTTTATAGCTTCTCCCTTAATACTGCTTCAATTTCATTAGCACACTTGACCTTTTTCTTGAGATAAGCATTTTCTTGTTTTAAATCTTCAAGCTCGACCAGCAACAATTCAGTTTCTTTCTTCTCACTCTCGAGCTTCTTATTTATCTTTGTTAATCTGCTAACTTCTTCATTAGCAGCAACCATGCTTGTGTGAATGTGAAACATTTCTGTGCTCATCTTTTCAACAGTTTCCTTGTATTGATTCACGTTTAAATCAATAGTGGTAAAAATTGGTGTTTGTCATTTTGATGAGGATGATTCACCTTGCTCCAAGATCATTAGAGCATAGTTTCCAACTTCCTCATCTTCATCATTATCTGAATCATCCCAACTATTTCTCTCTGCAATGTAAGCTTTGCTCTGTTGCTTTTTCATAAGAGCTTCATACTTTGCTTCCAGTTCAAGATAAGCTTTGTCTTTCTTTGCCTTCTTGGTTTTCCTGCATTCCGTAGCAAAGTGGCCTAGTTCATCACAATTGAAGCACCTTATATTGGATTTGTCAACATATCCAGTTTTATAACCACTCTTGTTGTCAGAATTGTACTTCCCTTTCTCTTTCCAGCTGTTGTCTTTGTTGAATAATTGTCCTTTATTCCTGAAGAACCTTGGCTTCTTTACTCTAATGTTAGAATTTTTTTTAGCTAGATAGGCCATAGACTGATCTAGCTCATCCAATTCCTCAAGAGTGTAAAACTCATCCTTTTCCAACTCTAATATGACTTGCTCCTGTGAATCATTTGTTCTCTGCTCACTTGTTGAGGTAACTGAAGTTTGAGATCTTAGTTCATTATTGAATGAATGGCTTTCATTAACAATTAAAGCACTTGAGCCATCCACAACATGTCTTTGACCAGACCTCAGCGATTGCCTTTGAATCATCTTTAGTTCATATATTTTGAGAATCCCATATAGAACTTCCAGAGTTATTCTGCTCAAGTCTCTTCCTTCCCTGATTGCTGAGATTTTCTGTTCCAAATGGTCAGGGAGAGTAAGCAAGAACTTTAGATTCACCTCTTCAGCTTTATAGTATTTGTCATGAAGCTGCAAGTCATTTATCAGCTTGTTGAATCTTTCAAACATATCAGTAATATTTTCCTTAGGCTTAGCCATGAAACCCTCATACTGTGAAATCAGTATCCTTCTTTGATTAGATCTAACCTCCTCAGTTCCTTCACATAATATCTCAATCTTTTCCCATATCTGCTTGGCAGTGTCACAGTTGACAATATTATTGTACATCACATTGTCAAGTGTCTCAATTAATATCATTTGCAAGCTGCTATCAAGGGAAACTTTCTCCTTTTCAGGATCAAAAACTCAGCAGGATCTTTTGGAGCATAATGAGCTGGTATGACCATGTCTCTATCTGTAGATTCCTCAACTCTTACCATAGGAATGAAAGGTCCATTCTTGAGGATCTGAATATAGAATGGATTGGCCATCCTGATAAACAGCATCATTTTCTTTTTCCAAAGAGTGTGGTTAGCTTTGTCAAAGGTAGGAATTTTGATGCTACTGATTTTCTGTGTATTCATTTTTTCAAGATCTTGAATCTGTTTACTTTCAGATTTTGCTCTGATACCACTTGTTAGGTAATGAATCACACACGGAGGGGGGGGGTGAATGTGTTTTTCTGATTTTAGGCTTTTCTTGAAAGTTAATGGTTGAACAAAGTAAATTAAATCTTGTATATAAAAGTGTTCATGTAGACTATAAGCTTACAGAACAGATCTTCAAAACTCACTTAATTTTTGTATTAAAAATTAAGATGTTTTGCTACAAAATTTCTAAGCTTTTTGAAGTTAAAGAACTCAGCTTCTTCTTGAGAGTGTTACAAGGATTTTTATCTAAATTGTTACTTCTAACTAGAGGACCAGTGTTAACTTTATATCTCAGTTAACTGATGGTTTACACAATGAATAATAAACATGCTATTAACTTTTCTAAACTGTCACTTGTCATTTCCATTTATAGAATAGCAAATCTTCCATTTCTGGCTTAGCATATCTATGGCATCCCGTGTCACTTTAATCTTCCTCTGTCAGTTAATCTTTGCCATCGATCTTGCACACTCTTCAAGCTGCTTTTTGTAGACTTGTCAATCCAGCTGTTGGATTGTTTGTTGATTGTTTATCTTGGATATTGAACTGATCTGTAATTCTGTACTTTGAGACTGTACTTCGAGATCTCCAGTTTGAATTAATAAAACACTTGACATCTCGATAAGTACATAGGCTTATCGAGATCTCTAGCACTCCATAATGAGTTTGGCTTGTAGAGGTCTTCAGCTTGTCGAGATCTCTAGTCTTCATATCTTCACTTTGACTTGTAGATATCTCTGAGTTCTCGAATGAATGTAGACTTGTCGATAACTCTGAGTTCTCCAGTGAAGGAATGACTTGTCGATATCTTCTTGAGTTCTCGAGTAGCTTTCCTGACTTCTCTACTCCCGGTGGATAAGGCTTATCCGTCGAGTAGACATTGCTCATCCGTCGAGTAGACATTGCTCATCCGTCGAGTAGATGTTGCTGATCCATCGAGTAGACACTGCTCATCTATCGAGTATAAGTTGCTCATCCATCGAGTAGACACTGCTCATCCATCGAATAGATTTTGCTCATCCGTCGGTACTCTCTGGAGTTTGAATGACTTCTCGATAAGCCATTCTGGAGTTCTCGAATGACTTCTCTATAACATTAAATCTGTGACTTGTAGAGATCTTGACTTAGAACATTTTTCTTCAAACAGGTTTATTCAACTCCAAGCTTCTTCAAAATTCTTCTGAGGCATGATCTTCTTGATCTTCTTCCAGATAGAATCCTTAGGCTTGATACTGTTTTAGAAAAAAGATTCCAGTATGCTCCTTTGTATTTTTACAGACTTTAAGTATTACAAGCAAAATACAAATTTAGATAACAATACAACTTAGTTAGGGTTGACAAGTTGTCTTAGTCTTGTTAAAGTACAGGCATGTCTTTTACAACACCTAGCAAAGGTGTGATCAAGTGTAATGTGCATAGCTTTTTTTCACAAAAAGCTTTGCCAAATGGAAAATATTCGGGTATTGGTGTTGTGTTCAGGGATTCTGTAGGAGTCATTCTTCACATGACTGCGGGCTCATTGAGATTTGAAGATCAGAGGGAGAATGAGTTCGATGATTTGTTGGTGGGCTTAGAGGAGGCTTATTTTAAGGGTTACAAGAAGATTATTCTAGAGACTGATTATGTGGATGCTTATTGGGAGTTTTTTAATTCTACAGTGGTGGGAGGGCGTCCTCAGTATGTGTATATTATGTGACAACTCAATTAGCACAAGACTGATAGGAACTATAAGTGTGAGTTAAGGTTGGTTGATAGAGAGACTAATGAGTTAGCAGCATACTTGGCTGAGTATGGTGCTAATCACTAAGATCAAATGGTAATCATTGAGGAGGACTTTGGGAGAATTGAATAATTGTAGTATTTAGATATGGGCTTGGAAAGTATTGAGTCGAGGTTTAGGGCCATTAGGCAAGGTGAGGCTGAGCCTGCTATTCTGGCAAATGAAGTTGTTGATCTTCAAGAAGATGATTTGCCTCAGGATGCAGAGGACAATGCTGTTCAGGGTCAGGATTTGATTTTGCAGGACATTGTTGTTGGGGTTGGAAGTGCAGAGGGTAACATAGATGACGAAGAATTTGCTGAGCTCGAGGTTGTGATTGGTCTTCCGGCTGCTGGGGCGGAAGAGGAAGCTGGTGTCGTGCAAGGGATTGGTGTTGAGGAAGAAATGGAGTTCTAAGTTTGCACAGAAGCAGCAGGAAGCAGTGAGGCTGGCTGGGGTATCCCAATAGTCTTTTTAATTTTATTTTTAAGCTTATATTTTAGAAAAATGCAGCTTTAGTGGGATTGATTAATTACTAGCTATTTTGTGCTGAAGATTGGATTATTATGTTTGGTTTTCACTAGCTCTTTTTCAAATGGGCTAGTTATATGTAATGGTGGATGTTTGGGCTTGGTCCCTTTAATATAATTTGCTTTTTAATTTTTTTTAATGTTTATATAAAGAAATTGAACTTTCATGTAATTAGGTTACAATCATGAATTTTATGGTGTTTGGTTTATTAATATGTAACCAAAACATATTTAGATTATATTTGTTAATCATTAATCATTTGATACTTGTAACTTGTGGTGATAATAAATGATGTTAGTAATAAAGTTCTTATAATTTGTCATAACTATAAAAGTTTTTTGAATTTGAAATATAACAAATCAAGTATTGTAACTTTGGCTAACGTTCAAATGATACCACTTTTTTATCATTAGAACTTAAATTCAATTACAACCACTTATTTATAAAGTCGTCTTTTAGTCCTAACTATAATTTTTTTTATTTCAATAACATAATACCATTTCCGCACACACTTTTATACTCTCTCCCGTCTTTTCTCTCACTCCCTCCTCTCTCTCATCCTTTTTCTATCAATTCTCTCTCTTTCTCTCGTCACTGTTAATTGTATAAATTTTCTTGAGCATCGATCTCATTACTGTTTCAAATTAGAGAAGGTCGACGAACTGTTGTTTTGCTGCTTGAAGAAGTACTTTCGAAGTTATATATACACATTGTTATGCCCAAAATTTGGTACGAGAATTATAAGGATCAAAGTCGGGTCAATCAAATAAAAATAAAGCAAAGATATCAACAATTAGCTGAAATTAGGGCCGACCCTCTTTCCTGAAAAGGAAATGGGGCACCTTCCCAAAAATACACCTCAAAGGCTCCCTACAAGTTATGGCGCACCTTTTGCAGGAGAAGTTAAAGGTTGATGACAATGGTGGTGCCAACATACAAAAAGGTTACGACGCACCCTCACTTTCAGCTTGGCACATAATACGACTTGGACATACTACTTGGACGAACTCTTTGGATACTTCAGGAGGACGATGGAGAATTATTACTAATTTATTTGTTGTAGGTACTCTATTGAAAAACTCATTCTTGTAATGCAACCATAGGAAGGCGGTGTCCAGAGCCAGAGACCTTCAAGGGCATGTTTGGACAGAAGGCCTCCTCATGTAGTCAATGAGTATACTCGTTGGGGATGTGGGGTTAAACTTCGGTGTGTACTTTGGGAACTCTATCTCTGTAGTCAATGAGTTTCGTCGTTGGGAGAATTCAGAATATCCTGCACTTCGCACCCCAAAAGCATGAGACTAGTTGTCCTATAATCTGGTAGGGGCTCCTTTTTCGAAGGACACAGATGAGTCCAACATTTGGTGTAAACCATAGCTATACTTGCGTCCGCGGACTAGAGAAGCAGCTGGTAGCGGAGGGTTATCCTCGGTCCGAGAGATGCCTTAATTGCGAAATTAGATTACACTACTATGAAATGCGTATATTGGATTACACTATTATGAAATGCGTATTTCGCCGGCTAAAATTGGCCACTTTTTTGAAATCGGCTATTTTTATCATTCTTATATTAAAATAGGTTATTTTTGTTGCTCGCCCCGTAACTTAATAATCCAAAAAATTTTAAGTTACATAATTATGTTAAACCAAAATAAATGAAGTCTTGCTTTAATTTAAAAGCACAGTTTTTTTAAAATTCAATCCATTGAAAATCATTTAAGTTTGAATCAATTTTTATCACATTTAATTAGCCCGGTTTGGAAATTTCTAAAAATTTCGATTTGATTAATAAAACTGAAGTATGATGAATACTTTCTTGAATAAAATTATGAAATAAAATTAGTAATCAATTTATATAAAAATATATTTTTGAAAGTACAAGACTAAAAGAATCAAATTAATTTAAAACCAAAAAATTAAAGGGATTTTTGCATAAATATCCAAGTTGCATAAACTATTTGCAGAAATACGGATCAACCTCATATGCAATCACATCTGCAACAGTTTCAACTTCATATATAATCCACGTCCATATATTTGCAAATATTTTCATAAAAAGTGGTATTTTTGATAAATTCCCAAAAATCAATATTTTGTCACATAAGAAACGGGGAACGAATTAGGGTTATATTTGGTTTAAATAAAAAATTGTGTTAAAAAAAGAGAAAAATATGGTTTACATATTTCTTGAAAAAGAAAACATAATACAGGTCAGGCAGTCATGTTGGGAATATGAATATTATATCTTGTATCTTTACATATCTTTACAAGTGTACATACATTCCCGATCACTATCAGTGAGAAAACACAAGTCAGCTAAGTTTGGGATTTGGGGGGTAGCTATGGATGGTCTGAGACCTAGAAAGAACAAGCTCATCAATGGTTTCACTACTGCTGAGGTCCTTTTCTCACCTTCATTTATTATTACTTACTTACATTATATACCCAATTGCCTTTACTATCTTGCTCTGTCCTTTTTTTTTTCAAGAAATGTTGATTTTGTCATTTCTGTAACTCTTATTGCCTGCTGTTATTATCTTTTTTCACCATGTTTCTGTTCATTACTTTGTTACATCTTTAGATTATATATTCTGGGACTAGGTTTAAGAAGCCCCTTAAAATCACACATATATTTCGAGTAATTTTTACCTAAAACTGGGGGTAGTAGAGGATTCGTTTACTAACTAATTAGTGGATGCCTAATTTTAATAGGGGTGCTTTGCACATCGTTTATCTCAAGGTTAGGTAAATAATAGTTGTATGCCCCATTATGTGAGTGGAGTATTTCACATTACAAAGATGAGGTACAGGTCATTTTGATTTCTTTGATGTGAAACACCAATCTCCTCGCTGTTGTAAACTGAAAATATCTCTGTGCATTGGTGAGACTGTTACCCGTTTTTGCAAAATTAGATGTTATATTTGCGTATTTCAATTTTTTTCCAGCATTTTTAGTATCGTGCATTATTGTATTTTATAAAGGCTATAAAGGTAGAATAAAGGCAATATACTATGAAGCCTAGAAATTAGACGAAGAAGAGATAGAATACCATAGTTTAAAGATATGAGAAGAGATACCAGGCAAAGTTCCTTAACATCCGTAACAAGTGAAATATTCTATTTAAAATTTCATAATTTAGATCGTAAAATCTTAAAATATTACAGCTATGTGCCTATGTCTATATCGTGTCTGAACCAAGTTTAGTCAAATTCGAACTTTAAACTCTGATCCTACTCCAAACCCAATGATCCTAATTCTAGAATATTTTTTGTTATAATGTAATAAACTATTGATTGATTGCAATTAACTTATGTATCTCAACGACAAAACATAACATTTATTAGATCATACTGAATTTTTTTGGTCCGCATCAGTAGTTGTGTAAGCGTTAGTGTGTGATATACAGAACCTATCTCCAGCACTTTTTTCTTCTTTTTTTGTTGGTTTCAATGCTCTATTTATTGTTCTGATAATTAAAAGTTAAAAACCCCAAATGTACAGACTTTACATTTATGTCGAGAAGCCTTTGCAAGTGAAGCTTGTCAGTTTGATTATCAATAGTTTCTGTATTTGTGCATGTGTGCTTGTGTGTGTGCCTGTACCCAATGTTGAAATCTTAATATTTGTTATAATCTAGTCATGTATCTAAGGTACATCTTTACAAGATATGTTCTGTTGATAGGCTTCTTGTTCACCATTCTTGTTCCTTGTATACTTGTTTCATTAATAATTTATATTTACTGAAACTACTTAGGAATCTTGGTGTGTGAAATCACTTTTTTATTAACTTGTGGATTCAGTTTCTGAAATTTGTATATCTTGCGTTCTTGCTGTCATCTCATCTTCATTTAGGTATAAGCATGAAATGTTCTATATTCACTTAACTTTGCATCTTGTAGTATCAGTTCTTTTCACAAGTTTGCTAAAAGTTTTATGTATTTTTTGTTCACAAAAATGTATTTTTCCCAAATGAATGAGTCTAAAATTCTGTTTCTGGTAATTAAAACAGATTGAGAAAATGGAAAAATTGCTCAGTGAAACAGGAGATAAGTGTTTGAACGTTGAATTTTTCAAGAAACTTGCAAGAAGTTTTAAGTAAGTTTTTCATGCAGTTTGTATAGTGTCTTTCACACTTGCTAGACTGTTTACAACTTCAAGATGTATGTAACACTTTCTTATAGATTTTTCCACAACTTACTTTTAGCTCTGCAAGTGCCCGTGCCACAAAACAAAAATTGAAGTGGAGTGAGGTTGTTATTCCCTAATCTTCAATTATTTCTCACTGTTCCTGTTATTTGTTCTGTATACAATCTTAAACTTGCACTACTGTATATCTTCAATAATTGTGATTATGTTTTAGGTCCAGACTTGGTACCAGAACAGGCAGTTAGAATCTGGATCCAAGGATAAGAAACCAGATGTCTCCACCTTAAATAAAACAGATGAAACTATAACATCTAAAGGTACTCTTTCTGTTACTTTCTTTTGTCACTACATGGCAAAGAAATCGATACTCATGTTATACTGAGAAAGGTTAATAGCTTTATCCAACTGAAAAGGGGTGATTCCATCTGATGAAGCATTTTATGTCCTAGAAAATATAATTTTTGAAAATGTATTCTCCTTTCCATGTCAACTAAGTGGTTCCGCATAATGTTCATTAGCTGTTTTACTATATTAGCTAGAGCTTGCAGATGTTTACCTATACCAAATAATTATTGATTACTATCCAGCCACATACTACTTGTTAGTACCATCAGTTGTATAGTCACTAATAATAGTGCTGCCTAATTGTTAATGAGTTTGATTTGCATATGCCATACTGTCAACAAATCTATCTTTCTTTCACTAGCCATATTTTTATCCTTCAACACATTTCTGCGACTCTGATATATAATCAAACCAACTGTATTCTTCGATATTTACTTCTCAGTTCTTTGTTACTCATTTTAGTGGAGCACTTCTCTGACATTAAATTTGCTGATATACATGTACCTCGTTTTTTCCCCTACGGTAACTGGTATATTTTCGTTTTCTTGTTAAAAAGATGCAGGAGATGAGAAGCATGATTACTCAAATTTAAAGTTCGAAGCTAAGTCTTCAAATGATGGTGCATGGTAAGCAACTGTATCAGACTTCAAAAAAGGTGTTTGCTAGATTATATTTACAATAAATCATTAGCTAGTTCACTACCTATTGTGAAAGGCGAGCCATTGACATAGGCGAGAAGGCAATTTCTAACAGGCTCGTGCTTTTGGACTTGCAGAGCAAGGTGCGAGGCAACTCATAGAACAAAAACAATAAATTAAATTCCACATGCAAATAAAGTGTATCATTTCAACTACCTCGAAAAAAAGGACTCCCTAATTAAAGATCACTCACCATTCTAGCCGTGTCTTCAAAAAGTATCATCAATTTGATTATAATATGTACATGAATATATATACACCATATGCATACTAGGCCATATATGTATATAGATCTCTGTCTTCCTGGCTTCAATATACATATGTATCCCTCGTGACCTGTGTCCTCAACTTTGCACCTAGCCCCTAGGCTCCCGGACGTGTTGTGCCCAACACCTTCTGGCTCGAACAACAACTGCTTGGAATATAGTCCGGAATCAATTTATTTATCCCCAAGTTTCTCATGTACATCTTACTTGAATTTCTTTACTTGGGTGCTTGTGGTTATCTATTTGATTAGGCTGTAATCCCTAAGCTTGTTTATTCTGTATGGTGTGGTCTAAACTTGACGGACCAGTTTCCTCATATTACCATATAATTACATATGAATATCTTTCCCATTTGTTAACAACCAATCAACATTACAGATAAAAAGGAAATAACATAATGCTTAGAGAATCTACGTGCAGTAAAATTTGTAGTGGTAAGAGTTGATGTTCTTACTTGCCCAAAAAATAATGTTGATATTTAAGATTTTATGCCAATATTAAGCATGAACGAGGAAATTATTTAGGCCACATAAGCATGACTTAAATACCGTCAATGCTCTCCAGTTTCTTAGTTACTTGATACATGACTACATATTTAGACCAGCATCTGATATCAAAACGTTAAAGAAAATAATAAATATATACCTTAAATATAGTAATATAGTATACAAAAAGTTGCCTGATGAAATGTTTGTTTTAATCTTAAAAATCACAAGAGACTTAACTTAATGTACATATTTGTTTACGAAACTAGATTACATCTTTATGGTGCCGTTGACAAAAATATAAACATAAATTAATCATTAACTTGAGCTTATCTCCACAAATAACATTGTAAATTGAGGTATTGATATATTCTTATTTAATTAGCATTCAAGCTTTCACCTTAATTTAAGGGAACAGTACAGGACATGAATTAGGTACTAAATGTAATGAGTTTTAATCTTTTGTGTTTGTCTTAAATCATTGCTACTTGTAGTTTTACAAGCTTGTAATATTTTTACTTTAAGCCAGAAAAATGATTCAGTTTTCCCGATTTTTTTACCTTTTCTTATTTTTCATGTGCTTTAGGTACGATGT
Source organism: Apium graveolens (assembly GCF_009905375.1). Taxonomy (NCBI): domain Eukaryota; kingdom Viridiplantae; phylum Streptophyta; class Magnoliopsida; order Apiales; family Apiaceae; genus Apium; species Apium graveolens. Next base: position 229,718,077 of record NC_133653.1, read on the forward strand.
TGAAAAGTTTGTCACTTACCGAACTTCTAGGTCAAAACAAACTGTAAGTATTTAAGCAAATATTCTTGTATTTCTATTGTGTTGTCTTTAGGTTACAAGTCCTTGCATGTCAGTTGTAGGTCGGGTTGGTTGGATATTATGCTGTTTAATACCGATATATGTTGTTAGGGGTTCCCTACCTGTTATACATTTGTGGGGTTTTAATGTTTATATATTCATTATAAAAGGGACTGCATTTTGTATATACATGGTCAGTATTACCTAGCAGATACAAGTCATTTGTATTTGTTTCCCTCTAATTTAACTCACCTACACAATTTCATAGCCGATTAATATAGCGCAGTGATGTTCTCTTTTGTTTTCCAGTCGCATGTCTTATAATCTCTCATAATAGTGTGAAATTTTCCACAGTAATGTTACTATGAAAACCTAGTATAAATTATTAATAGCTGTTTATAGTGTTACTTAAATTTTAGTGTGGCACTTGTAATAGGAAGCCCGTGTGAGATTTGTTGGGTATGGGCCAGAGGACGATGAATGGTTGAATGTGAAAGAGTCTATTCGTGAATGCTCTCTTGGAATAGACCACTCAGAATGCCAGATTTTGAAGCCTGGAAATCATGTTGTGTGCTTCCAGGTTAACGCCCTTCCTAATTTTTCTTGTTATTTTCATGACCCATATCTGCTGTAGCCTAAAGTATATAGTATTAGACCATTTTACTTGGCTAATAAGGTTATAATTTACTATAATCCAGGAGAAGAATGATTCTGCAAAATACTATGATGCTCATATTGTTGATATTAAAAGAAAGAGGCATGATGCTAGGGGCTGCAGATGTGATTTTCATATTCGTTACAACCACGATAATGTCGAGGTAATGCAAGCACTGTATTTTACCGATGATCTTTCTTTTCCTTTCCCTTTTTCGAGACAAAGTTAGAATGATGAACCCTAACAAGTTTCCACCTTTTACTTCAGGAAACGGTTGATTTGAACAGATTGTATCGCCGACCAGAATTTGAAAGGCCCCACCAAAGAGATGCTTAATTGCTGCATAAGTCGCAATCAGTTGCTTGCTAGTTGTTACATTTCGTCTTAGTTGTATCGCCCTCTGTTAACTAAAAAGAAATCCCTGCTTACATGTTATCTTTGTTGCACCTGGGATAACCATACATTAACAAGTCAGTTGACCTGTAGATCAAAGCACAGTGCGTTGAAAACATAGAACAATTGTATTAGTCAGATAACTAGGAGGGTTTATAGAACATTTTGGCTATCTATAAAAAAAGCTGTAAATTGTTGCAGGCCTCTTTTGAATTGCTTTAAACAAGTGTCCTATTTATGAATGCTGAAAATTGTGCAGATCCAAATCATGCAACCCCAATTCAACTCGTATCAAAATCCTAATATTGCTCATTCTTTAATAAACTTATATCGGATGGTTTTGCATTTTTGGGGCACAAATAAGACTTGAAGAATTAAACTGGGATTGATTAGTTTTCTTAAATTCAAAGTAAGATTTTCACTTATTATATTTCAGTTTTATGATTACATAAATGTAATTGTGTATAATAGTAGTTGTCATCTTAGTATTCCTGTTTGATCAAATCCTGTTGTATTGTAAGTTTTTTCTGTATATGTATAATGGGCCTGTTTGGCCAAAGAGCTTATATATAAGCTCATAAGTATTTATCGGAGAGTGTTTATCTACCTAATTTATAAGTCAAATTTTTAATTTATAAGCTATTAAGTTGAATGTTAGTAATAATATCTCGTTGAATAGCAAATCGTATATTACAAAAAAAATATTTTGCCGAGCATGCAATCATCACATTTTTACTCATGATTTTCCGCGCTGTCCTAAAAAACCCAAAACTGTTCTATCAAAATGGCTCCTTATAATATATGAGTTTTTTTTATAACTGTTGACGTATGTGTATATGAAATAATCATATTATTTTTCAGTAACAAAAAAAATTATAACTAGCATGGATGCCCGCTTCGTGGCGTTGGTTTTTTAATAAATTAAGAGGACAATCAAGTGATTACACAGAACTGTTTTTGCAAAATTAGGAGTTTGAATGCGTAGTGTTATTTTTTTTATGACGGTGGCCAGGAAATGGAAGAAGGTTAAATAAATGGGATTACATTATTGTGAAAACCGTTTAAAAAGGATTGAGCGCGATAATTTTGTATTTCTTGTTTTTTTTGCCGGACTACTCCCTCTTCTTTATTATTTTCGGTCTGTAGTGGAACTTGAGAATGAAATAAGGTGAAGATTTTAATATAACGTTGACGGTTACTCAGCAATAGAAACTGTACGTTTAAGAGTGACAAAGTAGTAGTGCTAAACATAATGTGGTTGTGTAGTATATGAGTAATGTCATAACACAACCTATGTGGCAATCAATTACCAAGGTAAAACTGCATTTCGTTATACTTGAAAATCATAAAATTCATTACATAATAGTTTAACCTCCTCACTTTGAAGTTTGGAGGGAAAAATGGAAGCGTGGGGACATATAGTTTCACATTGTACTGAATACAAAATTCAAGCAAAATAGATTGTTGAAATCATCAGGATTTGATTCTTTGTTCAGTACTGGGTTCATAGATTGGGTTTCTGTTTTGTCGGTGGAGACCGAAAGGTAAAATTTGACATCATGTCCAGGTGGTAGCTACTGGTTGATCCCTGTCAAAGGCAGTAAAGTGAAGAACGGTGTCAGAATAAGCTTCTATATAATATTGACAAATGAAGGTTGGGGCGTAATGCCATACCGTTGCTGCATAGAGGCTGTGGCCTCTGTTAGATGGTTTGGATCGATGAAGGCTGTGCAAATATTTGTTGCCAAGTAAGTTTTGGCCTTGTGGAGTACATTGAATTTCTTGATGATAAGTTTGATGGTGTATTTCCTGTTAACCAATGCTTTCAACTCCGAAGGTAACGAATTATCTTCTCCCATCTGAATGTAGACTAAGAAGTTAGCGGTCTGTGGAATGAAGCATGAAATGATAGGTTAAAGTATTAGTTGTTACCTGTTTCAGTAGGTGGACAACTCTTTTTCCAAGGACAACTCTTACCTGCTGGTCGTTGAGGATGATGTCAATGCAACCCGTGTTATCCGATGCCTTTAAAGTTACCTTGAATATATGTATATTGAAGAGGCCGAAGAAGGTATTAATTTGCTGTTAAATGTAGACACTATTTTTTTGGGGGAGAAGTTTGTAATCTGTCACTGACCTCTTGTCGGGGCAAGGCAGGATACGATTGCAATGCATACAATACCATTTTTCTTGCTCAAATTCTATTTCTCCAAAGGATTGTGTGCAAATCGTCTTGTACCATGGATTGGTCTCTTCCACATCAGTGATAATAAGATGTGCACAAATTTGTCTCTGCAAGTACATAAGCTATAATATTGAACGAAGAAAAACTGGTACTTGTTTAGCTTTGCAGTACCATGATGTATTCCTTCCCCAGGCTTATAATCCTCGCAACATTAAGCATTTCCACCACTGCATGCTTGTCCATTTCATACATTCCTTGTTGGAAGGCAGGTTGTGTCAATATAATGATATTTGGAAAATGTTAAAATTGTTACATACATGACATTACTGTAAGCATTGTGTCAATCTAAAATCTTTACTTACTTCTGCCTTAGCTGCATCACACTGTAATGATTGTAGTTGATATAACATTCAGTTCCCCCTACACTTTAAAGATCGACTTGATCTTGGTAGGGAAACGTTTATTTATACATGCAAAGTGTTTATAGAGAAGCGTCAAAATACGTAAACAGTATTTGAATTGACGAATAAGGGGAAGAACTTACTACTTTCATACCATTCCACAATCCTACTCGGCTACTTGCAATAATCAGTATAGTAGGTTTTTCATGAACTTCTTTCATCTGTTCATCAAACATTTCAGCAAATGTATCCCAGAAAGTGATATTGATTGAGGACCTATGCATTATTTCCGGGATATTTGACGAATAAGGATGAAAATAACCTAAAAATATGCAAATTAAATGTAGAAGGAAAATGTAACCTTCCATCAGTGAGTATTAGCTTAACTTGCTTCTGAGCATCATTGAATTTGTTAACCAAATGTGTGAGTGGCTGATAAGATTTGACAATTCCAATTACATCTGTGGATACAATTATTTGCACTTGTTAGTTTCAGTTCAAGGTTTACATGTTAAAAACTTTTATTTATTGATTTCACCTGCCAAGTGAGTTGTTTGTTTTGTAAGCTCCATCAGCTCACTATGATCATAGAAATCAAAAGCATTACTTTCAATAGTACATGTACTTTCCTCAATCTCTTTAATTTGAGTGTCTTTTGAGAAAACCAACTGCACATCATTCGCGAGGCATAAGAACTTGTCATCGGGTTTGTATGCCTGAACGAAAAACTTCCTAATGATATAGCACTTGCCCACAGTGAACTTATCTTTTAGCGCGTCATCTGCGTTTCCAGGGATGAAAGCGTGCATCCTGCTATTCTGGGGGGTTTGCAGAAAGTGGGCATTAAATTCTGCAGCTGAATGTATAATACTAAAGCTTCATAACATAGTTTACCTTGTCATCTAAGAGAATGATGTTGAAACTTTTGAAAATCTCGCCCTTTCTTGTAGCTCCTCTCCAGAACCTTGTAACTCTTACTCTTATTTTCCAATCAAACTTCCCAACTTTGAGGCTACTTAGGTCGTCAAACTTTGCTTTGGACATGATGTTCTTCAGAGCCTAGCTACAGTGCTAAATAGTTTGGTTGTTGAAAGTTCTCTGTTGTGAATAACTTACCTTATAGTTAGAAAACCATAATGTGTTATGTTTATCACCTACCACCATTTGCACTTATGTTTGATTTGATAACAACATTTACTTACCCACAAATGTAAATGATGAAGGAAATTTTTAATTATATTCCTTTATATTTGATTGTGGTGTGCTTATAATTTACCTGTTTGTTTTTTTCAAATGGCAAAAATCAACAATTCTTCTGCTTACTTTTAGTTTTATAGCTTGCAGCCGTAGGTGGACAATTTTGCAAATATTGTATCGTTGTAAGGTATTTGTAATGTATGGTAATTTCTCTGTAATTTGTTATTATTTGGCATGAGCAATATGGGCAACTACTTCATTCATATCTTATCATAATTAAATGCAGTCAATTACAGCTGATGTTGATAACAAAATAGATTATGACCGAGTCTGAATAGTTACAACTGCAAACATTGCCTTTACGTAGACAAAATTCCCCATCTTACTGAATCTCCTAGTTCTCTTCACTTAGCCTTCTTTTTATGGAGAAAGTTTATTAATGGTCAAACAACAAAATTAGGAATATAATAACATGTTGTCAAATGTCAAATTGAGGTTACATATTTTGTCTGATTTAGACTCCTTCTGAATGTGACCTTCTTCATCAAATGGCACTGGTGCGTGAAGTTTCCTTGCTCGAACCTTCTTGCTTGTAGATTTGGTTGTGTTCAGGGCTTGCATTAATGTATCTTCATTCAGTGATACCTACATGCGAGAAGGTAGTCATACATTACACATTTTTAGCTATATTTTACTTTTCATGCTAACTGTAATAACCCCAAAATTTTTGAACTTTTAGTAACCCTTATGAATAGTGTTTTGCTGATTATGCTGAATAAGAAAACTTTCCATGCCACACTATGTAGGGGTTCTTCTATTGTTATTCTGAGATCTTATTAGTACTTTATATGGGATATAAGTGTATGAAAAGATCGTCAGAATCCAAATTCGAACACTTTGATTTTTCCCAAAAATCCACCAGATACCGAAAGAATTGAGTATAAGGGAACAAGATAAAAAGGATTTAAATTCAAGGATTATAAGAGAGGATCATAAAAGGAATATAATATATTGAGAAAGGTTAAGGGAACCCAAGTAATAAGATCCCGGGTATGATCCCTCAAACGATAAACGAAAACGAAAGTTAAGCGAACCGTATAACAGATCAGCGGTCATTAGCCAAGTAATTAGGAGCTAATCAAAGAGGTTAGTGAGGATGATGTCATCAAACCAATAAGAAGAGGACAAGCATGGGAAGATGACATAAGAATGATGACCTAAGCATGACCAAAAAGGAAGGAAGGTTGGTTGATTATAAACCACACAAAATTCACCATGGTTAAAAGGTAATAAATCAAAACAAAAGTGGATCAACCAAGCCAAACAAATAAAAAAACACAAAAACAAAGCTGACTCTCATTATTCAAGAGAAGCTCTCGGCTTTTCTTGTTTTTCAAAGAGGAAAATTTCAAAATCCAAGATCCAACCATTGTTAAATTGCAAGGAAATTATCCAAGGTTCCTTGTGATTAGTTATGGATATCCTAGGAGTTTAAGCTCCAAATTCCTTCACAATCTCTTTCAATAAATCATTTAAGAAGAGAGTGAATAGTGTTTTCAAGAAATTTAAATTGTTTGATCTTGTGTTTTTGGTTAGATTAAGCTTTGGTAAGGACTTTCAAGGGTGATTCCAAGCTCCTTAGTTACTCTTACTCACCAATGAAGGTATAATCTCTTAACCTAGCATTGTTATTGAATATTAAGAGCTTATTATGAGTAGGATAGTTCATGAGAAGTATGGTGATTGAATATGTAGAGATTAGTTGGTTTTGTGATGTTTTTGGAGTTGTAAATCTTGGTTATTAGTTAATGAACATAAGAATAGTTTTAGTTCATGTTTGAGAATAATATAAATTGAAGAACTTGAGGTGTTGGGGCTGTTTTAGTAATGTATGGATGGAGTTTGGTTGTATGGTTGAATTGTGGTTTATTGTGATTGATTTGGAGTTGTACAAATTTGGTAATCGCGTAAACAGAGCCGTTGTAATGCCCGATTTACCTTAGACTGCTTTTGTTCTTAACATCAGGACCCGAGAACTCACTGCTAGGTTTTGACCACGGCCATGATTAGATAGGTCATGTTACGAGCTTCGTTTTGATATGTGGTTCGTTTGAATCCGATGTCCGGTTTAAGAGAAACGACCGTTTTAAGTAACGGCGTTTCGCGAACGAACCATTACCCCTCGCCTTACTTTGAAACCTTGGTTAAGGCCCTTAAATGACTAATTGGAGTATGAAACAATTATGTAAAGTGGATTAGGCAGTTGGTAGAGTACTCGTGAAAGAATCGCCTTAAAATTTTTAATGGTTAATTTATTAAAAATGGTGGAGCCGAGGGTACTCGAGCGACTTAAGTGAATCGTTAAGCGCAAAAGCGAACGTTAGGGTCTAATTGGTTAAAGTATAGATTCATAAGCGACTTTGGTTTAATTCCAACTTATATGTTGTTTATAGGTTACCAAACTCGTCCCAAGCCATTTATCACCCCCAGTCGCTCAGACAAGTTTTCTACCCGTTATACTGTTGTTGTGATGTATATATGTATATGCATTATCTTGTGATAAATGCATGATTGTTATTAGCAAATCTTGCGATATATTGGAGCATGCTGATATGGTATATATGCATGTCTGTTTCGTAATTTTGATATCTAATTGTTGATTCAATTGCTTATAAGTTGCATAATACCTATGCTAGAGATAAGCAGTAGTTGCGTATACCCTTAGTATAGGGGACCCAAAGGTGAACATTTTTCTAAAAACCGGGAGTCGATGTTCCCGAGTATAATATATATATTTATATATATATATATGGATATAGTTTTCAAAACTATTAATCGAATAAGGTTTATTCGATAACTTTATTTTATTTAATGAATATTATCTAGGATATTCATTCGAGGACTCATGACTCCGTTTATTTTATTTAATGAATATTATTTTGAATATTCATTCGAGGACATATGACTCCGTTTATTTTATTTAATGAATATTATTTTGAATATTCATTCGAGGACTTATGACTCCACTTATTTATTAAATAATATTCTTTATTTAATTAAAGAATGATGTTTGATAATCAAACTTATTTTCGATTATTCAAATAAAGATCGTACTTTCGTATAAGTATATCTTTGGTTATTTATTATTCATTTCAAGTATGAGTTTTAAAACTTCTACTTCAATTATTTTTATAAAGATTATTCTAATGGGAATATTATTTAAATAATAATATTCAGATACTTTCTAACACATCGGGACTGATTTATTTCTTTAAATCAGCGTTACTCCAAACATTCTTAAAAATGTTTTCGAGTCTTCAAAATGATTTTTAAAAGATTAGAGCGGATCCCAAAACTCATTTTTATATTTAAGATCTTCCTTTCGAAGGGGATTTAAATACTCGCTCAAAACCTGAGGGATCCGGCTCCGTGGTGTGTTTTATATTCGCAACAAGGTTGCTATTTTGATAAAAGAGTTTTTGATTACTTACCCAACACTCGGGAAGTAAAATTCTTGGAACAAGTTAATCAATTAACAGGCATCGCATGGGAAATATCGGTGAGTTTTCCTTTCCAACTAGATACGACTTCTTGGTGGAGCCGTATCAATAAGTTTCTACTTGGGGAAAGGGGGGACGAGCTTTACGTTTCAGAGTCATGGATTTCATCTGAACTAGGAGTGGCGTAAGTGGTCGAGTGGCGCCGGCCCAACCTTATTTATTGGTCCAAATGGCCCGGAAGTTCCGCTAAGATGGTCCATTCCTTAGGAGTCCAGTGTTCGGTTGATAAGTAAATCTGACAGGTTCTCCTCTACATATAGAAAATGGTGGGGTTGCACTACTACGACTGATCATCGTAAGTGGTCTTCCTGGCACGATAAACTCCCGTAATGAGTTCATCATCCAGTTGGATATTTCTGCAACACTACCCAGAGCACTTCGATAGAAAGGCTACGGCTGGGCGATTGTTGAGTGTTGGCAGGGTCGAGTTTTCAAAATGATGTTTCCATCAAATGAAGTATCTCGTAACTTCATTTATTTTGAATGATATTTCAAAGATTGATTCTATACAAGTTATGCCTTGTAGCTTCATATATGTGATGAACTATTTATACCTTGAACGGTGGTAGTTCAAGCAGTATTCGGAAATGATATAAGTATATTGGAGTATCTTGTAACTTCATCTTTTCAACTTATATCTAGTAAATGATTATCTTATGCATGACAAAGATTTTCAGAAAAACGTTGAGACAAGGTTAGATATATGAGATCACCTTGCAACGATATTTTTATATAGTTATAAACTGGAACTCTGTGTATATTATACATGGCAGAGGATTTCAAAGATTTTGAAAAGTATATAAGTATATATACTGAATATTTTGCGACTTCGTCGCATTAAGAGGTCAAACTTGGTTCATTTCTTCTTGACCAAGACTTTCATGAGTACTATGAGAATGCTCATATATTGTTAATTATTATGCATATTATTTCGGTGGGCTTGTTGCTCAGCCTTGCTTTCTTCTTTCATCACACAACAACAGATAGAAAGGATGAACAAGACCAAGCTCCCAATTTGCAAACGGTTAGGAAACGTTCCACAGTTTTCTGGAAGCATTGATGCCGCCGTAGCTGAGGTAGGAGCTGCCAATAGGTTAGGTTTTCAACTATTGATGAACCAGACTTATGTATAATATGAATTGTAATAATGGCAAGGAATATGTAAATTTATTCAGAACCCTTTTAAGGTGTAATGGCTTTCAATTATGGAATAAAATGACTTGTGTTATTTTTGGTATTCATCTCTGGGACTATAACTTGTGGCGTGTGTGTATATTGTGGGGTCACAGTATGCAGCAGTTGGTTGATTGTTAAGATTAAGTATTATTAAGGGAAATGGAACTCGTGACGACCCGGATCCCCGACCCCAGATCTGGGGGTGTTACAGAAATGGTATCAGAGCCAAGCGTTATAAACCTCAGAGATGATGTGGCATTATGATAATAAGTTCACTAAGATAATAAGAACTCTTGCCAAGTTCATAGTCGGGCTACCTAATGTAGTACTGACAGTTAAAACCCTTATGGGAACCCTTATAAATATCGTGGTAGTAACATAGTTCGTTATCATATAGGGCAGTGGGGCACCGAACCCTGAGGTTTAGGAGCATCATCATGAGGATGTTTTATTACATGTTGGAGATCAAATTGTGAATCCGATAGAGTACCCTAGCGAGGGACCGGATGAGATTCATGTTGGGAATGTTGCAGTTGAGGATGTTATCCCAGAAGGGATTGTTGCTGAGGAGGATCTCGTGGAGGGTCCTGACGGGAATAAAGAGAGGACTGCTGAGGAATTGATGACCGTAGTCAGGGAGACTACCAGAGCTAGAATGGCCGCGAGGGTGGCACTAGAGGATGAAGATTTACCAAGGGCACAGCGGATAATGAGGGCAGAAGAAGTGGGGCCTTCCACGGTACCGGTTATACCAGTATCGGACCCTCTTCCAGAGGTTCCTGTAGACATCCATGAGGTTCCACCAATTCCTGTTCCCTCCGCTGTACAGAGCCCAGCACCTACCGAGGAAATGCCACCTTTATCTCCTGCACCATTGTCACCTGATACCGTGCTAGATTATCCATTTGGATCTCCTGGGTCTGCACCACCTGCACCCCATGTACTGCTAGATGCTACCACTCAGGCTTCTCTTATCGCTAATTATCATATGACTTTGGGTGGCCTGTCTGAGGCCCGTAATGTTTGGAGTGATCTGTTGGATCGACTTACTACACCGAGGATTGAGGGCGGGGTACTTCCGGCAGGATTAGCTTATAGCATGGAAAGGATTGAGGCTACCACCCTTGTTACAACTAGAGGCCATCTTGAGGGTCAGATTGATCCAGCTCTACTTGCAACTATCTTAGACCTCATCACCACTTTAATAGAGCGGGTTAGGGATGTCGTCCGTGCCCGCATTTCTTGATCCATAATAGTGTGTAGAGTCTGACCAATCTGACAAGGATTTCATGCAACACCGCTTTTGGAGGATTAGCCTAAGTTATGAATGATTAGTTTTTGATGAATAGATGATTATATGTGGTAGTACTTTTGGGATAGAAGCGATCAGGACAAATGATGTAATTCTCTTTCATGTGTTCAGTTGTTGTACCTCGAACAGATGGTCATGTATATATTTGTTCCTTTCAGTTCAGATCAGTTTGTTTGTGATAAGTTCATATTGTTAATTGCGCTGTGAACACTTAAGAAAGTGTCATGAAGTTTATAGAACTTGAGAACTCATAAGTTACGATCATGTAAGGACTGAACGAGGAAAGAATTAAGCAAAGTAAGTAAGACAAATATAAAGAGATTCCCAAAATTTTTCCAAGCATTATTCCCCCTCGAAGAATAAGATTTGGGGCAAACCCTGAATGTGATAATCAGGAAGGTCGCAATTAAGATATAAGGGACCCGGAACATAATGAAGTGGAAAATGAGGATTTTAAAATATAGGAATCATTTGAGATTCTAAATGATTGACGAAGCACAAAAGACTGTTTTTGTCACTTACCCCCTAAGAGAGAAGCCACCCGCTGGTGAAGACCAAGAAAGGCACGGAGCAAGAGGTTATGATAAACTGATTAAAGTTCAATCAATTGTTTTCGAGAAAGTAAATCCCAAGATTATGGAGATAGTGTAAAAGCTTTAAGAGCCAGAACCAAGGCGGACGAATATGATGAATTATGAATCTAAGATTGTAAAAGTTGTCAAGATTCGTCTAGAGGACAAGAATCCCAGAATGACGTGATGTTTGAAGTCAATGATTAGTGGGTTTGTGAAATGATTGTAAGAGAAAGGAAAATAAAAAGAAACTGAAGTAGAAAGGAGCATAAAGGAAATAGAGTTTGAGGAATGATAACGGAGTTGGGTATGAGGAAACCCTAAAGACTCGTAGTAATAGAAATAGAAAAGTATATGATCGTCAGGATGAGGATGATTCACCATGAGTTAAAGTTGATGGTTGAAGGAATAAGAGATATATATATTGTACCCCCTTTAAGTTGGAAGGATTCGAGGAAACCTTGAGATAGTTCGAAGGATAAATTATGAGACGCGGATAGACTGAGGAGACAAGAAAGTAAGAAATTAGGAAAATTGGATGAAGGAAGTGACCTTCAAGAATGTGAAGTGTAAGACCGGTGGCATGATACCCAGAAAGGGAGACGCCAGGTATGAAAGATATCCCAATATTGAGATGACTGTTGAGATAAACAACAAAGGTAAATGAGGATTTATTAAGAAGATTTTCAAGTTGAACACGACCAATATCTTCCAGAATATCCATGTTATCATTACCAAATCAGGAAAGAAAAGCAGATAACCATTGTTATCTTTTGGAGGCCATATGGATTGACCTCAATTTGAATACGGATGCTATTATGAAATTAGGTATAGACTATCGAGGTGGGAATGATGAATAAGATAATCTATCAAGGATATATGACTTGATTTATCCATGGAAGGATGCAAGTACCTTTTTAAAGGTGGAATTAAGGATATAAATTCTATAACTTGAGATGAATCCTAGGGGAATGCATAAAGGTTGGCATTCCACCCTTAATAGGGAAAACATGAGTTTTGACAGTATGAATTGGAAAGGATCAAGGTAACAACAACCTTTAAGGATCAGTAAAGAAATTTTTCAGAAGTACATAGATAATGATTCTAGTATTAGTAAATGGTATTTTGATATGCCCTGTATCTAGGGAATACAGGAGGAACGATTTAAGGATAACCTTAGAGGTTTTACAAGGAGAAAGGTAATATTCCAAGTTCTCAGAATAGAAATTTTGATAAAGGAAATGTGACGTAAGTATAATAATGTCAGGTGGGCACGTGTTGAACCATAAGAAAGTATAGATCGACCCAATGAGGGTCAAGATTGGTGAAAACAAGAAGGACCCATGATAAGAAACGTCCTAAGTATGATCGGGAGTCAGCCGTGATAATGTTCACATCTAAAGACTAAGGCAATGACTTATGGAAAAAAATGGTGATTTTTTTCTCACCAGGACTTAAGAAAAGCATTTTCACATAAGCAGTGATTGAAATGAAGTAGAAAAATTTAGTTGAAGATCATTTAAAATGACATTGATTGTAAGGAAATTTTACTATCAGGAAAGGCCAAAGAGGTGGCCGACACTCTAAGTGTAAGAGAGGAATTATAGGCGCTCGTGCCAGAGGAATATAGTGATGATGGTTGAAGCCGTGAAGGTTGTATTATGGTTGGGAAGATTGACATTCCTTCTGATGACTGTGCAATACCCAACCATAATAATAGTTTGGTAAAGGTTTAATTCATGTAATCACCATGAGCAGCTATCTATCTTAAAGGGTACTATCTTGAGAATAAGCCAGGACCATGTTTCAAAAAGGACTAAACAAACCTTTGAGTTAAGTCTTCTAGTGAAGGCATATGATTAAGAATGGTATTAAGCTGCTATCGTTTCTTTCATTGAAACTCTTCTGCAATTTTATCTGCTTCACGTCATGAATGTACGTCAGGATCAGGAGTGTTCTTCACGAATCATGAATGGTGATTATGTTACCTCCTTAGAAGGATTCAATATGATATGAATGGACTCCGTATGGTTAGCTATTAAAACTTCATGGAAAACGAATGACTACAGTAGGTCAACGGTGGGCCATAGTAATGCAGGAATGATTCTGCGAGTAATGAGCCGATTACTTACAACCGTGAGAGTTGTATTGGAATGGATGTTGAGAGTGAGTACCACTAATCGGGTCATGGTGGTGTATAAGTTATCATTGATAGACTAATTAAGTAGATTATCTACCTATTGAATACTTATTCCTTCTTATCAATAGAGAGTCGTATTACTATACGAGGAAGGTTGCGGTGCAAGCATAGAATTCTAGTAACGATGAAGTATAGAATGAGATCCCAGATTCGATTTTCGATGTCGAGGGAGTTTCAAAGGTGATTGTGTATAAGCTCGAGGAAGAGCATGGGTCCATCGAATGATGGACGGTATAGCAAAAATATTTAAGCATGTGAAATGCGATGCGATAATACTTGATGTTGATATATATATACGTATATGATTTGTTTTCCTATGATAAACCTCTATAGTTCAGAGGTAGATTCCAAGCCAGCTATTTTGTGGCAATATATTTTATATATATATATAATTCTCTTCAATTCGTTCTTTTCTCTCCTTTTCATTTCATATAAGCTGAGAAGAACAACCCTTCAAGAAGGGGAGGTATTGCCGAATGACTATCTATCTGTGTGATAGAAGCCTAGTAGGATACCATCTATTGTTTAATTGCTTGTCAAGTACTAAAGGCTGGCCACGTTCTGTACTAACTATGCAATAGAACAAGTGTTCATGATCATAGTGATCTCTCAACAAATTCCTTTACTTCTATATGATGGATCAAGCTTTCGAAGATAGAAGCAGCTAGAAAGGAAGTAGTAACAGTACGGTGGTATTCTGATTCTAACACGTTCGTGATACTAAGGTTAACAAGGTTATTAAAAGGTTATAGAACGCTAACGAGCAAAAGTGTAACCAGTATAGTATTATGTACGGAAGATAGTATCGATTACAAACTGGAAAAGAATGGGTATTGAGAAGCAAAAGCTATAATGCTAGAAGCTATGATGAGAGTCGGTGCAATAGACTTGAAAGAATTTGGAATGATCACTTAACGCGGATTAAGTTTTCTCACGATAATCGATCTTATGTCAGTATCGAGATATCACCTTATGAGATCCTTGAGGGAAGACAATGTCGATCTCCCTTATGTTAGGATGAAGATTGCAGAGCGTAAGATGCTCGGACCAGCAGTGGTCCAAAGGACCAAGGATATAATAGATCTAATCAGAGGACGGCTGGTAGTAGCCCGAGATGGACATAAGAAGTATGTTGATTCGACACGAAAGGACAAAGGATAGGAAGTAGGGGACCTAGTGTTGTTATAGGTATTCCCTGGGAAAGGATGGATGAGGTTCCAAAAGAAAGGAAAGCTAAGCCCTCGAATTGTTGGACCCTTTGAGGTATTAAGACGTATTGGGAAGTTAGCATATGTGCTAGCCCTACCCCCGAACCTGTAGCAAATTCATAACGTGTTCCACGTATCAATGTTAAGGAAGTATAATTCGGATGCCAGACAAATAGGGGCATATGAGCGCATAGACATGCAACCAGACGTAACCTATATGGAGCAACCAGGAAGGGTTATAGATTGAAAAGGGATAAGTGGTTGGGAGAAGGGCTATCAAACTAGTCAGAGTTTGATGGTAGAACCACAATGTGGGAAGATTGACTTGAGAGTTAGAAAGTGCAATGCTAAGAAAGTATCCCTATTCATTTTTTTCCTGATTCCGGGACGGAATCCTTTTAAGGAGGGGAGACTATAATAACCCCAAAATTTTTGAACTTTTAGTAACCCTTATGAATAGTGTTTTGCTGATTATGGTGAATAAGAAAACTTTCCATGCCACACTATGTAGGGGTTCTTCTATTGTTATTCTGAGATCTTATTAGTACTTTAAATGGGATATAAGTGTATGAAAAGATCGTCAGAACCCAAATTCGAACACTTTGATTTTTTCCGAAAATCCACCAGATACCGAAAGAATTGAGTATAAGGGAACATGATAAAAAGGATTTAAATTCAAGGATTATAAGAGAGGATCATAAAAGGAATATAATGTATTGAGAAAGGTTAAGGGAACCCAAGTAATAAGATCTCGGGTATGATCCCTCAAACGATAAATGAAAACGAAAGTTAAGCGAACCGTATAACAGATCAGCGGTCATTAGCCAAGTAATTAGGAGCTAATCGAAGAGGTTAGTGAGGATGATGTCATCAAACCAATAAGAAGAGGAAAAGCATGGGAAGATGACATAAGAATGATGACCTAAGCATGACCAAAAAAAAGGAAGGTTGGTTTATTATAAACCACACAAAATTTACCATGGTTAAAAGGTAATAAATCAAAACAAAAGTGGATCAACCAAGCCAAACAAATCAAAAACACAAAAACAAAGCTGACTCTCATTATTCAAGAGAAGCTCTCGGCTTTTCTTGTTTTTCAAAGAGGAAAATTTCAAAATCCAAGATCCAACCATTGTTAAATTGCAAGGTAATTATCCAAGGTTCCTTATGATTAGTTATGGCTATCCTAGGAGTTTAAGCTCCAAATTCCTTCACAATCTCTTTCAATAAATCATTTAAGAAGAGAGTGAATAGTGTTTTCAAGAAGTTTAAATTTTTTGATCTTGTGTTTTTGGTTAGATTAAGCTTTGGTAAGGACTTTCAAGGGTGATTCCAAGCTCCTTAGTTACTCTTACTCACCAAGGAAGGTATAATCTCTTAACCTAGCATTGTTATTGAATATTAAGAGCTTATTATGAGTAGGATGGTTCATGAGAAGCATGGTGATTGAATATGTAGAGATTAGTTGGTTTTGTGATGTTTTTGGAGTTGTAAATCTTGGTTATTAGTTAATGAACTTAAGAATAGTTTTAGTTAATGTTTGAGAATAATATAAATTGGAGAACTTGAGGTGTTGGGGCTGTTTTAGTAATGTATGAATGGAGTTTGGTTGTATGGTTGAATTGTGGTTGATTGTGGATTGATTTGGAGTTGTACAAATTTGGTAATCGCGTAAACATAGTCGTCGTAATGCCCGATTTACCTTAGACTACTTTTGTTCTTAACATCAGGACCCGTGAACTCACTGTTAGGTTTTGACCATTGCCATGTTTAGATATTTCATGTTACGAGCTTCGTTTTGAAATGTGGTTCTCTTGAATCCGATGTACGGTTTAGGAGAAATGATCGTTTTAAGTAACGGCATTTCGCGAACGAACCATTACCCCTCGCCTTACTTTAAAACCTTGGTTAAGGCCCTTAAATGACTAATTGGAGTATGAAACAATTATGTATAGTGTATTAGGTAGTTGGTAGAGTACTCGCGAAAGAATCGCCTTAAAATTCTTAATGGTTAATATATTAAAAATGGTGGAGCCGAGGGTACTCGAGCGACTTAAGTGAATCGTTAAGCGCAAAAGCGAATGTGAGGGTCTAATTGGTTAAAGTATAGATTCATAAGCGACTTTGGTTTAATTCCAACTTATATGTTGTTTATAGGTTACCAGACTCGTCTCAAGCCATTTATCACCCCCAGTCACTCAGGTAAGTTTTTTACCCGTTATACTGTTGTTGTGATGTATATATGTATATGCATTATCTTGTGATAAGTGCATGATTGTTATTAACAAATCTTGCGATATATTGGAGCATGCTGATATGGTATATATGCATGTCTGTTTCGTAATTTTGATATCTAATTGTTGATTCAATTGCTTATAAGTTGCATAATACCTATGCTAGAGATAAGCAGTAGTTGCGTATACCCTTAGTATAGGGGACCCAAAGGTGAACATTTTTCTAAAAACCGGGAGTCGATGTTCCCGAGTATAATATATATATATATTTATATATATATATATGAATATAGTTTTCAAAATTATTAATCGAATAAGGTTTATTTGATAACTTTATTTTATTTAATGAATATTATCTAGGATATTCATTCGAGGACTTATGACTCCGTTTATTTTATTTAATGAATATTATTTTGAATATTCATTCGAGGACATATGACTCCGTTTATTTTATTTAATGAATATTATTTTGAATATTCATTCGAGGACTTATGACTCCACTTATTTATTAAATAATATTCTTTATTTTATTAAAGAATGATGTTTGATAATCAAACTTATTTTCGATTATTCAAATAAAGATCATACTTTCGTATATGTATATCTTTGGTTATTTATTATTCATTTCAAGTATGAGTTTTAAAACTTCTACTTCAATTATTTTTATAAATATTATCCTTATGGGAATATTATTTAAATAATAATATTTAGATACTTTCTAACACATCGGGACTGATTTATTTCTTTAAATCAGAATTACTCCAAACATTCTTAAAAATGTTTTCGAGTGTTCAAAATGATTTTTAAAAGATTAGAGCGGATCCCAAAACTCATTTTTATATTTAAGATCTTCCTTTCGAAGGGGATTTAAATACTCGCTCAAAACCTGAGGGATTCGGCTCTGTGGTGTGTTTTATATTCGAAACAAGGTTGCTATTTTGATAAAAGACTTTTTGATTACTTACCCAACACTCGGGAAGTAAAATTCTTGGAACAAGTTAATCCATTAACAGGCATCGCCTGGGAAATATCGGTGAGTTTTCCTTTCCAACTAGATACGACTTCTTGGTGGAGCCGTTTCAACAAGTTTCTACTTGGGGAAAGTGGGGACGAGCTTTACGTTTCAGAGTCATGGATTTCATCTGAACTAGGAGTGACGTAAGTGGTCGAGTGGCGCCGGCCCAACCTTATTTATTGGCCCAAATGGCCCGGAAGTTCCGCTAAGACGGTCCATTCCTTAGGAGTCCAGTGTTCGGTCGACAAGTAAATCCGACAGGTTCTCCTCTACATGTAGAAAATGGTGGGGTTGCACTACTACGACTGATCATCGTAAGTGGTCTTCCTGGCGCGACAAACTCCCGTAATGAGTTCATCATCCAGTTGGATATTTCTACAACACTACCCAGAGCACTTCGATAGAAAGGCTACGGCTGGGCGATTGTTGAGTGTTGGCAGGGTCGAGTTTTCAAAATGATGTTTCCATCAAATGAAGTATCTCGTAACTTCATTTCTTTTGAATGATATTTCAAAGATTGATTCTATACAAGTTATGCCTTGTAGCTTCATATATGTGATGAACTATTTATACCTTGAACGGTGGTAGTTCATGTAGTATTCGGAAATGATATAAGTATATTGGAGTATCTTGTAACTTCATCTTTTCAACTTATATCTAGTAAATGATTATCTTATGCATGACAAAGATTTTCAGAAAAACGTTGAGACAATGTTAGATATATGAGATCACCTTGCAACGATATTTTTACACAGTTATAAACTGGAACTCTGTGTATATTATACATGGCAGAGGATTTCAAAGATTTTGAAAAGTATATAAGTATATATACTGAATATTTTGCGACTTCGTCGCATTAAGAGGTCAAACTTGGTTCATTTCTTCTTGACCAAGACTTTCATGAGTACTATGAGAATGCTCATATATTGTTAATTATTATGCATATTATTTCGGTGGGCTTGTTGCTCACCCTTGCTTTCTTCTTTCATCATACAACAACAGATAGAAAGGATGAACATTACCAAGCTCCCAATTCGCAAGCGGTTAGGAAATGTTCCGCAATTTTCTGGAAGCGTTGATGCCGCCGTAGCTGAGGTAGGAGCTACCAATAGGCTAGGTTTTCAACTATTGATGAACCAGACTTATGTATAATATGAATTGTAATAATGGCAAGGAATATGTAAATTTATTCAGAACCCTTTTAAGGTGTAATGGCTTTCAATTGTGGAATAAAATGACTTGTGTTATTTTTGGTATTCATCTCTGGGACTATAACTTGTTATGTGTATGTGTGTATATTGTGGGGTCATAGTACGCAGCAGTTGGTTGATTGTTAAGATTAAGTATTATTAAGGGAAATGGAACTCGTGACGACCCGGATCCCCGACCCCGGATCTGGGTGTGTTACACTAATCTCTTACATTCATAGCTGACATTTCATTTGTCTCAACAGTTTGGTTAGAAGACGGAGTGAAGGTCCCGCCAGATTCATTTTCGTTACCAATTCCAGTAGCTTCGTACACTTTGGAGCCGTTCATGACATTTTCCTCTGTAATGATGATCGTCATATTGTATTTCTACTTCTCAAACATTCTCAAATACGGCGGGAATTGTTGTTCTCCCAGTTCCTACACGTGTAAATGACTGGTTTTAGTAAAATCTATGTATTAGTTTACAAAATTAATGCAGCACAATGTTGGAGGTTAACCTCTTTGTCCGGAGAATACAGATGTTCAACAGTTTTCTTTGTAATTTGAGCAACGGCTGCATGAGGATAAACTATTGTCAACGATCCAGTATCATCCGAGCACTTTGTTTCCAACCGAAAACTGTATTACAAAGAAACTCATTACGCATGCAGAAACTGCTCAATGTTCATACTACTGTAAAATAATTACTTGTCATTTTACCTTCTTCTGGGATGTGGTATGATCCTCTTACAATTTTGACATTTGAATTTGTCAACTATGATATGAACTTCAATGAGACATCTTGTGCATTTTGTTAGGTACCAATTACCATCCTCATTAACCTTGTCAATCACAACTTCGCACACAACTTCCCTTTGAAGAGGAATATCATAACTTTGTTCCTCTCCAATTACAATGACAATACCACAAAAATAATGATAGTACCTGAACATGTGTTTCAGTTAACAGAGTAATATCTCTCACAGTTAGTGTCTGTTTGGTGTCTTCTTCATCAACATCAGACATTTCAGTCATTTGATCGCATCTGAAGGCATTGGAAAGCAGCATAAATATTAAGGTTAATAAAATTTTCTAAATTGTCTTAAGTAAAAATTTCACCTGTTTATGAGGTTATCAACACTGTAATGATCGTGATTGATAAAAATCCTTGTTGCAGGATAGTTTGTAAGGTGTGCTCTGCCTATATCCGTAATGCAGATTATTAGTGGGCATTTTGACTTAATTACGTAATACAAATCATTATGAGGGTGCCATTACCCATACCTTCATACGAACTCACTCTAGCACAACTGATAATAATTGGCTCTTCCTCCTCAAGTTGTTGCAGAGCTTTGTCAATTAAAATTCCAAATTCGTCAAACAAAGTGGCAGACACGCAACACCTACATAACGAAAAGCTGCTTAAGTAGGTAGGCCAGTAACTAATTACAAAAAACACTAACACATTGTCGAATTAGAAGACAAACCTCCCATCTACCAAATCAAATTTTAGCCTTTATTTTTCCTGACTATTTTTAGTAGAAGTAATGAGCGGTCTTCGGTTCTTCAAGTAACCAACCATGTCTAAAATTGAAACCATTTTAGTACTAATAGGCATTGTTATCAATCTGAAAAAGAGTATAGCATCCATACCTACTAAGAACCTATTGTCTGTTACAAGTTTCTCAATTTCAGTCATGTGGAAAAGATCAAAAGCATATTTTTCAATTACTAATCCCGTCTCAGTTGCTCTTCTTATTTTTGTGTCCTGGTGAAGAATATGTATTTTTTGTTTCTGACAGGGCGATATGTTTCGTCACCTAAAAAGTCCTTCACTTTAAAGTTGTCAACTATGTAAATGCCTCCTTCAACCAAAGGGCAAGTCAACTCCGCATAATATTTTGCATTTGCAAAAGCGTGAATTCGATTGTTCTACATATTATGAATCAACATCATATTAAAAGGTGTTGTGGAAGTGAGGCATGTTGTCCCCAGTTGTAATTATGATGTGGTACTTACCATATCATCGATGAGAAGCATATTAAAACCCCAAAATTCTTGTGTTTCTCTGTTCATTCCTTTCCACAGCGCCTGCACTCTTACTCTACATTTCCAGTCATAACTTGAGCTATCCACATCACTTAAATTGTCGTACTGGTGTAGATCCATTTGTAGGCAACTTTTTACTTCAGTAGTAGGTACCTGCAGATGTGTTCAATAAATGTGTTCACAGCTCAGTGAAGTAAGAGAAATGAATGCAGAGTGTAAGTGCCAGATTTCAAAATTCATACCTGATATGGTTCGAACTGTAGCCGGAGCTTCACTAAGTCTTCACCCAACTTCTTAATGGTATGTATATTTCGAGTTTCTTAATGGTAAGTAAAGATATATGTAACCGAAAGCTATGATATGGCTCTAGTTATTGGGTAACTGTGCACAACAACAGGACTTGTAATTTGGTTGATGACTGGTTCAACATGTGGAACTTTATGGCATCGTACATGCTCCAACTTGCACTAAACTGATACAGTGAGAGGTTCATACTTAAATTAAAGAATATGCTATCACCTCATGGAAGCGATGTTCTAAAAATCACCGATTTTACCGATTAATAACCCGATTAATCATTTTAATATGCTCTGCCAATTTGATTTTATAATCTAATTAAACATTGCACTATTTTCTTAAATTAATATGTTTAGTATAATAAATTAATTATTTTTAAATTTTATTAAATACATCCGATTAATGCTCCGATTAATCATCGGTTATCCGATTAATCACTGAAATGTTGCTCTAATATTCTAAACAACTAGCTTCCAAATTATTCTAATACATTTACAAAATAACCTATATCTCATATAAGTATAATACATTGAAAGTGTTGATAATATTCTAATTCAAATATAGTAATACGTCAATTTATATATTTCATAACTTCGGTTGTTGTTTTATAGTAATGGACATATTATTTGATCGAAATTAGATTCTATAAATAATCCTTTTTAACACTATCAAAAATAATTTAAATTTAATTTACGCTGTACAGATTTTGTTAATTTATTTTAAACCAATGGTAAAAGTAATTTATAATCTTTGTACGGGGCATGATTCAGTTCATTACGTGATCGATACATTTTTGAAATCCAAACGCCTAAAATTACATAACAAAAGTGTGTTGTAATCATGTTTAGCAAATTGTAATTCCTAATTTTTGTATTTTTAACTTCTTCAAGAACACAATACCAATCTTAAAATTGGAATCTAAGAAATGATTGTTGTATTTGTCATTACAACTTTTTTTTAGTGCGTGATAAAATTTATTTAGAACAAATATTTCTATTTAAATATGTTTCATTAAACCTAATAATTACATACCTGGGAAATCTTAATTTAATGACTGAATCTAAAAGTATAATTTCACATTTATCTTTAGTTACATATGTACGTACCCACGTAATATTATATGTAGCATATAATGTAATTGCCAAATAAGGCATTACCAAAGTAATTAATTCTATCAGACATTGTCATTTTTACCTAAATACATTATCATTAGGTAGATTTATTTAGGTCGTAGTCGTACTCCTTACGAAATGAAGCTAAACTTTGGTTCGTACATGCTGAATAAATACATTGAACAACGGTTTTTTCAATAGGATGATTTGAAAATTATTTCGTGTGACATCATACCCTCAACAGCTATATACAATCATTGATTTTGAATTGGAGCAACTGATTGCAGGTAGTATCAGTTGAAAATTATTTTTTACTTGATAAACAATGTATCGGTTCGACACCATAATTTAATTTTCTAACTTCAACCAAATTCTTAAAATTAAAGGAATTAGTGAAAAACAATGGTTTACTTTTATATTACATCTTCTACATGTACACAATGGTTTACCCAGTTCGTAGCCAAAGTGTTGCGACTCCGGGTTAACTACGATAAAAAAATCGCACAATGTACATACGTTACATTAACCAAACTATATGATTACGATGAGCAAAGAATTTTTATTTTCTATAATAAATATACACATAATGAACTAAAATTAATTTTATACCTAATAAATTCGCTACACAAAATTATCACATTAACTAAATATTTTTTTAGTTAAAATTATGTATATAGTTTAATTATTTAAATAATATATTAGGGATTATTTTTTTAATAATACTCGCATATAAATGTTTCAATATTTGTAGATTTATATTTGATAAGGGTACAACATTACGGAAATAAATAAATAAAAATATTTAACAGACTATTTTATTGACATTACTGGACCATTTATTGTACTTTGAAAATAAGGTAATATATGTTTTCTAAAAAATCAAATTCATTAAGTAATATTTGTAATCAGTCAAATACATTGATAAAGTAATAAAGTATATTATTTTTAATTAAAATTGTCCGAATAAAAATAACAATTACTATTAAGTATTTAATTATTTATGATATGAATTTACAAGTTTTGTTTGTTTCTGCATATTTTAAAAACGTGTGTGTCAAATTTGGCAAAAAAAAATTGCGTGTCCTCTCACCATTCATTGAATAGTCACGGTTGTTATATACCGTGTATTGGTGAATGAACAGACGGACCATTGCATGTGTTATAACTGGACTATTCATCTCCCCCAAAATCTCTATTAAAGCAAACTTCATCAGACTGAAAATGATTCATTCATCATATCCTCTCACTCAAATTTCTTCTTCTCTTCCGCCATATTCATCAACAGAGCAATCAGAGCAATGGCATCCGCTTCCAAGAATAGGTGAATCTCTTTACTTATGCATGTATATACATACGTAAATAATCCCATTTCTCTGAACTTTTAGTCCATTTATATGATTATTTAGCGTCTGCTTCATGTTTTATGATTTGGTTGCCATGTCTTCTTCTTACTTCTTTGCCTGTCTTGTACACCCTTTGCCATCCTCTTCACTTATGCATGTATATACATATGTAAATTCTCCAATTTCTATGAACTTTTAGTCCATTTATATGATTATTTAGCGTCTGGTTCATGTTTATTGATTTTGTTGCCATGTCTTCTTCTTACTTTCATGCCTGTCTTGTACACCCTTTCTCCTTTTTTCACTTCCTTTGTTGTATATTAAGATGTCCACAACGATATTTGTTGTCCTAACTTTAGGCCTTCACTTTTGTACTTTAATGTATCATAGTTTCTGTAACAGATAGATTTAGTTACGCATGTTATTACAATTTTGATTCATGTCTTGTAAGTGCTAAATCAGTGGGTAAAAGTCCGTAGTTGTACATTGTCGGGTTCATTTTAAAATACATGTGATATGCTTCCTTTCCCTATTCTTTGAAATGACGCTAAATCGGTGGGTAAAAGTCCGTAGTTGTACATTATCGGGTTCATTTTAAAATACATGTGATATGCTTCCTTTCCCTACTCTTTGAAATGACTTTTGGCCTTCTAATCGTCTCATTTCCTGCTGTGACATTATTATTGCACTTAGATTTGTTTTTTTTAATTGTACTGCTATGATATCTCCTAACCTAATGTCTCCTAAATTGGTAGCAATTCAGATGGGTGCGAAAGTGCCAGATGTGAGAACCGCAGATTCGTGAGATCGGAGAATATGGAAAAGAGCATGACCAATCTCAATGTTAACCTGACTGCTATCTCAAGGATGGTCGAGGTACTGGGGGAGAGCCACATGCAGTTCAGTGGGCACATGACAATGTAACAGGAAGAGTTCAATAAAAGGTTCAAGGTGCAGCAACAGCTTTTGCCTGAGGAGATTAGGCTACTGAGGATTGAGCATAGTGAGATCCGCAGGGAGATGAATGAGTGATTCTGAATGCCTGACAGTTGGGCTGGTTTAAAATTTGTTTATCTTTAATTATGTTTTAATATATTCATGAACAATGGGGTTTTATTTGGATGTTATGAACGTATCATGTAATGTAAAGATGTGTAATGATTTTTATGCTGCTTAAATTTATGTGGTTTTAATGTTAATGTTGTTATTTATTTTCATTTTCTCTGTTATGTCATTTAATACTGTATTACCTCCATAAAATTAATGCTTCATTAACTATGATGACAGTAAACATAACTTTGAAAACCTGTAAATGGAAACAAAGTTTGTACAGGCGTCTGTATGTAACTATGAGTACGGGGAAGTCCAACAAACTGACGTAAGAAGTAATTGTACTTGGTAGGTAAAGATACTCAAGGTTCTGTAGTCGGCATGATCTATTTCTTCACTAAAGCTGACTACTTATGCTAAAGATACATGATGTCAGTAGGCAATTAGTATTCTGCAGCATCGAGCCACTCAAAGGCATGATGCCTGATGTAGTGGCAAATGCGTTTGACATCTACACTCCTCTTCTGCAACTCCTAGTTCTGAAACAACTGTTGTCTTCCACTCCGAACTTTTACCTTCAATATTATGTATATATATATTTTGTTATACATGTACTTGTATACAGATATTTGTTAAATACTTAATTTGGGTGTTCAAAAAAATATTAATTTGAAATGAAATTGTAAGGTCATATTACATCTAACAAATCAGTACTCTTATTCATTTTTATTTAGGTTCGTTGAAATATTGTTTATCAACCACAATTGTAACAGAAAATTTTAACTTTTGAAAAGAAAATTCTAAGTTGTGGCATAATTGGCCTCAATTTTTCTTTTACTTTTTCATTTCATTCTGAATTGTATTTAAATAATTTATTTTGGTTGAAGTTCTAATATTTAGCAAACTTATAGAATTTATTAAGTAAATAAAAAATTAAAAATTTGAGGAACGAACATGTATTTTATACAACACTATATTTAAAAATTAACATACTGTTGACATCGTTATTAAAAAAATAGATAATTTAGTTTTTCCATGATCAATATTACAGTACAAAAGTAGGGGTTCTGTCACTTTAGCTGGCAATATATTACACCGACAAAAATTTGTATGGTTACATTTTTTTAAAATTATTATCTTAATGTATTTATAAAAAAAAGGGTGGGTTACTGAAGTAAGTTGTAGGAGCAATTGCCCAAAATTCAAATTCGAGAAACTATTAGAAATATGTAATCATCATAAAATATTAACTTCTTAGGTAATATATATTCTTTACAATTTTTATTAAATGTTATTATATATATGACATATTCTGTAATGAATCAAATTTAGTTTCACCTAAATATTCAACATTTATTAAACTAAATTATTTTCTAAGTTTAAATGAATAATATGTTTGGCGAAAGATTAACATGATCTGAGTGCTCAAATTGAAGAGCTGGTCAAAATTCGAAATGCAAAATTTGAGACAGCTGGAATTATATCCATAACAATTTGTATGGTTACATTTATTTTTAATTATTATCTGAATGTATTAAATAAAAGGGGTGGGTCAGTCAAGTAAGTTGTAGGACCAATTGCCCAAAATCCAAATTCGATAACTTATTAGATATATGTAATCATCATAAAATAATAACTTCTCAGTTAATATATATTCTTTACATTTTCTATTGAATGTTATTATGTATATGACATATTTTGTAAGAAATCAAATTTAGTTTTCACCTAAATATGAAACAATTCTTTAAGAAAATTATTTTCTAAATTCAAAGGAATAAGATGTTTGACTAAAGATTAACATGATCTAAGTGCTCAAATTGAAGAGCTGGTCAAAATTCGGAATGCATAAGTTGAGACAACTAAAATTACACCCATAATAATTTCTATGGTTACATTTATTTTTAATTATTATCTTGATGTATTTAAAATAAAAGGGGTGGGTTAGTCAAGTAAGTTGTAGGACCAATTGTCCAAAATCCAAATTCGGTAAATTAATAGATATATTTAATCATCATAAAATAATAACTTCTCAGTAAATATATATTCTTTACAATTTTTATTGAATGTTATTATATATGACATATTCTGTACTAAATAAAATTCAGTTTTCACCTAAATAAGAAACAGGTTTTTAACACACCTATTTTCTGAGTTCAAATGAATAATATGTTTGGCTGAAGATTAACATATCTAAGTGCTCCATATTGATGACAGTACTCCATATGAACAATTTATTTTAATACATTAAAAAAATAATTTATTAAAAAATTTATTTTGCCGATTGAGATGCATTAACCGACCTTTTTTGGGATAACAATAATAATTCGAAGTAGTTCAAAATTTGGTAAATAATTGGATTTTTTTTTCGTGTTACAGTTTGAGGTTCTTATAATATGATATATTGTCAAGTTTTAAATTAATATGAATAGGTAGGTGAATTAGTATCAACGAATTAAAATAATATTATATTAATTGTCGAAAGAATAAAATATTGATATATGATTTTGGACGTAAATTTAGAGCAAATGGTTGTAATAGATAATTATGTTGGTCCTAATTTTGGCCAATTTTTAGGGGAAAAATCTTGGGCACTGTAGGACGTAACCTTAGGCAATGGATAGTGCCACCCTTAATTTTGGTCGCCAGTCTTCACCGGGATAAATCTTGTTTAAAAACAAACTTCAAATATATATATATATATATATATGTATAAATGAAGTACTTTTGAAAAATAATATTTAACGTTTAAGTTAAATATATAGTACTTATTTAACAAAAATATATTACAAACTGTGATTTATTTTAGATACAATTAATAATATGGTTGGTTGAAGATGCACTTGATTTAAGTGCTACAATTCAAGAGCCTATGGAAATTCATATATATTATATTAATAGAAAATTATATTTTATCTTTTTTGACTATAATGGTGTGCAATATTATAAGAATAGAATTTTAGAATCTAATATTTCGGTAAAAAAATTTTACACTCCTTCAAATCAATATGATAAAAGATTAAAATAATTTTTGACCGAATATATGGGTTAGTTAAATTAAATAAGTGCATAAAATATTTAGCAAAAAAAAAAAAATAAGTGCATAAAATAATTTATAGTTATAAAAAACCTCTACATTTTAATTAAAAAAAGTTGAACTGAACCACATACAACCCAATAGAGTGGGTGCTTGCAAGTTGCAGTTATTGAACATGCAGAGGGAGAGCCGAGGGAAAAGAGATTGTCCAGTAACTTCCACAAACTGAGAAAGGGGTTTCTTAGGTTCTGAGGGGCTCATTGCACATTGTTAAAGGTAAGAAGTTCTTTTCTTCAATCTTCAGTATTTGTTCATGTTTGCGATATATATGATCAATTAAATTATTAGACTTATATGTACTCACGGCGGCTTCCTATGAAGCAGGAGGAGTGTGTTATTCAGAATGAAAGGAATGCAATTGCTATGTCCTGCTTTTGTAGAAGCATATAATAAAAGAGAGCTGGTATGTTGTTTCCTACTTTGTGATCAGAAATCTTTATATTAAGGCATGTACTTGTACTTCAGTACTTTTCGAATTTGCTTAGTCAGTACAATTAATCTATAAATATTTTTCCGAATCAACCTTTGCCTGAGGAGTTTGTAAAAAATGTGGTTAATCAATTGACCGGAACAGTGTATCTCCGGGTTAGAAATGGTGATGCATGGCAATGTTCATTGGATAGTGCCAATGCATGCATAGGAAATGTTGGGAAAATAATGGATTTTTATGCAATCAAACCATACAGTGTCGTCCTTCTTGATTACAAAGACCATGGACATTTTCATGTTCAGATATTTGATAGTAATATGGTGGAGATTGATTACCCATTAAGGCCTATTCAGTATCATAAAGTTTGCAGTACATTCCGTGATCGGAAAATTTTTAGTCCAACATAAATTGAGAAACTGACAGCAAGGTTCTTCTACAATGCAATGGGTGACAACCGCTTAAGTGACAGAGTTTACATTGGCAAAGAACACCTTCAACAAAATGCTTATACTCAGGTTACATTTTTCTCAATCAAATGTCATTTTCCCTTGCTACTTTTACTATTATGTTCAATTCTAATTCTATATTGGTTAGGTGCTGCCCAATGATGCAATCGCCCGATTAAATGTACATGAACAAATGACCTGGCTTCAGTTATGCCTGAATAAAAGTAGTTGGATTATAAACTTGAAATGGGAGAATGGGAATTTGCTCCTTAACGAAGAGTGGATAAAATTCTGTGGATATATGAACTTGAAAGAATGGGATGTTTGTGTGATTTCACGTACAGAGCATACGCAGAGGTTGAATATAAGTATCATTGGCAATGATAATGATAATGAATAAAAAACTTAAGGTATATTTGCCATTCTTTATCAGACCTCACAAACATTAACTGTATATGACAAAATTGTTAACCATGTTGTATTCTTCCTGGGCAGTTCATGGAAGTGGAACTTCAGACAAAAAAAGTTTCAAAATGGTTAGTCATGACATGCTGCATGACGGGAATCTGGTAACGTAATTGTATTACATACATTTGTTGTAACAATTTTAGGGTGTGGCTAATACATTTATGTTCTTCACATCTATATTTGTAATATATAGGAATTACCATCAAAGTTTATAGACACTTATGATTCAATGCTGGCTAAAAAAGTTAGGCTGTCCTTTGGTGACGGGTGGCAGTACATTGCTAAGTACTCTGAGCTTCATAAAAGTTTGTTTGATTTGGAAGAAGTTTTCAATAATTATTCTGTGAGGGAGAGTTTTCGGATTTTTTTCGAATGTATTGGTCCATCAAGTCCATACTTAATAATGTTTAGCACAAATTGTATAAATATTCTTAATTTTACACCCGCTAAAGTGTCTTTGAAAGAGCTGGGGAAACGACTGTGTTTTGAGGTTACTGATATGTCTACGTCAGATTCAGATTCTTCAGGTACTTTTCATTTGAGTATGTAGTATATTAACAAAGAACCATAGATATTAACCAAATCTTCCTTTGCTTTATAACAGATGCTCATTTGGAGAAATCGCCAGGCCATACAACAGGTACAACAGTACTTTGTCCATTTATGTAGGGCTGTTTGTTGGGGTCTATGCATAATTCATACTAATTCTTTCTATTCCAGGATTGGTTAATGACATTTCATCAGGAGGAAGTCAATTACCGGGGATTTTGCATGATGCGGCTGAGGCAAATATCGAGCAAGGTACCTTTGAATTAGTGGGTTAATGACTTGCTATAGTTTCATACGTAAGTGTATATTTTATGCGGGTGATCGTTGGGCTGTATGCAAAATTATAACTAATTTTATCTATTCCAGGATTGGTTAATGAGATATCATCGGGAGGAAGTCAAATACATGGGATTTTGCATGATGCGGCTCAGGCAAATGTGGAGGAAGGTACATTTCAATTGATGGGTTAATGACTTGTTATAGTTTCATACGTAAATGTAAAATTTCATGCCTCTTTAGGAGCCACCCAAGCAAATACAAAAGTATATTTTGGTGAAGAAGAAAATACCCTTTCCTTCACAGTAACTATGTTGCCGTCACATGTTGATCAAAGAGGATACAGAGTGGTATGATAACCTGTACCCAGTCCTTGTAAAAAATTGATTATGCTTAATCCGTACTTATACTCTAAACTTTTTTTAATCTTCCATATAGTATTTTCCAAGACACATGCTCCAAGTATTTCGACCATGGACCAAATCTACTCTCATCAGACTTCTATTTGGAGATGGTACTTGGTATGTCGCTGTTCAGGAAAAGAGGAAAACATGCCGATTTGGATTGTGCTGGAACGATTTCACCTACGACAATAACTTTGTTACAGGAAACAGACTACGATTCATGTACCAAAACAACTTCACATTCAGAGTTGTTCTGTTTACTTAATTGCACTTGCAATCTGCCATGAAGGTTATGTGAAAGCCAATTCCAAAGAACCTGTAAATTTCGGAACTTATTTGTACTTTTGAAGTTTGTTACGTTTGATCAACTCTTTGCATTTTAATTAAACCCTTTCTTCATCTCTTTCTACGGTCATTAGCGTAATTCTTCTTTTATTATGTAACATGTAAGATGAAACAATTGAGAATACATTTGTAGAAGAATAAACTACTACCAATCCGTAACATAAGTTACAAAATATAATAGTAAAGAGCAATGTATTTAATACAGTAAAACATTTTCCCATAATCAAATTTACATAATTACTTAATCATAATTACAAACTAAGCTTCTGGGAGGCCGTAAAAAACTTTTTTGTACACAACATTCTGGGTTAAATTTGTAGTTGCACCAGACTCATCATCAACAAATATAGCGAGGCCAGTGGTGAGGTTACTCGACTAATAGCAACATAGTATTGTCCATGAGTGAAAACTGACTTAGGTAAGTATAGCCCAACTATCTTTAGAGATTGACCTTGAGATTTGTTGATTGTCATGGCATAGCATATCTGTAGAGGCATCTATTTCCGTACCAATTTGAATGGCATTTTTGTATCTGAGGGAAAAAGCTTCATACGTGGAATAAAATGCTTCGAACCAACAAAGATACCACATATTACTTCACACTCCACACAGAATTTCAGGCATTTGGTCACAATCATCCTTATAGCATTACACAAACCTAGCGTTTGGTTCAAATTACGTATTAGCATAACAACAGCACCAACTTTAAGTTTCAGATCATGAGGTGGCATCCCATCAACATTTAAGGAGTTCAAATACTCTACTGGGAAGGCTTCATTCAGATCCTCATCTATCCCACCAAATTCCTCTGCAGCATCAACACTAAAATAGGACACAGATTCTCTTGGGAGCTTGTCTACAATAAGTGAATTGAGGTGGCCCACAGCCTAGTTGGTAGGCGTCAAAATAGCTCTCTCGCTCAAGTACTGTGTACTGTGGCTTTCGTGAGAAAAATTAGGATACGTGATGTGCTACAAATCATGTTATCAACTGCGTTCTCAGTTTGTACATCACAGAACTGAAACAGAATCAAAATTTGATTTTCAATGAGTGGCAAATTGCAAACCCGAGGTGGACTGACCTAGCCATTACCAATGTCAAGTACCGATTTTGCAAACTTTATCTTCACTTTCACCATCACTTTCACCTTGTTTCAAGCGCATGTTTTCTATCAACAAGAATACTTGGAAATTGGACCACAACCGTGACCTGGTGATACAGGCAGCTACAATATCAGCACGATCTCCATACGTAATGACTGGGAGGATTTGACAGAAATCACCACCCAGAACTACAGTAATACCGCCAAAAGGCATGTTGTAATGTTCTGGATCAACAGCTTTCATGATATCCTTCAACGATCGATCTAGGCATTCGAATGCATACCTGTGCGGCATAGGCGCCTCATCCCATATTATTAATTGTGTATGCTTTATGAGTTGCATAATATCTGAATCATCGGCAATATTACATGTTGAACATTCATCAAGAACTGTTGGAATTTTAAATCTGGAGTGCGCAGTCCGACCACCGGGCATTAATGTGGCAGCAATCTCAGAAGTAGCCACTGGAAGCACAATTTTACTTTCTGAACGTAAGTTACATATAAGAGTTCTCCATAAGAATGTCTTTCCACATCCACCACTACCATAAACAAATAAAATCCCTCCAATATTACCGTCAATAGATTGTATTACTGCATCATATATTTTTCTCTGCTCCTCTGTACAGTCTTGTAGTAGCTTGGCAACTTCATACTCCATCTTCCTATTGTCATAGCTTGTCTCTTCAATTATCAAATTGTTTGTTCCATTGTTCAAATAGCTGCGAGGAGGTTGAGGCAACTGATCAAATTTCTTCAAGGATTTACCAACTGACCGGAGCAACTCATCTATTTCTGCAATATTACATATATTAAACTATTTAACCGCATTCAGGCAATTATAGAAAAAAATTCAAACAATTAATGGACTGTAGTTCAAGTTCGCAAAAAATTTAAAATTAGTCGTAGACTATAATGTAAAAAGGTCTCATACCTCCTAAAGCATAGAACTGCAGTTGCGTGTCGTAAAGAGTGAATAAGGTATTTGGACAACTTTTATGTCATCTCAGTAAAATGTCATCAACCATGCTCTTCCAATGTGTACTCCATAAAGTCTTCAAATCAGTGACTTTACAACTGACAATAATATGGACAAAAAGCTGTCGAATCTGGGGAGGTAATCCACTTGCAGAAGCTTGAGTCCACACTTCATGCCATTCTTTATCATCATCCAATAAACCATACTCTTTATAGGCATCACGGAATGTACTGTAACAAACTCCACTAATGGTCCGTAAAGACTCAAAATAGGTGGCACCACGTACCTTCGTAAGCAATAAATGAAGAAACCAAGGCTCTCCCGTACTATGATGCGCATAACACAATCTACCTATTTGAAACCCACGCTTCCTAATGCTCCATCTTCTCTCACCATCATTCCACATATAAAACCTTGGAATCTCATCATACGTGTACTTCCGTGTAACATCAACAGAGTTTTAGAAAAAAGGCTTCCAGTTTACTGAACTTATTCTTCTCCCTGGAAGCAACTTTACCAAGCGCTTCATTGGCACGGAAGGTGCAGTTTTTGTCACCTGGTAAGTGAAATGGAAGTCTCTCAATAGATATACTTCTATGATGGATAGGGAAGCCAAATATCCTATAGGATATTTCAGCACCACATAAATATCTGCCATCAAAATATGCATTTATCTCATCTATTCCCCCATCACTGTCATTCAATTGCCTTTTTCGCTTTCTCTAGACTTGAACCGTAGCACGATCATGGCCTTTTAAACAGTATTTAAATAAATACTTAAGACTGCGTGCGTGACAACATATTTCCATATTCTTATGGCATTGATACTTGACCAAAAGATCCCGGTTGTATGGTACTACCCACTGGTTGTCCAACTCAGTCTTCCTTATTTCAACAGTAATGTTTGTCCAGCATCGCATATACATCGGGAACCCACTGTCATCAAAAGTACTTCGAGCACAGTACCTAAAACCATTTAGTTATTACAAAGTTTAGGTATTAGGTTAGGTTATTGGATTCTGAAATGACACAAAAAAGGTATGCCTATATCTTACTCTTTGGGAAAATGATGTATGTAACGTAAATCTTTCATGCATGGGGACTTGATATTTTGCAAACCACATGGACCTTGGATCATAAATTCCTTCACGGCTGCATAACCAACCGGATCTAATAAAAGATCTGGGATTTCTGCCGATACAAATTTATCCACATTCTGCTTGAGGTTTTTTTTTGAATTAGCATCAAGCCATATTAACATACGTACATGTGGAAGGCCTCTTTTCTGAAACTCGACGATATACATAACTGCAAAATTGGAAAATATAGATTATATTGGCAATTTGCAAAACAAAATGTACTTTTACCAAAATCTTCTCAACGTAATAATGTAATTTGAAATTAAACTAAGAAATTCCTGGTAAGCACTCTTACCTCCATTACAAACCCCAAAGTGTTTTTTGTCCTTAATATCGACCATTAACTGATCAAGTTTTAGCCTAAACACCTTTGATATGATGTCGGGACAGTTTGGAGCAATGCAACCAGGCACATACTCCATCATCTTCTGTATTTCATCCCAAAGAGAATTACATGTCATAGTCAGGAATATGTCAGGATGTCCGATGTAACAGCATACGGCCAGCGCGTCTTGGAAATTTTGTTGCATGTATCGCTTCAAACCAACGTAGCCAACTAGAAGAACTATACCTTTACCGGTATTTGAACTGTCCACATCACCTCTACTAACAGACTTATAAATATTGTTGTATAATTCATTCCGTAAAGTAGTTTGGTGAGTGCGGAACCACCATAGTCGTGTTTATTCAATGGTAGAAAATGCATCAACCATATACTGTTGAAATAGTCTTCTACCAAGCCGAGGAGTCAAACCTACAATATAACTTTCATTATTTATTTCTAGGGAACATAAACAAACAATATTTTTTTATGAAATATAGCTTACCATCAGACTCTCTAATTTGGAAAGCATATGAGTACTAATTCTTCATAGACAAAAAGCCACGTGGTTTGCAAGATCTATCAGCAGTCTTTTAAAATTTTATCTTTGGGTGAAATCCATCTTCTCCATGTGAAAGAGTAAAAATCCATCAACTTCAGATGAACATAAGAAACACAGACTAAACCTTTACCTTTTTCATTGACAACTATATCACGGTCGCCACATGTTTCTTCAGTGTCGCCAACCATAATGCCAGCAACTTCATCAGTGCTAGAAATATGACACTCTCTTCCACTCTCAGATCTAATAACTTTCAGTGTAATCAGCAGCTCAACAATTTCATCACTTTTATATAGATCACGCTGCTGCCTAAACTCACCAACCAATTGATTTGTTTTGTCTAACATTGTTATAAGACCTCGTACAACCTCTATATCAACACTTTCTCGGTCCTGAACACTAACCCACCGAAGAGGATTATCAACTTCATTAATGGTGTCATAAATGTAAAGTTGACAAAATTTGGGGGTTTCATTGTCATTCGGTATTAAAGATCCAAATACATGGTGGTTCTGACCATTTGCATAAGGCGCTCTTCCATTTTTAATTGAATGATCTATGTTACCGCCGGTAGAAGTAAAGGCAAACATTGCATTGTAGAGCCATATCAATCTATGAAAAGAAGGACCTCTTTTCTTGTCGTGGTATAAATCCAGCAAATACTGAGGGGCATGAGGGATTGGAGGCAATCTCACTGCACCTTTCATGCAACAAAGAGAAAATACAGGACATCCTTTAGTGACATTTTTATTAACCCTTTCTTCCTTCCACATCCGAGCATGGCATTTCGAACATATGGCAGTAGGACCACCCAAATAAGCATACTCCTCAGGAATGACACGTCACAGTGCACGTCTGATCTGCATCAAATTACAATCCGAATTCATCTCATCAACAATGTCTTCATCATCACCATCATGTGACCAACTAAGGCAATCTGCATCATCTGCATTTTTTAATTTTAGTGTCACAAAATTAAATATGGGTAATTTTTTAGGAGTACATCTTTGTATTTCTTACCACTTGATTCACAACCACTTGCTTCATAATCTGATCCTTCAGAATCATTAGACCACAGTGAAGGAGCAACTACATTCGGACCTGCAATAAAACATTCAATTATAAATCATAATTACGTAACACATAACAAAGAAGAAATGTCACAAAGATATTATCACCTTCATTAAAGTCATTACTTTCTTCCTCATCATCAATAACAAACTCATCTGCGAATATTTCTCTACCAAACCCAGGATAATTTTCCTTCCCTTTCCGGTTCAAAGGTTCACGTCCAATAGAGGAAACATCATTAATGTTTGATCGCGTTTCCTCTGTTTCATAATTAAAATAACAATTTTTTAGTTATTCCTGTTACCATAAGGATAAACAGACAAAACCTTAACAATGGTAGAATTTAATATTTACCTCTCACCATATTTCTAGGAAATGAGGCGCTACCTAAATTTGTAACATCTGATAAAGGAGTTCTGTCCTGACTACCTTCAGGAGGATTCATGTACTTTCCTCTGCTATTTTATCGGGGAGTAACAATTGGACTATTGGATTCTACCAACCAAATATTAAACGCATTATTGCATCATAAACACAAAATAGCAGTTGCTTTGTAAGAAAAAATAGAGTAAATTAAGAAAACAAACAGTACTTGCAGCTGTTTCATTAAAATGGCCTGACTTAGGCAAGTCACCAGGTTTCCTCCTCTTTCCCACCAACCTAAAAATATTTGGTGTGGAATTTCCGTCAATATACCTGCATTACAGACACAACATTGGCTGGTCCTAATTTTGTAAGAATAGAATCTGTACTTGTAGGTGTTTTGTTTAGGCTCCTAGTATTAACTATTGCTGGGGTGAACAGAGGTGATCGGTTCGTTTTGGGGGACGGAGTATAAACGTTGGCCATTGATCCTGTTAACACAGCAGCTGAACAAACACAAACAAAAGCATTAGTTAAATTCACATATACGAAGAGACGGTATTCAATAACAACTAACTTAACTGTGGTCGTGCTCCTTACCTGTGGAAGAAGATAAAGCACAACGATCAGCAACAACATTCAATAGTTTCGTTCTTCTGTACTTCCGACCATAATCTAAATTCAAATCTTCCATACTAAAGAACTTGTCAGCTTCTTCACCATCCATACCCTGCACAATGAATCAACCTGTACTAAAATTATCAACCATAATTTGTAACACAATCTAAAATGGGGTGAAGTCACTATTCAAAAGAGGCGGAGAAGTCACTAATCAACCTAAACAAACTAATTTGAATTTGAAATTCAAATTCAAAAGTATGTAGGATACATTCTTACCTTCCAAGAGAAGCTTAAGAAGCTTTCAACATAAGCTTTCTTCTTCTCATCCAATATATATGTATTATGAATTATAAAAAACTAATCAGTGGCAACTTCAGTAATTTTTTACAACTTGATGGGTACAATGCTAAAATGGGGTTGAAGTTACTATTCAAAATGGGCAGTAGGAACTATTATATACATAAATATAGGAACTTCTTATAACTACTTAAGATGTGTATATGAAATAAACATGTTCTTTATTCTTTTTTAGCAACAAAAATAATAATAATACAGGAACTCATAACTTTTTTACATGTGTATATATGAAATAACCATGTTCTTTCTTAGTAAAAAAAGACCATATGTTGGTAAGTTGTTTAAATGTCATTTTTGTAATTTTGTCCTTGTTAGACAAGATTTTTGGGTTGTGAAAGAAAAAGGAACATGTTTTTTTGCATTTATTTGGTCACTTGTTCATGTGGGGAGAAGTAGTTTGAAATGCGAAAATTTAAAATTTGTGAAGAAACAGTTTGAAGTGTGAAAATTTATAGTTTATTTTGAATGCGTGCTTGGTTTTGGTACAAGAGAAAATGTGGAGCCTCTTGCTAAACTGTATCTCACTTCAAAAAATTTCACTAGCCGATTTCAAATTTTTGAGAACTTCCTTACCTTCAATTGGATGATCGAAACTTCCTAAAAAGATCATTAATGATAGGTCCCCATCAAAATTATTATAAAATGAAGATAAATATTCTTTTAGGGTGAGAATGAAATACAAATTTTTACTCTATTCAGACCACCTACTCATACACTGCAAATAAGTTCAAATATAAAGTGATGACTAATAAATACTCCTATATTTTAGGCCACTAAGCAAGTGGATTATAATTCTAACTAAAGGCCTATTTGTTAACCAAGGAATGAGATCTAAATGGGGCTTTTACTGGACGGTCACTTGTTCAGCTCATTTGAGTAAAAAAAATTTTGGGCTCGATGAATCAAATTATCTAGACGACAGCTAAAATAGCTATATGAGTCGTGCTCAAATTCTTCTCTGAATCATTCTTATATTATATCTCTCGCGTATATCCATTGATCCTTCTTGTTTATCCATCCGATATTCGCGCAACTTTTTGGTTATTATTGAAATTTACTACTCTATTTTCACTATCTTCTATATATATCTATCGACCCCTTAAGTGTATCTATCCGCTGCAAGTGTTGCTCTCTCTTTACCCTCTCTTCCAACTAATTATTTGACCTCTCTTCCCACTAATAACATGTAATTTTTTATTAATAATGAGCTATAAAATCCATTTTATTTTACGTATCTTTTATGTTGCAATATGAATTAGTTTACACGGTTATGACTGTGTTTAGGGATTGGGTTGTTAGAGATATGACAAAATAGGTATTTGATAGCATGTAATTAATATACTTATTGCTCTTGCGTATGCCTTCTGCTTAGGCCTCTCTGTTTGATACGCGATTCTTTTGTCGGATTTTTTAGATTATTGGTTAGTATGATAAGGGTGTTAAACAAAATAAATTAGCATAGTAGTTCTTTTTCAGTTTAATTACATGTCTGAGGTATCTCATGGACCAATTAAAGTACTAGCTTATAATCCGGGCGATGCACGAGTCTTCATTAATATTTTTATATCATTTAAAATTATAATAAATTTCTTTTTGGATCATTACCTCATTAGTATATTTATAAATAATAATATAAATATGTATTGTTGGCGGGATTCAAACCTGAATCTTGGGTAGTGCATAAATAATTATTGTTGGTGAGATTCGAACTTCGGATTTTTAGTTTTGTATGATAAATAATAATATAAATATTTGCTGTTAGGGGGGTTCGAACCTGGGAGTTTGGATAGTGTATATTATTTTAGTATTTGAATCTAACTGTCCTGATTACTTAATTAAAAAGATCCGACGATCATCAATGAGGATAACCAAACCAACAAAAAAAGACATACCAAATTATATCCCATTCCGATTATTATTGTATAGTATAAATTTTGATTTTCATATTGTCTTCTAGGATGATGTAGTCAAATTGTTTCTAGGTGATATCTCTTGTTTCTTTTGTTTTAAAGATTTTTACTCCCGATTAGTACTACTATTCAAGTGGAGGGAGTGTATATCTAAATTGTGGTAGAGTGTTTGTTCTATATTATTATTAGAATAACATCTTAATTGTCTACCCACCGTACCTAGTGAAACACATGAAAACATAATTTGGCTGGGTAATTAGGGACTTGGGTTGTTTTCTTTGTACTTGTCTTTTAGGTTACTGGTCCATTTATTAATACTAGCCTAAAACCCGTGCGATGCATGAATTGTTTTTAATATTACATAATTTTTGAATTTAATTTGAAGTGCAAATTTTAATCTCTGAAATTTATTTATTAGAATTTTTTGATAATATCATTTGATAATTATTGTAAATATGCATGTGTATAATTTCGTAAAATTTTAGTTTTTAAAGAAATATCACTGATTGAAAGATTTAGTTTTATTAAAATTCATAGGCGTGTTTACAAAATATAATTATATTTTAATTAAAAGACAAATTTTAGCTCACATCAATAGTAAACGAATTATCTTTACTTTGGTATACCGAACAAATCTAATTATTTATATTCAAATTTATTTTGGGTTAATTTGTTTAAACCTGGATCAATGATAAAAGTTTGAGTATCAATGATAAACCCGAATAAAAGTACATATTATTTTATGTTAGCTAATATAATTATTTTCTTATTTTAATTTTAATTTATCATGAATCAATTGTATAATTTTTTTTAGCCTGAATGAATAACATGTATTGATTTATTTTGGTTTAACGCGAAAACATAAGTACAAGGTAAGTGTAAAACAGAGTTTCACTATTTTGTTGTATAATATTCCGGAAAAAGCTAAAGCTTGGGAGTTATGGGAATGCTTTAACTCAGCTGGGAAAGTATTGGACATTATCTTACCTAAAAAAAGGGATAAGAGAGGTAGGCGATTTGATTTTGTTAAAATGGAATCTGAATTGGAGGCAGGGACAATTATATTGAATGTCAAAGAGAAAGGGGGTTGGTGGTCAAAGATTAGAATGAGTTTGAATGGTATTAGGTAAGGGTAATGCTGTAAGAGACAAGATGCTGGTGAGTGATAAATGTGGTGTGTTGTGGAATCAGAAGGGGAAGCTATTAGAGCCAATTAAGTAAGATGTGAAGCAAGATAAAGCAAAGTCGAAGTCTTTTAAGTGAACAGTTGACTCGGATTTAGGGACGGAGATGTTTGAATATATTGAGGCGGTGGTTGATAAGGATGTTGAGGAAAGCTTATTTGAAACAAAGGTAGTCTTTTCTAAAGTTGAAGAGACGACTAGGACTTTACATAATAAGCTGCAGCAAGATGGTTTGAAAAAGGTAAATGTTATTGATTTGAGTACGCGGAAGTTTTTATTAGCTAACATGAGTGATAGGAAATGGGAATATTTTGGTGATAAATTTTATAAGAAATGGTTTAGTTCTATGAGGAATTTTGAAGAAAAGGATTTAATCATTCCTAGAACAGCCTGGATTCAAACTAAGAGTATCCCTATGAATGTTTGGTTAGAGGAGAATTTAAAAGGATATTCGAGATGGATGGGAGACTGGATTTCATGAACATGTCAAAAGGATGGAGAAAGTGATTTTTTTGATCCAATTATGTGTGTTTCCACAATTAGAGATGAAAAAATTGATGATAAAATGAATATCATGGTTAAAGGGAAAATCTATACAGTAAGATTTACCGAGATTATAATTATAGGATTCTTAAAAGATAGAATTGAGACAATGTATGTTTCTAGTAATGAGATAGAGTTGGATGAAAAGGGTGGTATGGATGTCCAAGTTTCAGATCTTGCAGACTCAGAAGTAGTTATTAATGTCAATAAGGATGAAACATTTGCTGACATGAACTTGGTTCTAACTGACTGTGTTGATAGGCTTAGTGAGGTATTTAGGAACTTGGAGGAAAATGTTGAGATCATGGAAGAAAGGAATAGTAATGCAACTGTGGTGCGAAAGGAAAAGGTTCAGGGGAAGGGTCTTGATTCAGGGAAGGTAGTGTTGGGACCTGAAGTTAAGCAAAATAGTAAAATAGTAGGGCAATTGGAAAGGATGGATGAAAGACAGTTAGTAAAGAATGTGACATTGATACCACTGCAATGTAGAAGGGATTCAGATCAAAGTTCTAATTCGTCTTGTCATAAGGGAACTGTGGATAATTCTGCTAGTGCTGGATCTGTGGAGTCAGTTGAGAATTATCAGGGATCACTTTGCAGTGGACTGATTAATCTCAAGGTGAAAGGAGTGGGTAGACCTAGGAAAGTATTTAGGAAAAAAAGCAGAAATCCTTTCGATTTAAAGTGTAAATATGATCCAGGGCATAAAAGTAGGTTGGGGAGTGGTAAAAGATTGGGACTTTGTTACCAAAATGTTGAGAATATGGACACAATAAATGAGAAGGAAGAAGAGTCAGTGGAAGATATAGCTAGGGAAATTGTTGAGTGTGCAAAGTTAATGGGACTAAAAATGTTAGGAAATATGGATGTTACTCTAAAAAAAATATCAGAGCAGTTGCAAAGAGGTGATCTGTAGGTAGTTTTGGTTTGGAGTGGATTTGTGTTGTAGTACAAATTGGTCATTATGTTAGTTAAAACTATTAAGATTTTGTCATGGAATTGTAGGGGAATTGGTGATTCAGTGAAAAGAATGATGATTAAGGATTTGGTTAAGGAGGTAAATGCTAATATATTATGTTTACAGGAGACTAAATGTTCTAGTTGGAACAAATTTTGGGAGG
Organism: Apium graveolens; assembly: GCF_009905375.1. NCBI lineage: Eukaryota > Viridiplantae > Streptophyta > Magnoliopsida > Apiales > Apiaceae > Apium > Apium graveolens. The sequence continues at coordinate 229,760,569 of NC_133653.1, forward strand.
GTTCATTATGGGCTAATGACCAGATTGGTTGGCTGATTCAAAATTCAGAAGGTTTGTCAGGAGGGTTGTTGATGGCTTGGGATGAGCTAAGCTATCAGAGTGTTGGAGTGGCTTCTTGTAGAAACTAACAGTGGATTCACTTTAGAAGTTTAGTTTTTGATGACTTTTTTCATGTAATTAATGTATATGGCCCTTTGGCTTTGCAATTTAAAAGGCAGTTATGGATGAATCTCTCAGATGTCTTGAGTATATCTAATGCTGACATGGTCTGTATAATGGGGGATTTCAATAGCATTAAGGATGATAGTGAAAGTGCCAATTGCACTTATGGAAGGCTAGATATGCAAGGGTTTGGTTCTTTCATAAAGGATAATAATCTGTGTGATATAAGCTTGGTCAATGATCAGTTCACGTGGTTTGGTCCTTATTGGAAATGCAGTAAGTTGGATATAATTTTGGTGAATGGGAATTGGTTTTCAGCTGGTCATTGGGGAGGGTTTGCTCTCAATAGAATGTTATCAGATCATAAGCCTATTTTTTTGTCTTCCAAGCAAAGTAAGGGAAGTCCAGTTCCTTTTAGGGCTTTTAATTGGTGGTTAAAGGATGAAGGGGTTAGGAAGAAGATGGAGAACTTTTGGATTCAATCCAAGAAGTCTGGATCTAGAGTTAGTTTCCAAGTGCCGTTTTAGAAATTTAAGTTAGGTTTGAAACAGTGGTATATAGGGTCTAAAGATAAACTTGATTTACAAATTGAAGAGTTGAAGTCAAAGCTGGAGTATTTTGACAAGAACCATATATGGGGTAATGAAGTTTTGAAATACTCTTGGGATTTGGCTGTATATTTCAGGAATAGGGATTCCATGCTAAGGCAGAAAGCAAGGATTCAATGGAATTTGCAAGGAGACAAAAATTCTAAATTCTACCACAAAGTAATTTGCAAAAGGAAGTGTAGGAACATGATTGACAAAATTGTAGTGAAGGATAAGTTAGTGAGTGATCCTAAGGAAATTAGTAACAACTTTTTTGAATATTTTAAATGCATATATAATAAAGGTATAGTGGAGGTTTGTCAATTAGGCTCCTTACTAAGTACAAGATTGAAGGTGGAGGAAGTGGGTCAGTTAGAGCAAGTATTCTGTATGGAAGAAATAGAATTTGCTCTCAAATATTTTAGTAATGATAAAGCTCCAAGTCCAGATGGGATGAATATGAGGTACATTAAGGAATTTTGGGTATATCTCAAGGATAAGATTCTTGAAGGGGTCAACACCTTTGCTGAATTAGGTATACTTCCTCAGGGATGTAATTCATCATTTATTTCACTTGTTCCTAAAGTTAAGGTGCCCATGTTGCTTAAGGATTTTAGGTCAATCAGTTTGATTAACAGTGTGATCAAACTGCTAACAAAGGTGTTGGCACAAAGGCTTAGTAGAGTATATGGTAAGTTGATAGATGGGAATCAGTATGGATTTGTGAAGGGAGACAAGCTGCAGAGAGTATCATGCTGGTGAATGAAGTTAATCATTCTATACAATCTTCAAAGAATAGAGGCTTAATACTGAAATTAGACTTTGAGAAAGCTTTTGACACTGTCAACTGGAACTTTCTTCTGGATATTATGGAAAGCTTAGGGTTGGGGGTAAAGTGGAACAAGTGGATGGAGAATTTGTTCAGAATAATTAGGATTTCAATGTTAGTTAATGGTAGTCCTACAAAGGAGTTCAATATATCAAATGGACTTAGGCAAGGGGACCCTTTGTCTCCAATGCTATTCAATTTGGATGAGGAAGTGCTCAGTAAAATGCTGCATAAAGCTTGTGAGTTAAGGTTGTTTGAGGGTTTGAGTTTTGGGAAAGATGGGAGAACTGTGACCCACTTACAGTTTGCTAATGACATAATTGTTTTCTTGAATAGAAATCTAAATTCAGATTAAAAGGGTGTTACAGTGTTTTCAGCTGCTTTCTTCTTTAAAGATTAACTTTCAGAAAAGCAAGTTATTTGCTTGTCATTTATCTAGTGAAGAGATGGGCTTGTTTGCTGATAAGCTTGGTTGTAAGGTTGGGCTTTGGCATCTGAATTACTTTGGTAGTCAAATTGGCTTAAGTCCCAAGAAATTCATCTTTTGAAAATCTTTGATTGACAAGTTCAAGAATAAGTTGGCTAGCTGGAAGAGGGATAGTTTAAATAAAGCTGGAAGGTTGTCACTGATTAAGTCTACTTTAGACAATTTGACAATTTATTGGTTTTCTCTGCACAAAGTCCCTGTTGGAGTCTGTAAGCAGTTAGAAAAGACAATAAGAGATTTTTTCTGGGGTAATGCATTCGAGGATGAAAGGGGCTTGGGAAGGAAGATGCACTTAAAAGCTTGGAATTTGTTCTGTAAGCCAAAAAAAGTAGGAGGTTTGGGTATTAGCTTACTTCAGCAAAAAAATCTAATACTTATCTGTAAATGGTGGTTTAAGTGGCAGTCTGACAGGGATGCTAGCTGGAATGATTGGCTTAGGGAGAATTATGATCTTAATAAATAGAAGGAGTTGGAGGGTTTAAGCAGAAGTTCTAGGTCTTGTTCTTTTTTAGTACAAGATGTGTTCAAAGCAGTGGGGGAATTATCTAATTCAGGTCTTTTAAATCCTGGTAGTTTGAAATAGGAGGTCCATAATGGGGAATCTGTTCTATTATGGGAAGACTTATGGTACAAAGAAAAAGTATTGATGGAACAGTTTAGTAGACTTTATAAGATTTCTAAATTGAAACATAAAGAAATTAGAGTTATTAAGATTTTATGGGATTCCTATGATATAAAAGGTAAAGTTTTTTGGAATAGAAAGTTAATAAGCTGGGAATTAGATGAGGTACTGGAGCTAGAAAAGGTACTGGACTCCATAAACTTGAGTAGCAATAAAGATGTGTTGTTATGGGCTTCATTGGGTGACAAGTACTATTGTAAAGCAGCTTATGAGTTGCTCAATGAGGAAGGTACATATTCTAATAATTTTTGGGAAGTTATTTGGAAATGCAAGGTCCCTAAGTCAGTTAAACTGTACCTATAGAAAGTTCACTTTGGGATAGTGCCAACCAAAGTGTGGCTAGCTGATAGAATCAATAGCTTTGATAACTCTAAGATCTCTTTGTTTTGTGAAAGGGAAGAGGAGTCAATGGAACATCTAATTTGGAAGTGTGAAATGTCATGCAAAATCTGGTCCTTTGTTATTGATTGGCGGGGCTTAACTTCAAAAGTGTGTAGATAATTTACTCTCGATGTGGAATTCCAGGTCTTTGTTCCCTCAAGGTGTTATTAAGCAAATGTGGATCACTGTTCTAGTGTCTACAATTTGGACTATCTGGCTGCACATAAATAAGTGACTTTTTCATAGCAGTTTCTTGAAAATTAATCAAGTGTGCTTTCTGGTTTAGAGTACAACTTTAGAGTGGGGTATAGGAAATGGGATAATAAGTAAGCAGAGAGCTAATTGCTGGAGTATTAATCCAGTTGGGGTTATCACAACAAGTGAAAAATATTTTTGGTGGAATACAATCCATAGTTATAAGTTTGAGATTGTTTCTTGCATTGATGGTAGTTTAAGGTGTGATTCTGAAGGAAAATGGTTAGCTGGAATTGGAGAAGTTGTTTATTCAATTAAGGGGGAAGTTTTACTTCAGTTTGTTGGTGTAATGCCCCCAAATCCGGGGTCAGGAATCTGGGCCATCATGCAATCCTTCAATCATGTATAACCTGTATTAACTCAATAATCCAATTATTCCATATCACAGACCCCCAATCTCACACACTCACAAGTTATAGCCTTAGAAATGACGTACAACAAGCATCATCTGTTATTAAGACTCAAATGTACTTTACAGGATCTTAAACAATTATTCATAACCTCTACATGAAGTTACAATAATTACTATTAACATCTTATACCTATCTGGATACTCTGGACCACCTGAGACAAAGCTGTAAGGGATTCTCCCCACGATTTCAAGTGACTAAGTCCCACGCCGGCATACTGGTAATCTATTATGTTGTGACATTTAAAAGAAAATAAGAGTGAGCAATAATGCTCATCCATAATAATCAACAGTATGAAACGACTATATGAGAAATTCAAGTATAATTACATATACGATAAATATGTTTATTCAAAAATAGTTTTCCTCGGTGATACACACCTTCTTTCGAAAACAATTCTTTTGTGGACTTATTATCCCACGAATACCTTTATGGTAATCCCAACACCTAGGCTTGGGTTACGGTATTGCATCACAATTCCAATTGAAAGAATTTAGGACATTCACTGGAGCCACCGCTTACGATGATCAGTCGTAAGACAAAAGTTAGTAACCTTTTCTACTAGTAGAAGGACGACACCTTTGTATTCCGATTAACACCCTTGCCACATTCAGGCTACGTGTCCCATTTTGGGTATACACATACTTCACAAGTTCCTGAGTACACAGAGTACCTTCTCCTGCGGTACCTTTGGTAGTCTCCCTAGTACACATAGTAATAGAGTCTACACCTCCAAGTCCTTAAAAGAATCCTATCATATCTCGAGAACTCAAACCACATCAAAGTTCCTCAAGCATTTTGCTTGTTGATAGAAACAACTTATCTTATCAGTGTATATATATATGTACTTCAGAGAATTTTAGAAGGAAGTACTAAGATGTGAGTTGACCGTTGTCAACAGATAAGTAAATAAGGGGGGTTTCTTTTGAAATTGTATTCAGAATATTTAAAATAAGTCGATATAATATTTTTCGACGATTTGAAAGTATTTGAATGGCTTTCTGAAATTCAGAAAGTATTTTAAAAGTAGGTCTTATGATTTTTAAATCATTTTAAATTACTAAATAAATACTTAATGATAAATAATAATTATTAAATAATTAGACCTCGAATGATTATGTTTTAAAGAAACATTTGAAATAATATTCCCCAACTATTTTATGTTTAAATAATTAAAGTAATCTTTAATAATATAATTAATTGAATTTGAAATAAATAATTATTGGAGAATAATACTCATATTTAAATGAATATCCAAAATAATATTCGTTATTCGAGTAGTTAAATATAGTTGATGGAATACGATCTTTGGAAATCGTTTTAAGTAATTTCGAGGTATATAATACTTCGCAAGTGGACATCGAGTCCCTTGGAATAAAAAAAATGCGGACTTTTAGTCGTTCAAAACATCTCCGGGATGATTCCCGGGTTTATAGTTTAAAATAACTGACCGACTCTCGGTCTTACAACTTATACATCACGCTCTACTATAGCGTTAATATTCTTACATGAAACACCTCCGGAATACTTCCGGGTTTTCATCAAATTATACTGACCAATCCTCGGTCTAAAATATACTCCTCATATATACAACGCTACTCTCTAGCGTTATCGATTGAAATTCGGTAATATTCATATACCAAAATCATTATCATATCTTATGATATTATATAACATAATTCGTAAAACATCGTATATATAGCATCATGTATATATCGATATTATTTGAAAACAAACACAACACAACAGTTTTAAAATGTAGGGTTTGAAAACTTGTCTGGAGTCCAAGATACGTTTCCCGACTTCCTCTCGTTCCGAGTTTTCTAATCAACAAATATCATAATCTGAATCAGCATTCCTACTCTCATCACCAAATTATATTCTAATAAGTTCAATACTTCATAATTTTCAATATTCGACCGACTCGAAATAGGTATCAATCCTTGGTCGAAACGGACGGTCAAAGTAGTCTTCTAGAGTTGACTTTACCGAATGTTACTATTACGCGACTTGCACTCTATCATTTTTAATAAATCGTAAAATTAATATTTTAATATGAAACCACCTCAAGGAGCTTCTTGAGTTCTTTTAATATTTATCATAAAAGTTTCATTTTGATAAAATGAATTTAATTAGGTAAAAACATTTTAAAAATTCGGTCAACTACGGAGTTTTACTATTCTAACCGCTTTAACTAAAACGTTGATATCTCTCAAACCGTTAACTCAATTGATGCACCATTTTCGCATACACTATCTAGACAAAATTTAGAACACATTATTTAAAAGTAGTTTTCTGGTAACAGAGGTGAAAATCCTGAAGTGGCAGTTTAATGGCAGTAGGTGTTCTTGGCGATCACTCCTTGCGCGACCTCGGCTCCGACATTTTTATAAAATATAAAAATTAACATCTTTAGCTGAAATTTTAAAAAATTCTTCGTCACTATATAAGTAAGTTACTGACCAAGTTTCATTATTTTAAAAAATGTTTAAGGGCCTCAATTATACCCTCAAAGTCAGCACTAGGTAGCAGTTTCGTTTTCTCGACTACGTTCACTAAAATGAGCTTTTCCCCTAATCCGTAAATCGTCTCGGCATGATATTTATACGGTTGAAAACTAGAAAACAAGAACTTTACATCCATGTCCAGTGGTGTGTAAAAATATTAAATTTATAGTTCATATTTCTTGCTTAAAACAGTCCTAAATATAAATGGACATTACGACGGCTATACGCGTAATGATTCCCAGTTTTAACTACGTTAATTTCATTGACAATGACTCAAACACCAATTACTTCATATTTCTTGAAACCTCAGTCCCTAAACTATATGAAATCATCACCAACATCAATCCATAACAATCAATCATCCAAAACCAACTTTTTACAATCGAAACTCAATGAACCAACATGTACTTAAACATAACTCAACCTCAATCTTATAACTGAAGTAAATCAAAGGGTGGATGATGTTTATACCTTCCTTGAAGCTTTTTAATACTTAATAAATTCCTAAGATCCTTGATGAAGCCTTGGTCTAGCTTTAGGAGCCTTAAACTTCCATGAAAAATCAAGAAAATAAGTTAGGGATTTTCGGAGTTACTATTCACCCTCAACTTCAAACATTTTTATAAAATTGAAAGTTTATTAGCTTATTTCAATCATAAGTTTGGCGTTGATGGTTAAATTTCCTAACATCGATTCGTTGTACTCGTTATAAACTTGGCGACCGTTCGACGATGGTGCTAATTTATAAGCCAACTCTCTTAGTCCTCTAAATATTTCAACTGGTCCAATAACCCTCGAGTTCAACATTTCTTTCCTTTTCGAATCTCATCACTCCCTCCCCGGGAGGCACTTTCAACAATACTTGGTATGTTACTTCATACTTTCTATCTTTATAGTTCTGATCCGCATAACTCTAGTGTTCATTTTGGGCTGCCACTAGCCGGGTTCTGATAAGATCTAGGAATTTCTTTGGTCTGTTGACTCAACTATGGTCCAAGTATCCTCCATTTACCAACTCCTTCCCAACCTAAGGGAGAACGATTCTTTCTTCCGTACAAAGCTTTGTAGCCATTCCAATGCCCGCACGATAACTCACTATTGTCAGTAATTCGATTAACTTCAATTGGTCACTTCATTTTCCTTAACAATCTATAATATGGACGATTATCACATCTTCAAGTGTTTGGAATGGTCCTTCAACTTATTCGTTTACCCTCCATCACTCTTACTAGTGCTAGAGTTTTGTTCCTTAATGTTTGCTCATTTTGGCGGATCTTCTCTGCTGATCATTTTATGTCAGAAGTTCTTGTTGCATTTTTACACGCTCGTCCCCGGTTACATGCTTAGCGCCAGATTTAACATTTCTTCCCGTAGTAACGTAAGGCACATCGTGGTCATGTTGCCAGCTTGAAGGAAGCACCATTTTATACGCAATCGATTGATACATTTTAGAATCGTGGAACGCTCAGCTTCCACTATCGGTCAGACTTCTTTAATCATTCCGCGTATAATATCTATAGTACTACAATACCTTCTGGGTCGTACTTTTTATTCTCTCTAGCGCCTTAGACGTACTCGGGTTTATTGGTAACTGCTACTAGTGGCCTTTTAAAGGGCGTGTATGATATTCTTTGCCTTTAGTCAGCTCTAATAATAACATCCTTCGTTCTTCCACGTTGTCCTTCGTAAGGGATATCAGCGTCTATTTTTCGTATGCTCGTGTGGTAAGTACATCTGTATGAATTTTCCATCAATGATAGGTGATTCTCCTAACCGTTCCAAATAAAAGGCAAGCGGATAGACATATCTTCAATGGTCTGGATAGTCCTCCCATCCTACTTGTCGATTTAAGAACTTTAAGTCATGCCTCTGTTCGTCCTTTCTCGCAAAATAACTTGGGAAATAATCCAATTGTAAAATAAATTCTTGGGTCCTAGCGTGACGCAATATCACGGGGTCTCTAAATCACCAATTATCTCTTCCGCGTTCATAACAATTTTATAGAGCGGAGATGTATCCTTTGCATAATAAAATAAGGGGTCTTATTTAACCTAATACTCAAAATCCTAAAATAGCACGATGGCTTACTTGGTTCCTAATAATCCTCCTCTAGAATTCATTATAATAAACTCTTACTCCCATTCGGGTCATTTATAGGCCGCAATCGCCAAAATTTTAAACCTCGCCTTTCCGTTTTCACTTTCAACCATGTCGAGTACTTACTTGCCTAATCAATGACATCCCTTTCATATTCGGTCATGACTAACATCCTTTTAAGTTTCTAGGAATCATCAAGTCTTCCGGTTACCTAATAAAGGGTTCTATTCACCTTGTTTCAACTTCAAAATTCATTCATGCGATCCTTTTCATCAGTTGTCCTGAAATTTATTAATCTCAATCTATCGTTTACTACTTAAAGTGTCGTCCACCATATTGGCCTTTCCTTGATGATAATAGATTTCTCAATCACAACTCTTGATCAATTTGACTATAGCCTCTACCTCGTGTTCAATGTAAGAAAAAAAATCCAAATTTTTCTCATAAGTTAAACTTTTTGTCCCTTTCAGTGTGAACCTTATCGCGATTATTCTAGATTATTATTAGAATACATTATGTCACGGTACTTAAGTCGCATAGACATATCATTATACTTCACACAAAATCATATTCCTCGAATTCATACATGCTTGGTCTTTCCCGAATTCATTAGTACTTATCCCGAGAGTGTTTCACAGAAGCGTACCTCACTAATCATGTTGGTATCTTTATTATCGTTCTTCTATAATCATGTTAAAGATCCTTAGGATGATAACCGAACATGGTATTCCCTTTTCAAAATAACTTACTCATCACGATGCTTCGATTGCACCATCATAACACTAAGTTTTTCAGTCTCATATTACAACAATCAGATATTAACTATACCTCTCTTTGTTCGGAAGGCAATTACCCTTGGAAGAATGATTTTCACGATATCGATGTAATTTAGACATTCTTAACAAGATTTCCAAATCTAATATCTGAAGAAACAATGAGCTCTGAATAAAAGAGTCGCAACACTCAAAAGATTTATTACTTGGAAGGAAAAATACAACAAGGATTATCCTTTCATGTCCTTAGAATTTTATATTATGCTGTTATAGAGAATATTCCTTGAAAGCAATGATTGCTGAATAATAACATCATACGAACAATACTTGTAAGATTTCCCCGATGAAAGAATACTTTTCTTTTAGAGTAATGAAAGAAATTTTAAATAACATCCTCAACCAAAGGTTAACCATTGAGGTTTCAAAGAGATGCTATTTTGAAAGAAGGAATTTTATTCAATGATTAACAAATAAGGAAGTATATTGTTCTTCAATCACTTCATGATTTTAATTGGATATTCTTTATATAAACGAAAGAATAGAAAATTTCATGAACAAAATATTTCATAAAACTGAATATGAATTCTCGTTTGAGTGGGAGACCTAGTTAGGTCTCAATTAAATCATTCTTTGAAAATTTCATCAAACATTAAATTTTGCATATATAATGCACTATGGAATAATAAAAATTTGATTGGAAGTGGAACTAGAAAAATAATAACGAGTCCATATCAAGCAATATTATCAACCGGCTAAGAAAATGGCCAGCTCAATTGGTTTGGCCCATAGCAACTAGCTAGGATGTTAGCTAGGCTTCCGTCGTATTAATTAAAATTGCGACTAGTTAGGACAATTAACTAGTCATTCATGAGAACATATGTAACTAATCATATTTCATTTTATTTGTAAAAATAATCTCAACATCGTAACCACTGAAGAAATTTGTGGCTACCCGGATGACGATTTTGAAATAAAGAATTTTCAAATTTGGGCCGAGAAAGATAATTATAACTCCGAATCAAGTGGTCTTGACATCGGAACAATCGATAGCCTCTCATCAAATATTTCTTGCCAATAAAATGGTACACTCAGAGGTGCCCTTGTTCACATACTTTATCATATTCTCAAATAAAATTGGATTCGGAATACCAATATCAAATTGATACCCTTACTATGATTTCAAAGTTCAATATATAATTTCATCCTGATTAGAAGAAAAGGATTCCCAAGGAATCTATGGATATTAGATCATCCATGTTTTTAACAATTTGTTAAATATTTACAATCTCAATTGAGAAGAGTAAGTATGAAAGAAGAATCAAATGAAGATACTCATTATGAATATTCATCGAAGAATTGAGGAAAATTTATAAAAAATCTCTTGGATAATTGAAATGAAGTATAAATAGCTCTGAGTTGAACAAAAAGATTATAATCTATGAATGAAAGTTCATGGATCAACTAAAAGAATTGAACAAGTCCTGATGTGAAGAAAGACTATTCATGTTGTTGGTCACATCAGAAGTTCAAAGTAGGGAACTAAAAGGATTGCCTGATATGACTTATCAAGGCAATACGAATGATCAACAGTTGGAGGGAGTAACGTGATAATGAGTAGGTGTCAAAATATTTCACTGATTATCCTAAATCTCGTCATTTATCCGTCTGAGGATGATACCACATCTTCGTCTTTGTAATTCCATGTTTCAGCTAGTTTCTCTTTCAACATCATTTTAAAATCGCTTACTAACTTGACTTTCATAACTATATCAGTCATTTCAGTGTTTTACCTCGAAGACCTTACTCAGAATTACTCCAAAAGTATCTGTTAGGCCGATAGGGGCCTGCTACGCGCATCCGTTATTAATTACAAGTGGCCAGTTCCCCCTGGGAACAGATCAAAGAGATCTCTCAGGGATCTCAACACAGTCCATAAGTTCAGTGGCATGTGTGTGTAAGTGAACACACATTACCGTATATATTAGAGGTCTACAAGTATATAAACGTAGTATTTGATATCTTTTCTACCAAAAAATTCCGCTCTAGACTCATTGGTCTATCCTTTTAGAAGGTTCTAAGATCGAACTATCGCTCGTTGTAATCTTACGCCATTCAATTGTAGACATGCCATCAATTCTCGACGCTCTTGATCTCTGAGCTAAACCATCATAACCTTATATGTTAAGCACACTAATAATATCATCGAGTGTAATCGTCTTACGATAACATTCTTATTGTAATAACCCCAAATTTTGGAAATTTTTGAAACCCTTATGAATAGTGATTTTGCAGATTATGCTGAATGAGAAAACTTTTCATGCCACACTATATAGGGGTTCTGTTATGGATATTCTGAGATTTTATTAGTACTCTATATGGTATATAAGTGTATGTAAAGATCGTCAGAATCCAATTCCGAACACTTTGATTTTTCCCGGAAATCCACTAGATACGGAAAGAATTAAGTATAAGGTAATAGGATAAAAAAGATTTAAATTAAAGGATTATAAGAGAGGATCATAAAAGGAATATAATGTATTGAGAAAGGTTAAGGGAACCCAAGTAATAAGATCCCGGATATGATCTCTCAAACGATAAACGAGCGTAAGATGCTCGGACCCGCAGTAGTCCAAAGGATCAAGGATATAATAGATTTTAATCAGATGACGACTGGTAGTAGCCCAAGATGGGAACACGAAGTATGTTGATTTGACACGAAAGGACAAGGAATAGGAAGTAGGGGACCTAGTGTTGTTATAGGTATTCCCTTGGAAAGGAAGGATGAGGTTCGGAAAGAAAGGGAAGCTAAGTCCACGAATTGTTGGACCCTTAGATATATTAAGACGTATTGGGAAGATAGCATATGAGCTAGCCCTACCCCCGAATATGTAGCAAGTTCATACGTGTTCCACATATCAATGTTAAGAAAGTGTAATTCGTATGCCAGATAAATAGGGGCATATGAGCGCATAGACATGCAACCCGACGTAACCTATATGGAGCAACCAGGAAGGGTTATAGAGTAAAAAGGAACAAGTGCTTAGGAGAAGGGTTATCAAACTAGGCAGATTTTGGTGGTAGGACCACAATGTGGGAAAATTTACTCGAGAGTAAGAAATTGCAATGCTAAGAGAGTATCCCTATTCATTTTCTATCTGATTCCGGGACGGAATCCTTTTAAGGAGGGGAGACTGTAATAACCCCAATTTTTGGAAATTTTTGAAACCCTTATGAATAGTGATTTTGCATATTATGCTGAATGAGAAAACTTTTCATGCCACACTATATAGGGGTTCTGTTATGGATATTCTGAGATTTTATTAGTACTCTATATGGTATATAAGTGTATGTAAAGATCGTCAAAATCCAATTCCGAACACTTTGATTTTTCCCGGAAATCCACTAGATACAGAAAGAATTGAGTATAAGGTAACAGGATAAAAAGGATTTAAATTAAAGGATTATAAGAGAGGATCATAAAAGGAATATAATGTATTGAGAAAGGTTAAGGGAACCCAAGTAATAAGATCCCGGATATGATCTCTCAAACGATAAACGAGAACGAAAGATAAGCGAACCGTAAAACAAATAAGTGACCAAGAGACAAGCTTGTACAAGAAGCCAAGGATTGTGACATCATCAAATCACAAGGTGTGGACAAGTGGAAGCATTATGACATGTGCAAGGTGACATAAGCATGACAAAAGGGAAGGAATTGTTGGATGATTGTAAACCACACAAAGTTCAAGGTTAGAAAGGTAATTAACCAAAAATAAAACCAAAACAACCTAGCTAGCCAAAACAAATCAAAGCAAACACAAAATTTTTCATTTCTTCAACATTGCTCTCGGCTTTTTCTTCTTTTCAAAGGAAGAAAAATCAAAAATCAAGTTCCAAGCATTGTTAAATCACAAGGTAATTATCTAAGGTTCCTTGTACATAGATATGGATGTCCTATAAGTTTAAGCTTCTAATTCCTTCACAATCTCTTCCATTAATTCAAGGAAGAAGATGGTGAATAGTAACTTTCAAAAAATAACTTTAGTTTTCTTGAATTTTTATGAAAGTTTAAGGTTATACAAGCAAGGATCAAGGTTCTTTAGGCATTCAAAGCTCTTGTGTTGTGTTAAGAAGCTTCAAGGAAGGTATAATCTCTTAACCAAGCTTTGTTATTGAATGTTAAGAGCATAATATGAGTATTATAGTTCATGAGAGGCTTGATGGTTGTGTATGTAGAGATTAGTTGGTTTTGGGATGTTTTTGGAGTTGTAAATCTTGGTTGTTGATTAATGAACTTAAGTGTAGTTTAAATTCATGATAAAGAATAGTATAAATTGTTAATGTTGAGTTGTTGGGGCTGTTATGATAAATTATGGATGGAGTTTTGATTGGGTTGTGATTGTGGGTTGATTGTGAGATGATTTGGAGTGGTTTAAAATTGGGTAATCGCGTAAACATAGCCGTCGTAATGCCCGATTTACCGTAGACTGTTTTTGTTCTTAAGATCAGAACCCTTGAACTCACTGTTAGGTTTTGACCATTGCCATGTTTAGATAGTTCATGTTACGAGCTTCGTTTTGATATGTAGTTCGTTTGATTCCGATGTACGGTTTAGGAGAAACGACTGTTTTAAGTAACGGCGCTTCGCGACCGAACCATTACCCCTCGCCTTACTTTGCAACATTGGTTAAAGACCTTAAATGACTAATTGGAGTACGAAACATTTATGTAAAGTGGATTAGGCAGTTGATAGGGTACTCGCGAAAGAATCGCTTTAAAATTCTTAATGGTAAATTTATTAAAAATGGTGGAGCCGAGGGTACTCGAGCGACTTAAGTGAATCGTTAAGCGCGAAAGCGAACGTTAGGGCTCTAATTGGTTAAAGTCTAGTTTCTTAAGTGATCGGGGTTTAATTCCGACTTATGTTGTTGTTCATAGGTTATTGGACCCACTCTAAGCTTAAGTCTATCCGGGAGCACTCAGGCAAGTTTTATACCCGTTATACTGTTGTTGTGATGTAAATATATGTATATGCATTATCTTGTGATAAGTGCATGATTGTTATTAGCAAATTTTGCGATATATTGGAGCATGCTGATATGGTATATATGCATGTCCGTTTCCTAATCTGGTTATCTATCTGTTGATTTCAATGCTTATAGTTGCATAATACCTATGCTAGAAATAAGCAAGTAGTTGCGTATACCCTTAGTATAGGGGATAAAAGGTGAACATATTTCTAAACCGGGAGTCGATGTTCCCGAGTATAATATATATATTTTATATATATATATATGGTTATAGTTTTCAAAACTATTAATCGAATAAGGATTATTCGATAACTTTAACTTTATTTTATTTAATGAATATTATTTCGAATATTCATTCGAGGGCTTATGACTCAGTTTATTTTATTATTTGAATATTACTTGAATATTCATCCGAGGACTTATGACTCCTTTTATTGTATTAATTGAATATTATTTCGAATATTCATTCGAGGACTTATGACTCAGTTTATATTATTTAATGATTATTAATTGGATAGTCATTTGAGAATGTATTGACTCCTTTATTTTATTTAATGAATATTATTTATAATATTCATTCGAGGTATTATGACTCCGCTTATTATTTAATAATATTTTTATTTTATTAAAGAATAATGTTCGATAATCAAACTTACTTTTGATATTCAAATAAAGATATTACTTTCGTATAAGTATATCTTTGATTATTTACTATTCATTTCAAGTATAAGTTTTCCAACTTCTACCTCAATTATTCTTTATGAGAATATTATTTAAATAATAATATTCAGATATTTCTTTTATATCGAGACTGATTTACTTTATTAAATCAGCATTATTCCAAACACTCTTTAAAGTATTTTCGAGTCTTTAAAATGATTTTCAAAAGTTAGAGCGGATCCCAAAACTCATTTTTTTATATTTAAGATCTTCCTTTTAAAGGGGATTTAAATACTCGCTCAAAACCTGAGGGATCCGGCTCTGTGGTGTATTTTATATTCGCAACAAGGTTGCAGTTTTGGTAAATGAATTGATTACTTACCCAACGTTCGGGAAGTAAGTCCATCTATCGAGTCGGCATAAGCAACATGGGCTCAGTGGGCGTCCATGATAGTGTAAGTGGCTCAGTGGGAGTCCATCAAATGCGTAAGTAGCTGAGTGGCAGCCCAGCATAAGGTCCTATTGCGACCAGGGTGATGACCAGTGGGGAATTCGTCCATCTACTAGTAGAAAAGGTTACTTATTGGTATCTTTTCCTGATCAGCAAGATATCGGGTTTATGCCACAATTCTGTTCCTTCCAAAAATTTATTGGATGTTACAAACTCTGTTCATACTTTACATGACAGAGGTTTTCAGGAGATGTATAAAGAAGATGTATATGTGGATATATATATATATATATCAAAACTTAATGAAGTATATCATAACTTCATTTCCTTCAATAATACTTCAAAGATTTAATCTATTCAAATCTTGTTTTGTAGTCTCATCTATGTGATGAACTTTTGAAACTAATTATAACTTGAACGGTGGTAGTTCAAGTAGTATTTGGAAAAGATATAAGTATATTGGAGTATCTTGTAACTTCATCTTTTAAACTTATATCTAGTTAATGGTTGTCTTATGAATGACAAAGACTTTCAGAAAACGTTGAGACAAGGTTAGATATATGAGATCACCTTGCAACGATATTTTTTATACAGTTATAAACTGGAACTTTGTGTATATTATGCATGGAAGAGGACTTCCCATATTTTGAAGAGTATATATGTATATATATATACTGAATATTTTGCGACTTCATCGCATTAAGATATCAACTTGGTTCATTTCTTTTGACCAAGACTTTCATGAGTACTATGAGAAGGCTCATATATTGTTAATCATTATACATATTATTTTGGTGGGCTTGATGCTCACCCTTGCTTTCTTCTTTCATCACACAACATCAGATAGATAAGATGAACAAGACCAAGCTCCCAATTCGTGAGCGGATAGGAAACGTTCCGCAGCTTCCTATAGGCATTGAAGTCGCTGTAGCTGAGGTGGGAACTACCAATAGACCAGGCTTCAAATTTTGATGTACCAGATTTATGTATATTTATGAATTGTAATAATGGCAAAGAAATGTAAATCTATTCAGAAACCCTTTTAAGGTGTAATGGCATATAATTTTGGAATAAAATGACTCGTGTTACTTTTGGATATTCATCTCTGAGACTATAACTTGTGGTGTGTGTGTGTTTATTGTGGGGTCACAGTACAGAGTAGTTGATTGTTTATTAAGATTGGGTGTTATTAAGGGAAATGGAACTCGTGACAACCCGGATCCCCGACCCCGGATTTGGGGGTGTTAAAGAAGTGGTATCAGAGCTAAGCGTTATATACCTCAGAGATGATGTGATGTTAAGATAATAAGTTCACTAAGATAATAAGAACTCTTGCCAAGTTCATAGTCGGGCTACCTAACGTAGTACTGACAGTTAAAACCCTTATGGGAACCCTTATAAATATCGTGATAGAAGCGTAGTTCGTTATCGTATATAGTAGTGGGACTCCGAACCCTGAGGTTGAGGAGCAACAGCGCGATGATGTTTTATTACTGATTGGGGATCGGATTGTGGATCCAATGGAACACCCTAATGAGGGACCGGATGATATTAATATTGAGGATGTAGCGGTTGAGGATGTGGTCCTAGAAGGGATAGTTGCTGAGGAGGATCCCATAGAGGATCCTGACAAGAATGAATAAAGGACCACTGATGATTAGATGATCATGGTTAGGTCGACTACCAGAGGTAGGATTGGTCGGTCACTACCGGAGGTTCGTTCAAGTTTGTAAAGATAGTAGCCCCCTTTAACGCGGCTTACTCGTAAGACTGAGAAGTTTGAATGGACAGAGAAATGCGAGAACAGCTTTCAAGAACTGAAGCAAAGATTGGTGATGGCCCCTATGATGGCATTGCCGGATGGAAAAGAAGATTTTGTGATTTGTATTGACGCTTCATATAAAGAATTAGGGTGCTCTTATACAGCACAACAAGGTACTCGCGTACACGTCAAGACAATTGAGGTAATATAAAATTCGATATCCTCACCCATGAGCTTGGGCTCGTGGCAATAGTTTTGTCCTAAAGATTGGAGGCACTGCTTGTATGGAGAGAAGTGCGAGATTTACCTAAGCCATAAGTGCTCTAGTGCATTTTCACGTAGAAAGAGCTCAACATACGCCAGAGGAGGCGGTTAGAGCTAATCAAGAATATTGATTGGGAGATTCTTTATCATTCAGGGAAAGCCAATGTGGTGGCTGATGCCCTTAGTAAAAAGGAGAAACTCAAGATGATAATGTCTTTGGGAGAGTTTATGAGAGATTTTGAGAAAATGGAAATAGAAGTGAAGGTAACCGGAGCCGGTACCTAAAAGCTGTTTGAGATTGCAATACAGTGCGAATTATCAGAAAAGAACATATTGTGCCAGAAAAAGTGATGAATGAAGGCAGAGAGCCAACAATTAGATAAAAGATTAATACCGAGAAAAATGATAAGGGAATAATGAGGTATTCCTACAGAATTTGAGTTCCAAACGTTCAAGAGCTTAAAGATGAAATCTTAGATGAAAGCTAGTTTGAGGAATAAGATTTAGAGCAAACCCTGAACGTGATAGTCAGGGAGGTCGCCATCGAGATAGAAGGAACCCATAACATAATGAAGTGGAAAATGAGGATTTAAAATATGTAGGATGACCCCGATTATGGGGAGGATGAGAAAACATCTCATACTGAGAAAACAGAAGTCGAGCAAGATAGGGAGAACCAGGACGGTACTCCTATGGGGCAATTCATAGACCTGTCTAAAAAGAACTTAGACTATTATCCCCAACCACCACCTTGAGGAGACAGTGCGGTGAGAAATTCTTTCAGGACCTTTAACTCGCTAAGCTCTCAGAGTTCCAAGGAACAAGCTGGCCCAGCCGAGGCAAGGGCCTGGCTAAAGGAAATAGATGAATCAATTGAGATTCTAAATGATTGACGAACCACAAAAGACTGTTTTTGTCACTTACCCTCCTAAGAGAGAGACCACCCGCTGGTGAAAGGCCAAGGAAGGCACGGAGCAAGAGATTATAATAAACTAATTTAAGTTTAGTCAATTGTTTTCAGGAAAGTACTTCCCAAGGTTATGGAGATAGTGTAAAAGCTTTAGAGCCAGAACAAAGGCAGACGAGTATGATGAATTATGAATCTAAGTTGTAAAAGTTGTCAAGATTCGTTCTGAGGACACGAATCCAGAATGACGGGATGTTTGAAATCAATGCTTATGTGGTGTTGGTTCGTGAAATAATGATAAGAGAAAGGAAAATAAAAAGAAACTGAAGTGGAAATGAATATAAAGGCAATAGAGTTTGAGGTATGATAAGGGAGTTAGGTATGAGGAAGTCCTAAAGACTCGTAGCAGTAGAAATAGAAAGTATGCATTCGTCAGGATGAGGATGATTCACCATGAGTTAAAATTGATGGTTGAGGGCATAAGAGATACATATATTTTATCCCCTGTAAGTTGGGAGGATTCGAGGAAACCTTGAGATAGTTCGAAGGATAAATAATGAGACGCGGATAGACTAAGGAGACAAGGAAGTAAGAACGTAGGAAAATTGGATGAAGGAAGCGACCTTCAAGAATGTGAAATGTAAGACCGGTGGCTCGATACCCAGAAAGGGAGACGCCAGGTATGAGAGATATCCCAACATTGAGATGACTGTTGGGATAAACAACAAAAGTAAATAAGGAATTATTAAGAAGAAGTTCACGATAAACACGACCAATATCTTCCAGAACATCCTTGTTATCATTACCAAATTAGGCAAGAGAAGCGGATAACCGTTGTTATCTTTTGGAGGCCATATTGATTGACCCCATTTTGAATACAGATGTTATTGTGAAATTAGGCATATACTATCGAGGTGGGAATGATTGAATAAGACACCCTTGTCAGGGATATATGACTTGATTTATCCATGGAAGGATGCAGGTACCTTTTAAAGGTGGAATTAAGGATAGAACATCGGTAACTTAAAATGAATCCTAGGGGAATGCATAAAGGTTGGCATTTCACCCTTAATAGGGACAGTATGAGTTTTGACAGTATGATTTGGAAAGGGTTAAGGTAACAACAACCTTTAAGAATCCGTGGAGAAATTTTTCAGAAGTATATAGACAATGGTTCTAGTATTAGTAAATGGTATTTTGATATGCCCTGTATCTAGGGAATACAGGAGGAACGATTGAAGGATAACCTTAGAGGTTTTACAAGGAGAAAGGAAATATTCAAAATTCTCAAGAATAAAAATGTTGATAAAGGAAATATGACATAATTATAATAATGCCAACTGGGGCACGTGTTAAACCACGAGAAAGTATGGATCGAACCAGTAAAGGTCGAAATTGTTCAGGGCAATTAGGACCTAAGATAAAAGATGTTCTAAGTATGATTGGGAGTCAGTCGTGACAGTGATTAACCTCTAAAGACTGAGGCAATAACTTATGGAAAAATGGTGATTTTTTTTACTCATCAGATTTTAAGGAAGACATCTTCACATAAGCAGTGATTGAAATGAGGTAGAAAATTTATTTGGAGGTGGTTAAAATGACATTGACTGTAAGGAAATTTTACTATCAGGAAAGGCCAAAGAGGTGGCCGACACTTTAAAGGTAAGAGGATAATTATAGGAGCTTGTGCCAGAGGAATACAGTAATAAGGATTAAAGCCGTGAAGGTTGTATTATGGTTTGGAAGATTGACATTCCTTCTGATGACTGTGCAACACCCAACCGTAATAGTAGTTGGTAGAGGTTTAATTCGTGTAATCGCCATGAGCGGGCTATCTATCTCAGAAGATACTATCTTAAGATAAGCCAGGACCATGTTTCAAAAAGGACTAGACGAAACCTTGAGTTAAGTCTTCTATTTAAGGCATACGATTAAGAATGGTATTAACCTGCTATCGTTGCTTTGATTGAAACTCTTCTGCAATTTTATCTGCTTCATGTCATGTATGTATGTCAGGATCAGGAGTGTTCTTCATGAATTATGAATGGTGATTATGTTACCTCCTTAGAAGGATTTGATACGACATGTATGGACTCCGTATGGTTAGATATTAAGATTTCATGGAACGTGAATGATGACAGTAGATCAGTAGTGGACCATAGTAATGCAGCAATGATTCTGCGAGTAATGAGCTAATTACAACCGTGAGAGTTGTATTGGAATGGATTTTGAGATTGAGTACCACTAATCGGGTCGTGGTAGTGTATAAGTTATCATTGATAGACTAATTAAGTAGAGTATCTACCTATTGAATATTTATTCCCTCTTATGAAAAGAGAGTCGTATTACTATATGAGGAAGGTTGCGGTGCAAGCATAGAATTCTAGTAACGATGATGTCTAGAATGAGATCCCAGGTTCAATTTTCGATATCGAGGGAGTTTCAAAGGTGATTGTGTATAAGCTCGAGCAAGAGCATGGGTCCATAGAATGATGGACGGAATAGCAAAAATATTTAGGCATGTGAAATACGATGCTATAATACTTGATGTTGATATAAATACATATATGTTTTGTTCTCCTATGATAAACCTCTAATAGTTCAGAGGTAGATTCCAAGCCAGATATTTTATGGCAATAAAATTTTTACGAATATACAATTCTCTTCAATTCGTTCTTTTCTCTCCTTTTCATTTCATGTAAGCTGAGAAAAACAACCCTTCCAGAAGGGGAGGTATTGTCGAATGACTATCTATCTGTGTGATAGAAGCCTAGTAGGATACCATCTATTGTTTAATTGCTTGTCAAGTACTAAAGGCTGGCCACCTTCTGTACTAATTATGCAATAGAACAAGTGTTCATGATCATAGTGATCTCTCAACAAATTCCTTTACTTCTATAGGATTGATCAAATTTTGGAAAATAGAAACATCTGAAAAAGGAGTGGTAAAGTTATGGTGGTATTCGGAATGGAAACACATTCGTGATACTAAGGTTGACGTGATTATTAAAAGGCTATAGAACGCTAACGAACAAAAGTATAACCAGTATAATATTAGGAGCAGAAGGTGATAGCGATTACGAACTGGAAAAGAATGGGTATTGAGAAGCAAAAGCTCTAATGTTAAAAGCTATAATAAGAGTCTGTGCAATAGACTTGAAAGAATTTGGAATGATCACTTAACACGGATTGAGTTTTCTTACGATAATAGATCATATGTCAGTATTGAGATATCGCCTTATGACATCCTTGAGGGCAGACAATGTCGATCTCCCTTATGTTAGGATGAAGTTGTAGAGCGTAAGATGCTCGGACCCGCAGTAGTCCAAAGGATCAAGGATATAATAGATTTTAATCAGATGACGACTGGTAGTAGCCCAAGATGGGAACACGAAGTATGTTGATTTGACACGAAAGGACAAGGAATAGGAAGTAGGGGACCTAGTGTTGTTATAGGTATTCCCTTGGAAAGGAAGGATGAGGTTCGGAAAGAAAGGGAAGCTAAGTCCACGAATTGTTGGACCCTTAGATATATTAAGACGTATTGGGAAGATAGCATATGAGCTAGCCCTACCCCCGAATATGTAGCAAGTTCATACGTGTTCCACATATCAATGTTAAGAAAGTGTAATTCGTATGCCAGATAAATAGGGGCATATGAGCGCATAGACATGCAACCCGACGTAACCTATATGGAGCAACCAGGAAGGGTTATAGAGTAAAAAGGAACAAGTGCTTAGGAGAAGGGTTATCAAACTAGGCAGATTTTGGTGGTAGGACCACAATGTGGGAAAATTTACTCGAGAGTAAGAAATTGCAATGCTAAGAGAGTATCCCTATTCATTTTCTATCTGATTCCGGGACGGAATCCTTTTAAGGAGGGGAGACTGTAATAACCCCAATTTTTGGAAATTTTTGAAACCCTTATGAATAGTGATTTTGCATATTATGCTGAATGAGAAAACTTTTCATGCCACACTATATAGGGGTTCTGTTATGGATATTCTGAGATTTTATTAGTACTCTATATGGTATATAAGTGTATGTAAAGATCGTCAAAATCCAATTCCGAACACTTTGATTTTTCCCGGAAATCCACTAGATACAGAAAGAATTGAGTATAAGGTAACAGGATAAAAAGGATTTAAATTAAAGGATTATAAGAGAGGATCATAAAAGGAATATAATGTATTGAGAAAGGTTAAGGGAACCCAAGTAATAAGATCCCGGATATGATCTCTCAAACGATAAACGAGAACGAAAGATAAGCGAACCGTAAAACAAATAAGTGACCAAGAGACAAGCTTGTACAAGAAGCCAAGGATTGTGACATCATCAAATCACAAGGTGTGGACAAGTGGAAGCATTATGACATGTGCAAGGTGACATAAGCATGACAAAAGGGAAGGAATTGTTGGATGATTGTAAACCACACAAAGTTCAAGGTTAGAAAGGTAATTAACCAAAAATAAAACCAAAACAACCTAGCTAGCCAAAACAAATCAAAGCAAACACAAAATTTTTCATTTCTTCAACATTGCTCTCGGCTTTTTCTTCTTTTCAAAGGAAGAAAAATCAAAAATCAAGTTCCAAGCATTGTTAAATCACAAGGTAATTATCTAAGGTTCCTTGTACATAGATATGGATGTCCTATAAGTTTAAGCTTCTAATTCCTTCACAATCTCTTCCATTAATTCAAGGAAGAAGATGGTGAATAGTAACTTTCAAAAAATAACTTTAGTTTTCTTGAATTTTTATGAAAGTTTAAGGTTATACAAGCAAGGATCAAGGTTCTTTAGGCATTCAAAGCTCTTGTGTTGTGTTAAGAAGCTTCAAGGAAGGTATAATCTCTTAACCAAGCTTTGTTATTGAATGTTAAGAGCATAATATGAGTATTATAGTTCATGAGAGGCTTGATGGTTGTGTATGTAGAGATTAGTTGGTTTTGGGATGTTTTTGGAGTTGTAAATCTTGGTTGTTGATTAATGAACTTAAGTGTAGTTTAAATTCATGATAAAGAATAGTATAAATTGTTAATGTTGAGTTGTTGGGGCTGTTATGATAAATTATGGATGGAGTTTTGATTGGGTTGTGATTGTGGGTTGATTGTGAGATGATTTGGAGTGGTTTAAAATTGGGTAATCGCGTAAACATAGCCGTCGTAATGCCCGATTTACCGTAGACTGTTTTTGTTCTTAAGATCAGAACCCTTGAACTCACTGTTAGGTTTTGACCATTGCCATGTTTAGATAGTTCATGTTACGAGCTTCATTTTGATATGTAGTTCGTTTGATTCCGATGTACGGTTTAGGAGAAACGACTGTTTTAAGTAACGGCGCTTCGCGACCGAACCATTACCCCTCGCCTTACTTTGCAACATTGGTTAAAGACCATAAATGACTAATTGGAGTACGAAACATTTATGTAAAGTGGATTAGGTAGTTGATAGGGTACTCGCGAAAGAGTCACTTTAAAATTCTTAATGGTAAATTTATTAAAAATGGTGGAGCCGAGGGTACTCGAGCGACTTAAGTGAATCATTAAGCGCGAAAGCGAACGTTAGGGCTCTAATTGCTTAAAGTCTAGTTTCTTAAGTGACCGGGGTTTAATTCCGACTTATGTTGTTGTTCATAGGTTATCGGATCCACTCTAAGCTTAAGTCTATCCGGGAGCACTCAGGCAAGTTTTCTACCCGTTATACTGTTGTTGTGATGTAAATATATGTATATGCATTATCTTGTGATAAGTGCATGGTTGTTATTAGCAAATTTTGCGATATATTGGAACATGCTGATATGGTATATATGCATGTCTATTTCGTAATCTGGTTATCTATCTGTTGATTTCAATGCTTATAGTTGCATAATACCTATGCTAGAAATAAGCAAGTAGTTGCGTATACCCTTAGTATAGGGGATAAAAGGTGAACATATTTCTAAACCGGGAGTCGATGTTCCCGAGTATAATATATATATTTTATATATATATGGTTATAGTTTTCAAAACTATTAATCGAATAAGGATTATTCGATAACTTTAACTTTATTTTATTTAATGAATATTATTTCGAATATTCATTCGAGGGCTTATGACTCAGTTTATTTTATTATTTGAATATTACTTGAATATTCATCCGAGGACTTATGACTCCTTTTATTGTATTAATTAAATATTATTTCGAATATTCATTCGAGGGCTTATGACTCAGTTTATATTATTTAATGATTATTAATTGGATAGTCATTTGAGGATGTATTGATTCCTTTATTTTATTTAATGAATATTATTTATAATATTCATTCGAGGTATTATGACTCCGCTTATTATTTAATAATATTCTTTATTTTATTAAAGAATAATGTTCGATAATCAAACTTACTTTTGATATTCAAATAAAGATATTACTTTCGTATAAGTATATCCTTGATTATTTACTATTCATTTTAAGTATAAGTTTTCCAACTTCTACCTCAATTATTCTTTATGGGAATATTATTTAAATAATAATATTCAGATATTTCTTTTATATCGAGACTGATTTACTTTATTAAATTAGCATTATTCCAAACACTCTTTAAAGTGTTTTCGAGTCTTTAAAATGATTTTCAAAAGTTAGAGCGGATCCCAAAACTTATTTTTTTTATATTTAAGATCTTCCTTTTAAAGGGGATTTAAATACTCGCTCAAAACCTGAGGGATCCGGCTCTGTGGTGTATTTTATATTCGCAACAAGGTTGCAGTTTTGGTAAATGAATTGATTACTTACCCAACGTTCGGGAAGTAAGTCCATCTATCGAGTCGGCATAAGCAACATGGGCTCAGTGGGCGTCCATGATAGTGTAAGTGGCTCAGTGGGAGTCCATCAAATGCGTAAGTGGCTGAGTGGCAGTCCAACATAAGGTCCTATTGCGACCAGGGTGATGACCAGTGGGGAATTCGTCCATCTACTAGTAGAAAAGGTTACTTATTGGTATCTTTTCCTGATCAGCAAGATATCGGGTTTATGCCACAATTCTGTTCCTTCTAAAAATTTATTGGATGTTACAAACTCTGTTCATACTTTACATGACAGAGGTTTTCAGGAGATGTATAAAGAAGATGTATATGTGGATATATATATATATATATCAGAACTTAATGAAGTATATCATAACTTCATTTCCTTCAATAATACTTCAAAGATTTAATCTATTCAAATCTTGTTTTGTAGTCTCATCTATGTGATGAACTTTTGAAACTAATTATAACTTGAACGGTGGTAGTTCAAGTAGTATTTGGAAAAGATATAAGTATATTGGAGTATCTTGTAACTTCATCTTTTAAACTTATATCTAGTTAATGGTTGTCTTATGAATGACAAAGACTTTCAGAAAACGTTGAGACAAGGTTAGATATATGAGATCACCTTGCAACGATATTTTTTATACAATTATAAACTGGAACTTTGTACATATTATGCATGGAAGAGGACTTCCCATATTTTGAAGAGTATATATGTATATATATATACTGAATATTTTGCGACTTCATCGCATTAAGATATCAACTTGGTTCATTTCTTTTGACCAAGACTTTCATGAGTACTATGAAAAGGCTCATATATTGTTAATCATTATACATATTATTTTGGTGGGCTTGTTGCTCACCCTTGCTTTCTTCTTTCATCACACAACATCAGATAGACAAGATGAACAGGACCAAGCTCCCAATTCGCGAGCGGATAGGAAACGTTCCGCTGCTTCCTATAGGCATTGAAGTCGCTGTAGCTGAGGTGGGAACTACCAATAGACTAGGCTTCAACTTTTGATGTACCAGATTTATGTATATTTATGAATTGTAATAATGGCAAAGAAATGTAAATCTATTAAGAAACCCTTTTAAGGTGTAATGGCATATAATTTTGGAATAAAATGACTCGTGTTACTTTTGGATATTCATCTCTGAGACTATAACTTGTGGTGTGTGTGTGTTTATTGTGGGGTCACAGTACAGAGTAGTTGATTGTTTATTAAGATTGGGTATTATTAAGGGAAATGGAACTCGTGACAACCCGGATCCCCGACCTCGGATTTGGGGGTGTTACACTTATATTACATTTAAACATTCCTTAATAGAAAAAAATATCCTTAAGGGTATATTGGACACTATCTTTGGTGAATTCGTGATTAATACGATATTCACATCCTCATTGGTAAAATGACACCTTCAACTAGTTTGGGTCAATAACCTCAACTGTATATTAATAATTAGACTTCATGGTTCTAACATTTGATGCCCCCTCATAGGTAACCTATAAAGAACTACGAGTAACAAGGCTCGTGTTATCAAAATAAACATATGGTGTTGGTAATATCATCTTTACCCAAATGCCCTGGAGACTTAGCTCCGAGTTCTACAACCACATATTTGCCAAATCATATATGATTCTAATTTTTCTTTTCATCATTCTGATAATCTCCAATGGTCCTATTAGTCATGCTTTAATACCTCAAATATATACTTATTTTAACCTACGCATTGGGGCTACATCTGGTAGTCCAATGATGAACTCTATATGAGCTCTTACGCAATCTTGCATCTAGACAGAATCCTAACACTCTCGTCTCTAAGTACTATAACTTATTGCTCTGATACCATTTCTGTAACGCCCCCAAATCCAGGGTCAGGAATATGGGTCGTCACGTAATCCTTCCATCATGTATAACCTGTATTAACTTAATAATACAATAATTCCATATCACAGACCCCCAATCTCACACACTCACAAGTTATAGGCTTAGAAATGATGTAGAACAAGCATCATCTGTTATTAAGACTCAAATGTACTTTACAGGATCTTAAAAAATTATTCGTAACCTCTACATGAAGTTACAATAATTACTACTAACATCTTATACCTATCTGGATACTCTGGTCCACCTGAGACAAAGCTGTAAGGGATTCTCCCCACGATTTCAAGTGACTAAGTCCCACGCCGGCATACTGGTAATCTGTTGTGTTGTGACATTTAAAAGAAAGCAAGAGTGAACAATAATGTTCAACCATAATAATCAACAATATGAAAAGACTATATGAGAAATTCAAGTATAATTCCATATACGATAAATATGTTTATTCAAAAATAGTTTTCCTCGGTGATACACACCTTCTTTCGAAAATAATTCTTTTGTGGACTTATTATCTCGCAAATACCTTAATGGTAAACCCGACACCTAGGCTTGGGTTACAGTATTGCATCACAATTCCAATTTGAAGAATTTTGGACATTCACGGGAGCCACCACTTACGATGATCAGTCGTAAGACATAAATTAGTAACCTTTTTTACTAGTAGAAGGACGACACCTTCGTATTCCGGTTATCACCCTTGCCACATTCGGGCTACGTGTCCCATTTTGGTTATACACATACTTCACAAGTTCCTGAATACACAGAGTACCTTCGCCTGCGTTACCTTTGGTAGTTTCCCAAGTACGCATAGTACTAGAGTCTACCCCTCAAAGTCCTTAAAAGAATCCTATCATATCTCGAGAACTCGAACCACATCGAAGTTCCCCAAGCATTTTGCTTGTTGATGGAAACAACTTATCTTATCAGTGTATATATATGTACTTCCGAGAATTTTCGGAGGAAGTACTAAGGATGTGAGTTGACCGTTGTCAACAGATAAGTAAATAAGGGGGGGTTTCTTTTGAAACTGTATTCAGAATATTTAAAATAAGTCGATATAATATTTTTCGACGATTTGAAAGTATTTGAATGACTTTCTGAAATTCAGAAAGTATTTTAAAAGTAGGTCTAATGATTTTTAAATTATTTTAAATTACTAAATAAATACTTAATGATAAATAATAATTATTAAATAATTAGACCTCGAATGATTATGTTTTAAAGAAATATTTGAAATAATATTCCCCAACTATTTTATGTTTAAATAATTAAAGTAATCTTTAATAATATAATTAATCAAATTTGAAATAAATAATTATTGGAGAATAATTATCCTATTTAAATGAATATCCGAAATAATATTCATTATTCGAGTAGTTAAATATAGTTGAGGGAAT
Organism: Apium graveolens; assembly: GCF_009905375.1. Taxonomy (NCBI): domain Eukaryota; kingdom Viridiplantae; phylum Streptophyta; class Magnoliopsida; order Apiales; family Apiaceae; genus Apium; species Apium graveolens. Next base: position 229,788,879 of record NC_133653.1, read on the forward strand.
ACGATCTTTGGAAATTGTTTTAAGTAATTTCGAAGTATCTAATACTTCGCAAGTGGACATCGAGTCCCTTGGAATAAAATAAATGCGGACTTTTAGTCGTCCAAAACATCTCCGAGATGATTCCCGAGTTTATAGTTTAAAATAACTGACCGACTCTCAGTCTTACAACTTATACATCACGCTCTACTATAACATTAATATTCTTAAATAAAACACCTCCGGAATGCTTTCGGGTTTTCATCAAATTATATTGACCAATCCTCGGTCTAAAATATACTCCTCATATATACAACGCTACTCTCTAGCGTTATCGATTGAAATTCGGTAATATTCATATACCAAAATCATTATCATATCGTACGATATTATATAACATAATTCATAAAACAACGTAAATATAGCATCATGTATATATTGACATTATTTGAAAACAAACACAACACAACAGTTTTAAAATATAGGGTTTGAAAACTTGCCTGGAGTCCAAGATACGTTTCCCGACTTCCTCTCGTTCCGGGTTTTCTAATGAACAAATATCATAATCTTAATCAGCATTCCTACTCTCATCACCAACTTATATTCTAATAAGTTCAATACTTCATAATTTTCAATATTAGACCGACTCGAAATAAGTATCAATCCTTGGTCGAAACGGACGGTCAAAGTAGTCTTCTAGAGTTGATTTTACCGAATGTTACTATTACGCGGCTTGCACTCTATCATTTTTAATAAATCGTAAAATTAATATTTTAATACGAACCCACCTCGAGGAGCTTCTTGAGTTCTTTTAATATTTATCATAAAAGTTTCATTTTGATAAAATGAATTTAATTAGGTGAAAAGTATTTTAAAAGTTCGGTCAACTACGGAGTTTTACTATTCAAACTGCTTTTACTAAAACATTGATATCTCTCAAACCGTTAACTCAATTGATGCACCATTTTCACGTGCGCGATATAGAAAAAATTTAGAACACATTATTTGAAAATGGTTTTCTGGTAACAGAGGTGAAAATCCCGAAGTGGCAGTTTAATGTCAGTAGGTGTTCTTGGCGTTCACTCCTTGCGTGACCTCGGCTCCGACATTTTTATAAAATAGAAAAATTAACATATTTAGCTGAAATTTTAAAGAGGTCTTCCTCACTGTATAAGTAAGTTACTGAATAAGTTTCATTAATTTGAAAAATGTTGAAGGGCCTCAATTATACCCTCAAATTCAGCACTAGGAAACAATTTGGTTTTTTCGACTACGTTTACTAAAACGAGCTTTTCTCCTAATCCGTAAATCATCTCGACACGATCTTTATACGGTTGAAAACTAGAAAATAATAACTTTACATCCATGTCCAGTGGTGTGTAAAAATATTAAATTTATATTTCGTGTTTCTTGCTTAAAACAGTCCTAAATATAAACGGACATTACGACGGATATACGCATAACGATTCCCGGTTTTAACTATGTTAATTTCATTGACAATTTTCTTCTTTCATGGTTCGATATTCTGGAAACTCAAACACCAATTACTTCATATTTCTTGAAATCTCAGTCCCTAAACTTTATGAAATCATCACCAACATCAATCCATAACAATCAATCATCCAAAACCAACTTTTTACAATCCAAACTCAATGAACAAACATGTACTTAAACATAACTCAACCTCAATCTTATAACTGAAGTAAATCAAAGGGTGGATGATGTTTATACCTTCCTTGAAGCTTTTTAATACTTAATAAAGTCCTAAGATCCTTGATGAAGCCTTGGTCTAGCTTTAGGAGCCTTAAACTTCCATGAAAAATCAAGAAAACAAGTTAGGGATTTTCGGAGTTACTATTCACCCTCAACTTCAAATATTTTTATAAAATTGAAAACTTTATGGATGGGTATGAAATTTGGTTCGTGACTTACCCATGATATGAAATAGGTTTGGTAAAAATTTGGTGATTTTTGAATGGGTAGAATGAGAGTTTTGAATTTTTCTTTCCTCCTTGTTCTTGAAAATCAGCATTGTTCTTGAAAAGAGAGAGAGAGAGAGATAGAGAGAGAGAGAGAGAGAGAGAGAGAGAGAGAGAGAGAAAGTTTATTGGTCTGGCTTCCTTTGGAAGTTTTGGATGATATTTTGTGATATGTATTGTGTATGTATGAGGTGTGTTCAACAAGATGCTTCTTATTCAAGCCTAGGTATTAGCTTACACACCACACTTGACTAGGCATTTTAATTATAAAACATGAATTCTTATTTTAAGAAATATTATCTTTTAGTTAATTCTTAATTTAATTATCTAGCTTGAATAATTTATTGCTAATTAATTTTTATGGAATTTGCATGGCCTTGGTTCATTATTTATTCACTTACGCGTTCGCTCGGCCGCTTATTCGTTTTCGTAATAAATCTTCGTAAACGGTTCGCGGGGTAAATCCTTTCTTATAAATCCTTTATGCTTTGGAACCTTGTACTTGGATTTTAATTCGTAGAATTCTAAATTCTTAATTGTAATGTGATTTTCGTATTCTAAAATGAATGACTTTTACATACACTCATTTGGTACGTATAGTCACAATATCAACTCGAGATCTTAAATTAGAAACTCGTATATGGTATGATCACAAGATTTTTTATTAAACCGCGAGGTTACTATTCATAAAGGTCTTTTACCGATGTTAAAAATTTGGGTTCTTACAGATGGTCCTTCAACAACAACTAAAGTCCTTGAATTTGAGTATGTTGCATTGGAGACTTTGCTTGAAATTTTGAAAGGCAGTTGTTGAAAGCAAATGCAGAATCTAATTCTATCAGACATTGAGCTATTGGTTAAGCAAACGGATGTGGCTGCTATTCAGAAGAAGCTTTGGTATGGTAAATGTAATATCCCATATTTTCAAATATTATTATTATAATTATTTGGAATTGTTTATGTGATTTTATGTGAATTTTGGTGAATTATCTGATAAGTGGAATTGATGTTTGGATGTTTATATGTGATATTATTTGAGTATTTGAATTTTTATATGTCCAGAATAAAATATAGATAATTGTGATATTTTTCTGGTAATTTTTGGATTGTTAGATGATTTTATAATGATTTATAAATTATTAAATATTTTCTGAATAATTACCAAAATTATTTTATAAAGCCGGGAATCATCCGACTTCAACCGTTTTTGCGTTTTTACAACCCAAAACTCTTCCGAAAACTCCTTCCTAACCTAATATGGTAATTCCGGACATTTTCCGTGTTTTAACTTTTTCGATCCGGATTACGGTTTGAACCGTGCGTGGCCCGGCGCAATATTTTCGATACGATAATCATTTCGGTAATCGACAAAAACCCGTATTCTCGAGAGGCGGGATATTTTTACGTTATTGTCGTATATAGTGTTTTATAAAAAGCTCGGTTTTGATAATTATCCAATTCTGGTATTGAATTGTATCGTTTTTGTAGTTACTTAGTGGCTAAGCAACTAATTTAACGATCCAAAACGATCCAGAACGATCCAATATTCCATAAATATAAATAGTCTAATTCTTATTTCGTTTATTCCGTTTATTCATTTGTAACCAGTTAAAACACCGTAAATACAGAGGAAAACCCGAGAAACCGGTACATTCCTGAGAATCAAACACAAGAACAAAGGCGTTATCGAACTCCGATTCGGGCGTGCAGCATATCAAAACGAAGCTCTCGAAATCTTCTTTCTGAATCAAGCATCAGTTTCTTTCCAGAAATCATGGTAATTTTCTTATTTAATTATTTATATTCGAATTATTTGATAATTAAATTATGAAAATTTGTTCTTGATGTTGTTGATGTGATTTGATGCTTCCATGTTGTAGAGCATGTTTTTCTGGTCGATTTGGTATATTATACTTCAAAAATAGAGTTCAATATCTTATAGAAATTAAGGTTTGATTTTCTGAAAATTTCTTGAATATATGTTCTTGGTGTTCTTGGAGAATTCTGAAAATCAAAGTTAATTTTGAAGGTGTTATTGAACACCAAATCCCAAGTATGAATAACCGTTGTGAAGCCCTTGATGAGAGCTATCAGTTCGTACCTATTTCATCAACAAAGATTGATTATTTAATAAATTCGATTTTTCAATTTAATTAGTTAAATTCGGTTTTTGATTTTAAGTAATTGTTTGTTTGATTTGAAGTTAAATTATCATTCCTGGGAGCCTGAGGATTGATTTCGTATTTTAATCTGTTAATTTGGTTGAGTATTCAGTAAAATCAGATTTCGGCCGGTTTTTCGCCGGATTTCGGCTGAACCTCGTCGGGGAAGACGATGTAATCGTCGTTCAGGGAAAAGGTTGCCGGTGCTGGATCCCTGGGATGAATTAGAATCAGAAACCGGTATAAATTGCGACATTAAACCCCAAATTGGGGCTGTTGTTTGTTGCCGGAATGGAAATCCGGTAGCCGGACATTGTTGCCGGAAATTAAGCTTTCCGGTGACCTGTTCTTGTTGACCCGTTAGGGTCGACCTTTGACCCGATTTAAAACCCAACTCCAACCCGGGTTTGATCCTCCCTTTCCCCAAAAACAAATCTGAAAACTGTTTCTGAATTTCTTATTTAAAAATAATTCAAAAATCCTATTTTAATTTCTGAAAATTCATATTATTTATTTTGAAAATCATTATTTCAATTCTGAAAATTTATTTTAATCCAAAAATAAATCCAAATTATTTAGTTAATTAATTTTAGTTGATAATTAATTATTTAATTAGTCAATTAATTTAAATATTAATTGATTAATTAATTTAATTAGTTATTAATTAATTTTAATTGATTATTTAATTAGATTTAATTATTTAAAATTGATTTAAAAATTCTGAAAAATAGTTTCGAGTTTTTAAATATTATTTTAAATTATTTTCCAGGCTCGATAATTCTTATAAAATTATTTTCGAGTGTTTAAGCCCTATTATTTAATTATTAAATGATTCGGAGATTGTTTTTATTCCGAAAAATGTTCAAAAATTCATAATAAATCAACCGTTCGTCCGTTTAATACGAAACGAACGCCTCCAGACTCAGAAAAATATTCTGCTTTCATTAAAAATACTTTCGAGACCCAGATCCTTTGTTTCGAAAGGTCGCTTATTTTACGAATGATTCTGAGTCGTTAATTCATCGATAAATCATATTTTTGACCTGATTTTAGTTTTAAACATATCGAGTTGAACCTTTTGACGAACTGAGTTATATGTGATATGAATTATGTGATACGTGAGTTATGTGTTTACGTGCTATGTGAATTATGTGCATATATGTGGATCAAGAGTCCTGTGTTTGTCTGTTAGATTTATGTGTGGGCTATCGTATGGGTAGACGATAGGCTTTTGACGCGCAGTTCGTCGAGTGATTATCGTTTAGACAATTAAAGCTATATCTTTTAATTATAGATGCGGATCTCTCGAGTTGAGCGGGACAAGACGTTGGATAAAGAATGAGATGGAATGGTATTGGGTATCTGGCTTCTAGCAATCGCAGGAGCAGCATATCAGTAAAATATTGAAAATAAAGACGGTGATATTTTGAGACAGAATGTCAGAATATATGCGGTTTTGCGAGTGTGACTAACTGCTAAAAAACCCAAAGGCAAGTACCCCTGACTTCACTTATCATTCAAGTGACGTTTATTTCGAATCATATTATGCAAGTATTGCTTTCCCTATTCTTAGTTCAGAATAGATAAATGTTTTACATATCGCTGAATTGAATAATTCTGTTTATGCAAGTATTCTTCCGCTATTCTATATTCAGAGTAGCTAAGTGATTTTACTTACCCAATTATCGGATTTATAGATGTTTTGGATTTTGAGAAAAGTGATTTGGTTGCGAATATTCCTACCCAAGAATTGGGGGAATAAAATTATTTCGGGTGTCGATTAACATGACCCCATTTCAATAAAAGGTTTTAAGATTGGATCATAATTGTGTAAGTGACCGGGATGGACGGTCCAGCGGAGGGCTATTTCTAAGTGCCATATGAAATATTATGACACCATTTTGCCACAGGCTAGTTATGCCTTTTTATTTGAGTACTCGTGTTTTTGGGGTCACGTTTCTACGAATCATGACCTTGTGCTATCACACGGGCTGATCAGCATGTGATAGTACGTCCGTCGGAGAATGATCTTAATCTAAATTATCATATTGTTTTTGATATTCATAGAATAAATGATTTATCAACTGATTCTGCTTTGGATAAAAGTACTGATTCTGTTTTGGATAAAAGTACTGATTCTGTTTTCGATCAAAGTGAATTGTGGTTTTGGTTCAGTTCTGATTTTATGGATACTTAGTTTGTTGTTAAATATCAAAGGTGGTATTAGTATAGATGATTGATGTTGACTTCAGTATGGGTGTTGTGAGCATCAAAGTTCGTAGTGATATCTAATTTGATATGACAGCAAAATAAGTATTAATTTGAAGAGTTCAGTTTTGAATAAAGTTTATGATTCAATCCATAATCATTGTTTCATGTTATTGTGGTTTACGATATTTCCGTAAACACTGTTTTACGAGTTTTATTCTCGTCAAGATTCAAAGTATTGCTGAAGCATTTCGCTCAAAAATATCAAAATAGTTTTGAGTACAATTAAGGAATCAATTCTGGGATTCCTCAACCAAAGTTTATGATTCAGCAATTATGATTTTAAATGTTCTGCTCTAATGCAGATGTCAGTTTTATATCAAAAGACCCTATATATATTATAATGATCTTGCTGAGCATTTCTTTCGCTCATACTTGCCTGTTTTTAAATTTAACCTCCAGTGAGGATTAGCTTGCGCTGTTTAGCTTCATAATTTGATGAAGCAAAGAAGAAGCTCTTGGAAGGTGGTTGATCCAGGGTTTGCGGGCTAGTGTAAGTTTTATTGTGTAAAGTTGTTTATATTATATTATATTATATTATAGTTTTGTATTTTATTTGGGCCTAGTATACTTCATTTCGAAGTTATACTAGTGAGTTTAGTTTTGAGTTGGAATTTATTGAAAAGAGTTTTAAAAGAAAGTGAAAAATTTATTTATGGAATTTGGAATTCTTGTTTCTAGAACTGTAACCTTAAAAGATCTTGGATTAGTTTGGGGTCATTTATGCTAAATATCTTCCGCTGGCATTTGTTTATTGATTAAACAGGTTGATTTAGATTGAGGTTTCATAGTGACGACCAAATCCTCTGACCCCGGATTTGGGGGCGTTACAGGTTGGTATCAGAGCTGAGGTTATAGTAAACTAGAAACGAGAGCGGGTAGGAGTGTGTATAGCTATGTAAGGACGCTTGAGCTCATATCGAGTTCCTGTTGGACTATTGGATATAGTACCAACGAGTAAGTTAAGATAAGGCGTATTCGTTTGAGATGGTTGTGCTGAGCTGTATGGAATTCCGGAAAGCTGCAAACTTCTATGGTAGAATCTTTCGAGGCTACTACGATTTGACGACGATGAAGATTATCGATATCCTTGGAACATGAAGGAGCGTCTAGAATCAGAGGGCGAGTCAACTGAAGAGTTCAAATTGAAGATAAATATTAAGACTTTGGCAATACCTTCTCTTTCTATAATTTCTTTTGGCTTCTCTCAGAAAGGGGTATCTGTTAGAGGATATATTCCCTAACACTCGTTTAATCATTTTGTTACAGAATCTTTTTTTCTGGATTTTATTTTTCTCCAAAAATATTAGCTTTGAAATCTTTCCAGTTTTATTCATTTGATTTTGAATTCTTTGATATTTTTATTCCGAGTGAGACAAACAACCCTAATTATAGGGGAAACAAGGTATACCTGTCTGTGTGATAGGAGTTGGATGGGACGCCATCACTTGTGTGTGTTGTGAATACAAGAAGGTTAACAACCTTTAGTAGTGTCTTAATTTGGACACGCAATACCAAGTTCATTTGATCATATTGATCTCTCAGTTATTCTTTTATTTCAACAATACATTTTCTCAAATTCAGATTTTTCTGTTTTGGTATCAAATTCTTTTCTTTTTAAAATTCCATAATTTTATTATCCCAAACATTCGAAGGTATGCCAAGCAAGTTAAGCTGAGTTATCCTGGTCAAGTCAAAGCAGGGTTATGTAACGAGATTACCAAGAGCAACAGTGGACTGCGATGCAGTTATAATATTAGTGGCATATACCGAAGTCAATCTGTTTCTTTATTTCTCTCTTTATCTATCTTTATTTTCTTCTCTCTATCTTTCTTTCTATTCTTCTTTCTCGCGATCAGTAAAAAGTGATTCTATTGAAGAATTGGTCAAAGGGTGTGAATAGAACAGTGGTGCGGAGTGAAGCTCCCGTGATCATTATGTTATACAAGGACTCCCAGCTTTAATTGGAAATTTTAAGAAAAGTTACATATGTAAGATTGGGAAGTTGGCTAGAAGATCCCTAGTGCTCTCTTCTGCTGATTCCGAGGACGGAATCCTTATAAGGGGGTAGATTGTAATATCCCATATTTTCAAATATTATTATTATAATTATTTGGAATTGTTTATGTGATTTTATGTGAATTTTGGTGAATTATCTGATAAGTGGAATTGATGTTTGGATGTTTATATGTGATATTATTTGAGTATTTGAATTTTTATATGTCCAGAATAAAATATAGATAATTGTGATATTTTTCTGGTAATTTTTGGACTGTTAGATGATTTTATAATGATTTATAAATTATTAAATATTTTCTGAATAATTACCAAAATTATTTTATAAAGCCGGGAATCATCCGACTTCAACCGTTTTTGCGTTTTTACAACCTGAAACTATTCCGAAAACTCCTTCCTAACCCAATATGGTAATTCCGGACATTTTTCGTGTTTTAACTTTTTCGATCCGGATTACGGTTTGAACCATGCGTGGCCCGGCGCAATATTTTCGATACGATAATCATTTCGGTAATCGATAAAAACCCGTATTCTCGAGAGGCGGGATATTTTTACGTTATTGTCGTATATAGTGTTTTATAAAAAGCTCGGTTTTGATAATTATCCAATTCTGGTATTGAATTGTATCGTTTTTGTAGTTACTTAGTGGCTAAGCAACTAATTTAACGATCCAAAACGATCCAGAACGATCCAATATTCCATAAATATAAATAGTCTAATTCTTATTTCGTTTATTCCGTTTATTCATTTGTAACCAGTTAAAACACCGTAAATACAGAGGAAAACCCGAGAAACCGATATGTTCCTGAGAATCAAACACAAGAACGAAGGCGTTATCGAACTCCGATTCGGGCGTGCAGTATATCAAAACGAAGCTCTCGAAATCTTCTTTCTGAATCAATCATCAGTTTCTTTCCAAAAATCATGGTAATTTTCTTATTTAATTATTTATATTCGAATTATTTGATAATTAAATTATGAAAATTTGTTCTTGATGTTGTTGATGTGATTTGATGCTTCCATGTTGTAGAGCATGTTTTTCTGGTCGATTTGGTATATTATACTTCAAAAATAGAGTTCAATATCATATAGAAATTAAGGTTTGATTTTCTGAAAATTTCTTGAATATGTGTTCTTGGTGTTCTTGGAGAATTCTGAAAATCAAAGTTAATTTTGAAGGTGTTATTGAACACCAAATCCCAAGTATGAATAACCGTTGTGAAGCCCTTGATGAGAGCTATCAGTTCGTACCTATTTCATCAACAAAGATTGATTATTTAATAAATTCGATTTTTCAATTTAATTAGTTAAATTCGGTTTTTGATTTTAAGTAATTGTTTGTTTGATTTGAAGTTAAATTATCATTCCTGGGAGCCTGAGGATTGATTTCGTATTTTAATCTGTTAATTTGGTTGAGTATTCAGTAAAATCAGATTTCGGCCGGTTTTTCGCCGGATTTCGGCTGAACCTCGTCGGGGAAGACGATGTAATCGTCGTTCAGGGAAAAGGTTGCCGGTGCTGGATCCCTGGGATGAATTAGAATCAGAAACCGGTATAAATTGCGATGTTAAACCCCAAATTGGGGCTGTTGTTTGTTGCCGGAATGGAAATCCGGTAGCCGGACATTGTTGCCGGAAATTAAGCTTTCCGGTGACCTGTTCTTGTTGACCCGTTTGGGTCGACCTTTGACCCGATTTAAAACCCAACTCCAACCCGGGTTTGATCCTCCCTTTCCCCAAAAACAAATCTGAAAACTGTTTCTGAATTTCTTATTTAAAAATAATTCAAAAATCCTATTTTAATTTCTGAAAATTCATTTTATTTATTTTGAAAATCATTATTTCAATTCTGAAAATTTATTTTAATTCAAAAATAAATCCAAATTATTTAGTTAATTAATTTTAGTTGATAATTAATTATTTAATTAGTCAATTAATTTAAATATTAATTGATTAATTAATTTAATTAATTATTAATTAATTTTAATTAATTATTTAATTAGATTTAATTATTTAAAATTGATTTAAAAATTCTGAAAAATAGTTTCGAGTTTTAAAATATTATTTTAAATTATTTTCCAGGCTCGATAATTCTTATAAAATTATTTTCGAGTGTTTAAGCCCTATTATTTTATTATTAAATGATTCGGAGATTGTTTTTATTCCGAAAAATGTTCAAAAATTCATAATAAATCAACCGTTCGTCCGTTTAATACGAAACGAACGCCTCCAGACTCAGAAAAATATTCTGCTTTCATTAAAAATACTTTCGAGACCCAGATCCTTTGTTTCGAAAGGTCGCTTATTTTACGAATGATTCTGAGTTGTTAATTCATCGATAAATCATATTTTTGACCTGATTTCAGTTTTAAACATGTCGAGTTGAACCTTTTGACGAACTGAGTTATATGTGATATGAATTATGTGATACGTGAGTTATGTGTTTACGTGCTATGTGAATTATGTGCATATATGTGGATCAAGAGTCCTGTGTTTGTCTGTTAGATTTATGTGTGGGCTATCGTATGGGTAGACGATAGGCTTTTGACGCGCAGTTCGTCGAGTGATTATCATTTAGACAATTAAAGCTATATCTTTTAATTATAGATGCGGATCTCTCGAGTTGAGCGGGACAAGACGTTGGATAAAAAATGAGATGGAATGGTATTGGGTATCTGGCTTCTAGCAATCGCAGGAGCAGCATATCAGTAAAATATTGAAAATAAAGACGGTGATATTTTGAGACAGAATGTCAGAATAGATGCGGTTTTGCGAGTGTGACTAACTGCTAAAAAACCCAAAGGCAAGTACCCCTGACTTCACTTATCATTCAAGTGACGTTTATTTCGAATCATATTATGCAAGTATTGCTTTCCCTATTCTTAGTTCGGAATAGATAAATGTTTTACATATCGCTGAATTGAATAATTCTGTTTATGCAAGTATTCTTCCGCTATTCTATATTCAGAGTAGCTAAGTGATTTTACTTACCCAATTATCGAATTTATAGATGTTTTGGATTTTGAGAAAAGTGATTTGGTTGCGAATATTCCTACCCAAGAATTGGGGGAATAAAATTATTTCGGGTGTCGATTAACATGACCCCATTTCAATAAAAGGTTTTAAGATTGGATCATAATTGCGTAAGTGACCGGGATGGACGGTCCAGCGGAGGGCTATTTCTAAGTGCCATATGAAATATTATGACACCATTTTGCCACAGGCTAGTTATGCCTTTTTATTTGAGTACTCGTGTTTTTGGGGTCACGTTTCTACGAATCATGACCTTGTGCTATCACACGGGCTGATCAGTATGTGATAGTACGTCCGTCGGAGAATGATCTTAATCTAAATTATCATATTGTTTTTGATATTCATAGAATAAATGATTTATCAACTGATTCTGCTTTGGATAAAAGTACTGATTCTGTTTTGGATAAAAGTACTGATTCTGTTTTCGATCAAAGTGAATTGTGGTTTTGGTTCAGTTCTGATTTTATGGATACTTAGTTTGTTGTTAAATATCAAAGGTGGTATTAGTATAGATGATTGATGTTGACTTCAGTATGGGTGTTGTGAGCATCAAAGTTCATAGTGATATCTAATTTGATATGACAGCAAAATAAGTATTAATTTGAAGAGTTCAGTTTTGAATAAAGTTTATGATTCAATCCATAATCATTGTTTCATGTTATTGTGGTTTACGATATTTCCGCAAACACTGTTTTACGAGTTTTATTCTCGTCAAGATTCAAAGTATTGCTGAAGCATTTCGCTCAAAAATATCAAAATAGTTTTGAGTACAATTAAGGAATCAATTCTGGGATTCCTCAACCAAAGTTTATGATTCAACAATTATGATTTTAAATGTTCTGCTCTAATGCAGATGTCAGTTTTATATCAAAAGACCCTATATATATTATAATGATCTTGCTGAGCATTTCTTTCGCTCATACTTGCCTGTTTTTAAATTTAACCTCCAGTGAGGATTAGCTTGCGCTGTTTAGCTTCATAATTTGATGAAGCAAAGAAGAAGCTCTTGGAAGGTGGTTGATCCAGGGTTTGCGGGCTAGTGTAAGTTTTATTGTGTAAAGTTGTTTATATTATATTATATTATATTATAGTTTTGTATTTTATTTGGGCCTAGTATACTTCATTTCGAAGTTATACTAGTGAGTTTAGTTTTGAGTTGGAATTTATTGAAAAGAGTTTTAAAAGAAAGTGAAAAATTTATTTATGGAATTTGGAATTCTTGTTTCTAGAACTGTAACCTTAAAAGATCTTGGATTAGTTTGGGGTCATTTATGCTAAATATCTTCCGCTGGCATTTGTTTATTGATTAAACAGGTTGATTTAGATTGAGGTTTCATAGTGACGACCAAATCCTCTGACCCCGGATTTGGGGGCGTTACAGGTTGGTATCAGAGCTGAGGTTATAGTAAACTAGAAACGAGAGTGGGTAGGAGTGTGTATAGCTATGTAAGGACGCTTGAGCTCATATCGAGTTCCTGTTGGACTATTGGATATAGTACCAACGAGTAAGTTAAGATAAGGCGTATTCGTTTGAGATGGTTGTGCTGAGCTGTATGGAATTCCGGAAAGCTGCAAACTTCTATGGTAGAATCTTTCGAGGCTACTACGATTTGACGACGATGAAGATTATCGATATCCTTGGAACATGAAGGAGCATCTAGAATCAGAGGGCGAGTCAACTGAAGAGTTCAAATTGAAGATAAATATTAAGACTTTGGCAATACCTTCTCTTTCTATAATTTCTTTTGGCTTCTCTCAGAAAGGGGTATCTGTTAGAGGATATATTCCCTAACACTCGTTTAATCATTTTGTTACAGAATCTTTTTTTCTGGATTTTACTTTTCTCCAGAAATATTAGCTTTGAAATCTTTCCAGTTTTATTCATTTGATTTTGAATTCTTTGATATTTTTATTCCGAGTGAGACGAACAACCCTAATTATAGGGGAAACAAGGTATACCTGTCTGTGTGATAGGAGTTGGATGGGACGCCATCACTTGTGTGTGTTGTGAATACAAGAAGGTTAACAACCTTTAGTAGTGTCTTAATTTGGACACGCAATACCAAGTTCATTTGATCATATTGATCTCTCAGTTATTCTTTTATTTCAACAATACATTTTCTCAAATTCAGATTTTTCTGTTTTGGTATCAAATTCTTTTCTTTTTAAAATTCCATAATTTTATTATCCCAAACATTCGAAGGTATGCCAAGCAAGTTAAGCTGAGTTATCCTGGTCAAGTCAAAGCAGGGTTATGTAACGAGATTACCAAGAGCAACAGTGGACTGCGATGCGGTTATAATATTAGTGGCATATACCGAAGTCAATCTGTTTCTTTATTTCTCTCTTTATCTATCTTTATTTTCTTCTCTCTATCTTTCTTTCTATTCTTCTTTCTCGCGATCAGTAAAAAGTGATTCTATTGAAGAATTGGTCAAAGGGTGTGAATAGAACAGTGGTGCGGAGTGAAGCTCCCGTGATCATTATGTTATACAAGGACTCCCAGCTTTAATTGGAAATTTTAAGAAAAGTTACATATGTAAGATTGGGAAGTTGGCTAGAAGATCCCTAGTGCTCTCTTCTGCTGATTCCGAGGACGGAATCCTTATAAGGGGGGTAGATTGTAATATCCCATATTTTCAAATATTATTATTATAATTATTTGGAATTGTTTATGTGATTTTATGTGAATTTTGGTGAATTATCTGATAAGTGGAATTGATGTTTGGATGTTTATATGTGATATTATTTGAGTATTTGAATTTTTATATGTCCAGAATAAAATATAGATAATTGTGATATTTTTCTGGTAATTTTTGGACTGTTAGATGATTTTATAATGATTTATAAATTATTAAATATTTTCTGAATAATTACCAAAATTATTTTATAAAGCCGGGAATCATCCGACTTCAACCGTTTTTGCGTTTTTACAACCCGAAACTCTTCCGAAAACTCCTTCCTAACCCAATATGGTAATTCCGGATATTTTTCGTGTTTTAACTTTTTCGATCCGGATTACGGTTTGAACCATGCGTGGCCCGGCGCAATATTTTCGATACGATAATCATTTCGGTAATCGACAAAAACCCGTATTCTCGAGAGGCGGGATATTTTTACGTTATTGTCGTATATAGTGTTTTATAAAAAGCTCGGTTTTGATAATTATCCAATTCTGGTATTGAATTGTATTGTTTTTGTAGTTACTTAGTGGCTAAGCAACTAATTTAACGATCCAAAACGATCCAGAACGATCCAATATTCCATAAATATAAATAGTCTAATTCTTATTTCGTTTATTCCGTTTATTCATTCGTAACCAGTTAAAACACCGTAAATACAGAGGAAAACCCGAGAAACCGATACGTTCCTGAGAATCAAACACAAGAACGAAGGCGTTATCGAACTCCGATTCGGGCGTGCAGTATATCAAAACGAAACTCTCGAAATCTTCTTTCTGAATCAATCATCAGTTTCTTTCCAAAAATCATGGTAATTTTTTTATTTAATTATTTATATTCGAATTATTTGATAATTAAATTATGAAAATTTGTTCTTGATGTTGTTGATGTGATTTGATGCTTCCATGTTGTAGAGCATGTTTTTCTGGTTGATTTGGTATATTATACTACAAAAATAGAGTTCAATATCATATAGAAATTAAGGTTTGATTTTCTGAAAATTTCTTGAATATGTGTTCTTGGTGTTCTTGGAGAATTCTGAAAATCAAAGTTAATTTTGAAGGTGTTATTGAACACCAAATCCCAAGTATGAATAACCGTTGTGAAGCCCTTGATGAGAGCTATCAGTTCGTACCTATTTCATCAACAAAGATTGATTATTTAATAAATTCGATTTTTCAATTTAATTAGTTAAATTCGGTTTTTGATTTTAAGTAATTGTTTGTTTGATTTGAAGTTAAATTATCATTTCTGGGAGCCTGAGGATTGATTTCGTATTTTAATCTGTTAATTTGGTTGAGTATTCAGTAAAATCAGATTTCGGCCGGTTTTTCGCCGAATTTCGGCTGAACCTCGTTTGGGAAGACGATGTAATCGTCGTTCAGGGAAAAGGTTGCCGGTGCTGGATCCCTGGGATGAATTAGAATCAGAAACCGGTATAAATTGCGATGTTAAACCCCAAATTGGGGCTGTTGTTTGTTGCCGGAATGGAAATCCGGTAGCCGGACATTGTTGCCGGAAATTAAGCTTTCCGGTGACCTGTTCTTGTTGACCCGTTTGGGTCGACCTTTGACCCGATTTAAAACCCAACTCCAACCCGGGTTTGATCCTCCCTTTCCCCAAAAACAAATCTGAAAACTGTTTCTGAATTTCTTATTTAAAAATAATTCAAAAATCCTATTTTAATTTCTGAAAATTCATTTTATTTATTTTGAAAATCATTATTTCAATTCTGAAAATTTATTTTAATTCAAAAATAAATCCAAATTATTTAGTTAATTAATTTTAGTTGATAATTAATTATTTAATTAGTCAATTAATTTAAATATTAATTGATTAATTAATTTAATTACTTATTAATTAATTTTAATTGATTATTTAATTAGATTTAATTATTTAAAATTGATTTAAAAATTCTGAAAAATAGTTTCGAGTTTTAAAATATTATTTTAAATTATTTTCCAGGCTCGATAATTCTTATAAAATTATTTTCGAGTGTTTAAGCCCTATTATTTAATTATTAAATGATTCGGAGATTATTTTTATTCCGAAAAATGTTCAAAAATTCATAATAAATCAACCGTTCGTCCGTTTAATACGAAACGAACGCCTCCAGACTCAGAAAAATATTCTGCTTTCATTAAAAATACTTTCGAGACCCAGATCCTTTGTTTCGAAAGGTCGCTTATTTTACGAATGATTCTGAGTTGTTAATTCATCGATAAATCATATTTTTGACCTGATTTCAGTTTTAAACATGTCGAGTTGAACCTTTTGACGAACTGAGTTATATGTGATATGAATTATGTGATACGTGAGTTATGTGTTTACGTGCTATGTGAATTATGTGCATATATGTGGATCAAGAGTCCTGTGTTTGTCTGTTAGATTTATGTGTGGGCTATCGTATGGGTAGACGATAGGCTTTTGACGCGCAGTTCGTCGAGTGATTATCATTTAGACAATTAAAGCTATATCTTTTAATTATAGATGCGGATCTCTCGAGTTGAGCGGGACAAGACGTTGGATAAAGAATGAGATGGAATGGTATTGGGTATCTGGCTTCTAGCAATCGCAGGAGCAGCATATCAGTAAAATATTGAAAATAAAGACGGTGATATTTTGAGACAGAATGTCAGAATAGATGCGGTTTTGCGAGTGTGACTAACTGCTAAAAAACCCAAAGGCAAGTACCCCTGACTTCACTTATCATTCAAGTGACGTTTATTTCGAATCATATTATGCAAGTATTGCTTTCCCTATTCTTAGTTCGGAATAGATAAATGTTTTACATATCGCTGAATTGAATAATTCTGTTTATGCAAGTATTCTTCCGCTATTCTATATTCAGAGTAGCTAAGTGATTTTACTTACCCAATTATCGGATTTATAGATGTTTTGGATTTTGAGAAAAGTGATTTGGTTGCGAATATTCCTACCCAAGAATTGGGGGAATAAAATTATTTCGGGTGTCGATTAACATGACCCCATTTCAATAAAAGGTTTTAAGATTGGATCATAATTGCGTAAGTGACCGGGATGGACGGTCCAGCGGAGGGCTATTTCTAAGTGCCATATGAAATATTATGACACCATTTTGCCACAGGCTAGTTATGCCTTTTTATTTGAGTACTCGTGTTTTTGGGGTCACGTTTCTACGAATCATGACCTTGTGCTATCACACGGGCTGATCAGCATGTGATAGTACGTCCGTCGGAGAATGATCTTAATCTAAATTATCATATTGTTTTTGATATTCATAGAATAAATGATTTATCAACTGATTCTGCTTTGGATAAAAGTACTGATTCTGTTTTGGATAAAAGTACTGATTCTGTTTTCGATCAAAGTGAATTATGGTTTTGGTTCAGTTCTGATTTTATGGATACTTAGTTTGTTGTTAAATATCAAAGGTGGTATTAGTATAGATGATTGATGTTGACTTCAGTATGGGTGTTGTGAGCATCAAAGTTCGTAGTGATATCTAATTTGATATGACAGCAAAATAAGTATTAATTTGAAGAGTTCAGTTTTGAATAAAGTTTATGATTCAATCCATAATCATTGTTTCATGTTATTGTGGTTTACGATATTTCCGTAAACACTGTTTTACGAGTTTTATTCTCGTCAAGATTCAAAGTATTGCTGAAGCATTTCGCTCAAAAATATCAAAATAGTTTTGAGTACAATTAAGGAATCAATTCTGGGATTCCTCAACCAAAGTTTATGATTCAGCAATTATGATTTTAAATGTTCTGCTCTAATGCAGATGTCAGTTTTATATCAAAAGACCCTATATATATTATAATGATCTTACTGAGCATTTCTTTCGCTCATACTTGCCTGTTTTTAAATTTAACCTCCAGTGAGGATTAGCTTGCGCTGTTTAGCTTCATAATTTGATGAAGCAAAGAAGAAGCTCTTGGAAGGTGGTTGATCCAGGGTTTGCGGGCTAGTGTAAGTTTTATTGTGTAAAGTTGTTTATATTATATTATATTATATTATAGTTTTGTATTTTATTTGGGCCTAGTATACTTCATTTCGAAGTTATACTAGTGAGTTTAGTTTTGAGTTGGAATTTATTGAAAAGAGTTTTAAAAGAAAGTGAAAAATTTATTTATGGAATTTGGAATTCTTGTTTCTAGAACTGTAACCTTAAAAGATCTTGGATTAGTTTGGGGTCATTTATGCTAAATATATTCCGCTGGCATTTGTTTATTGATTAAACATGTTGATTTAGATTGAGGTTTCATAGTGATGACCAAATCCTCTGACCCCGGATTTGGGGGCGTTACAGTAAATTTATAACAGTGTAGGAGGGAATAAATGCAGTGGCAGATTCGAATGCAAGGAGGGGAACTCTTCTAAAGAAATTAGAATTAAGTGGTTCTTGAATTATTTTGCATGCATGCAAGTTCGAGATATAATATTTTTATTGGGGTATTTATTTAAAGGGTAAGAGTTTAATAAGCCATTTGTACAGATTTTTAAGAGTTTTAGAGTAATTATTGTATATAGGGTCATTATGATAACTTTGGCAAGTGGAAAAGCTTCCAAATTCTTCTGGGGAGTTCAAATGTTTGTGTGGAGGGATGGATTGTGTGTTTAGGGGTCTTTGACAGCATTTAGGGGGACTCATTAGTAGTAATATAAATAGCAGTGTTATGTTTGCTGCTGTATTATTTTCAGTTTTAGGCTCTTCATTTTCTCAAAACAAAGAGTTAGCTTGTTAGGTTTTCACAGTTTCTCTTGATGGAAGAAGCAAACGTCAATGTGAATGCTAGGTGGCTAATGCCTAGCAAAGGGGTTGTTAAGTGCAATGTGCACAGGTTTTATTCTCAGGAGGCTCTACCTAACGGAAATCACACAGGGATAGGGGCTGTGTTTAGAGATGGGGGTGAAGTCATTCTACATATGACAGCTGGGTCTTTGGGCTTTGAGGATCAGTTGGAGAGTGAGTTGCATGCACTGTTGGAGGGGCTGAAAGAGGCTTTTTATAAGGGTTACAAGAGGGTGATTTTGGAGACGGATCACATTGATGCCTTGTAATATCCGGGATATATCGTGTAATTATTTTTATCAATAAATAATTATTATGTGATTATTACATGAATTTTAGTGAATTATCTGATGATTGATATTAATATTAGGATGTCTCTATGTGATAAAGTGTAAGTATTTTAATTTTAATATGTCCAGAATCAAATATAAATAATTTTGGTATTTTTCTGGTATTTTTTGGATTGTTATATGATTTTATAAGGATTTATAGAGTTGATAATTAATATTTTTAAGTAATTATAAAATTATTTTATAAAATTGAGAATTGTCCAACTTCAACCATTTTTGTGTTTTTATAACCCGAAACTCTTCAGAAACTTCTTCCTAACCTAATCTGATTATTTTGAAAAATTTTCGTGTTTTGACTTTTTCGATCCGAGGTACGGTTTGACCCATACAAGTCCCGACGCAAAATCTTAGGTCCAGAACTAATTCAACAGACCAAGGAAAAGATAGAGCTTATTAGAAAGTGACTCGAAGCAGCGCAAAATCGACAACGCAAATATGCAGATCAAGCTAGGAAGGATATTGATTACCAAGAAGGAGAACATGTGTTACTAAAAATATCTCCATGGAAAGGATTGACCAGGTTTGGCAACAAGGGTAAACTGAAGCCACGATACGTTGGTCCATTTGAAATCTTGAAGAAAGTCGGGAAAGTTGCTTACGAGTTAGCCTTACCGCCTCACATGCAGCATATCCATAACGTGTTCCACGTGTCAATACTTAAAAGATATTTTGTAGATAATCGATTACCCTATTTTCTCTAAACGACGGGTATACATACTTTCTAAAAATGAATACCAAACCGAATTTTAAAGACATGAACCTTAATTGTTATGTGTATTTCAATAATACATATAAATACGAGTCGGGATTTCATATCGAGTGGGTAGATTTGATAACAAGGATGTGTTAAGCATAAATGATTGTCTAAATTAGGGTATTTTGACTCTGTAGGTGCTAGTCGGAAAACCTGAGGATTGACATCGGACTGAAAATAAACTAATGGTCAATCGTCAAGCTCAGCAAAGTTCCAATCGAAGGACCTGAGTGTTGGAATCGTATCCAGAATAGGGTAGTGGTTTGACGACAAAGTCGAACGTTCAAGTCAGACCAAAGTCAACCAGTAATAGTGGTTAAAGCTTATAAAGACAAGTATTCCTAAACTTTCTTCAGATATACTACAAGTGATTCTTTCCTATTCTAAGTTCAGAATAGTTAAATGTTTTATAATTCGCTGCAATTACTCTTAATTATGCACGTACTTTTCATTATTGTTTCTTTATATCGATTGATTTCCTGAGCAAATACCTATTATTTCGGGTTATTTGCGAACCCTGAATCGGGATGTTTTGAAATCAAAATGATTTGACATCAAAATACTCTATGGGATGGATATTTACTATAAGGGCCAGTGATAAACTGAACCCTATGGGCCGGGGATGGACCGGACCCTTAGGCCATAGTGCCTGGGTACCCGAATGGATCTATAAAAGTAGGTCTAGATCTACACTATATCCTGACTGATCAGCAGGGTATGAGTGTGAATGTTAAACTAGTGTCCAGTCTAATTCATTGTTGATCGCCATTAACAATATTCTCTCTCGAAAAGTTTTATGATTATAAAATAGGACAAAACCCTGATTCAAGAGATGAATCTGGGAATTGCTCATCACTGTTGATTTATAATTAAGGGCCAGTGATAGATAATGTTTATTCGCCCAACTACTTCAAATAAATAGAAACATTTATAAATCATTTTAAAAAAAATTCCGGAATTTTCCTTTAATATTGATACTTGGAAATCAGTTATGTACTTGCTGGGCTTTTTGGCTCACTCTTGCTTTGTGAATTTTATTTCTTTCAGAAACAGATAAGGATAAAAGTGAATAGCTCTTAATAGACAGCAGAAGTTAGAAAGATTTCAGCTACAAGAGGACGGAAATTTTAAAATGAATAAGACAAGGGAGTTAGTACATATGTAATAAACTTGTATTTTATTCGTTATAGACTTGGATGTTGAAGCCCATTTTCAAATTGGGCTTATATGTAATGGTAGTTGGTTGGGCTTTGTCCCTTTATAATATATTGCATTTCAAAAAAAAGACTAAAGAATAATCTCTATTTTTATTTTATTAAAATAATTTTGGATATTATAGAAATTAAAAAAAAGTCGTAATTATATAAATCCAAACATTTTACACACAGATCTGCAATCAAACTTTTAATATTTCGACTATTAGGGTCGGATCCTAATTATCCCACAATCCTAAGCCTACATTATACCTAACAACGAATTAAGTAGACTTTAATTTTATTTTAACAAAGATGAATAATATAAGAATTACCTTTAGTTTGAATTTAATTTTAGTTTTAGCGTAGATCAGTAATATACATTATTTTGTTTTAGCCTTAAACCTGTTATATCAACCATCTAATTAAATTTAGTTTTTTTTTTAATTTTATTTTAACTCTAGTTAAATATTATTTTATTTTAAGCCGAATAGATAACATATTTTGATTTATTCAGATGACATATATCGACCAACGCTTTATGTTATAGCCCCAATATTTTTTAGCTAGATCGGTAGTATTTATTGTATTGTTTTAGCCTGAGTTAGCAAATCTTGGTTTTATTCTCAGACCCGCTATGTCAACCTAATCCAACTAAATATATTTAGTTTTTTGTTTAATTTCATTTTTATCCCGAAATGAATATTATTATGTTTTAGACCGAATTGATAATATGTATAATTTTATTTTAGGCCGATGACATTATATCTTCCAAACGTATTTACTTTCAATTTATTTTGTTTTAGCTCGTTTATTTTTTATTTTAGCCTGATGACATTATATCCGCCAAATGAATTTGCTTTCAAATTTTTATTAGTCTTTATTATTTTATTTTAATCCAAGGCTACAAATCCAATTAACTGTACGTATTTTATTTTTATTTAGGATTGGATCGATAGTTTAATTTTATTTCATATTATATATTATTTTGTTTAAATCAAAACCATTATACATATTAAAATTCTATTTGTATTTATATAATTATATTGTGAATATTAATCTATTTATGGGAGTATTTTATTTTAAATATTACTATAATATAAAGACCAGACATACTACCAACCAAAGTTTCATTATTTCGTCTTTAATATAATAGTAGATAGTATAAAAGATAGATAGATTGATAGATAGATAATCAATATATATTAAAAATAATTGTCCATAATATTTTTAGAGAAAGATTTGTTTTATTTGGAGAAAATAAAAAAGATGTAACGTCTGGGAAATTTATGTCTGTATTGTATCATTTTTATAATAAATTATGGGTGTTAATGTGTCATTTATGTGTAATTAACTGTCAAACCCTAATTGTTATGTGTTACGTGCATTCTGTGTCGTCCCGGTATTTTTAAAATATTTTTCAGATATTTTTATTTTGCATTCATAGCTTTCATTTCAAAAGTTTTACGACCCGAATCATGATTTTAAAGCAGGCATTTCAAATAAAACAATGGGCCTTATTTTTCATCAAACGACTTTTACCATCGCATTATTCTGAACATCTAGACATTTTATAAATTTTCTCATTTCGTGAAAAATGACTTTTCCGGGCCCCATTGGGTGTTAAAATCCCCACAAAAATCACATTTTTATTTTTATAAAATTATAGGACTTTCATTTATACCATTTCTTTGTATTTTTGTATTATTCAACAGTTGCGGGTCGAAGAATCGATCGGTGATTTTGAACTGAATACAACATCAAATCCAGTAATTCAAGTACTCAAATCGAAAGTTTTGATCTGTTCTTTCTATTTTTAGCATCAATTTCATGTTTTAATGCATCGTTTTTGATTTTCGATTTTCAGGGTTTATGTTCGAATTAGGGCTTTTTGATTCTAGGGTTATTATGATGTTTTGATGATTGATATAGCTTCCTGATGTTATTTGCAATCGATTCATGTTGTTTAATCGAACATACGATACCTGGATAGCAAAGTTCAATTATTAGGGTTTATGTTCGATTTTCAAATCACAACTCTGTAAATTCTGTGAATCTTTGGTATGTGTAATGTTAGGGGTTTGATTATACTGTTCTTTAGCTTTTATTTGCACTATATATCATCGAGTTTCATGTACAGAATCAAAAGTTGGTATTTTGGCCGGAGTTAATGTCGGTTTAGATCGGAGATTGTTATTCAGGGATGTTTTTGGTCGAGTTTGGCCTGAAACAGATTGGTGAAGTGATTAGGGATGGAAACCCTGTGAGAAACGAACCAAAACAGGTCATTTTTGGCCTGAAATTGGCTCACCGGAATCTGTTCCGGTGGCCGGTTTCTGAGAAAATTCCGGTCATGTTCTTCATGACCCGGAATCGACCTGTTTGACCCGTATGAAATACCCGGCTTTGATCCTAAATTGTCAGAGTTTGAATTCTGACAGGTGTTTCTGAATTTTTATTTTTATTAATTTTAAAAATCAGTTTTATTTATTTTATAAAATGATTAATTAATTATTATTAATTGATTTATATTATAAATAATTCTGAAATATTTTCTAAAAATCAGATTTAATTATTTTCTTAATTATTTATTATTTATTTATTTATTTATTTATTAATTATTTATTAATTATTTAAAAATGATCAATTATTTTGATAATTAATCAAATAATTTTCAATAAATCATAATAAATTCATTTTAATTCCAAAAATTATAGAAAAATAATTTTTAGTTCTGATTTTTCTTAAATAATTATTTAGAAATTATTTTAGGATTTAAAAATTAGTATTAATTATTTATATTAAATGATGAATTGAATTATCTGTGTTTAATTGATATTAATTAGACCGTTAGTCCGATTCGAGCGAAACGAAAGCCCTTTGACTCAGAAAAATGAATTATTTTCATTAAAAATATATTAAAACCTAATTTCTTCTAGAAATTAATTGACCTTGTTATTTGTTTGATTATCAGCCGAATCGCGTGCTGAGACAAGTCCGGTATATCCCGAAAAATAGGAAACGAGTCAGATAATGATCAGCTAAGCGATCAGCGAGTTGATTTTAATTCTAAAAATTATTTTAACTAGAAAAATGATTATGTGGCTTATGTGCTTATGTGTATTATGTGGTTAATCGAGTCTTGCTTATTAATATATAAAGTATAAGTCAATCATAAGCGCATGGGTAGACAATATGAACGATATGAAGTCGGTTCAAGACGCAATTGCAGTACGAAATGACTAAACCGGTCTACTTCTCTAACAAAAGCTAAGCCAGCAAGGCAGGTTGAGTCGGTGATAGACGAAATGCTACAGGATACAAGATACAAATATGAACAACTAAACTTACAGAGAAATGCTACATGATACAGCTTAGAATTGTTTCTCTGAGATTGTATTTGCTTAGTCTTATATTTGTTCTACTTGCTATTATTGGTTTATATATCACCAAGATTACATAGTAATAAGACAAGATAATAAAACAAAACCTATCATGTCTAATACAATGCTGCTTCACAACTCTATTCCAGTATCTTTGAATATCTTTATAATAGCATGGAAATGGTAATGCTTCTTTGTTCTAAAAAACCCAGCTGAATAGGCTGTCACATTCCTTTTGCAAACACTCGACGCATGTGACTATGTTATCACTGTCAACAGATGTTTGAATTGATCATCCATCGAGTACATGATTATCATCCGTCGGGTTGCCTTGTTGATCATTCGTCGGGTAGCTTTGTTAATCATCCGTCGGGTAGCTATTTGACACTTGACTTCATTTCATTTATGCAGAATTACAAGACATCTTATATTTACAATTAATCAACCTATTCTGCATATCTAATTAAAGCCAACATGACTTTTATGCTACTACAGAATCTATACAAAGGTGTTTGCATAAATGTGCTACATGACTTATTGTTACATAAGCTACTCACTCGATGGATGTCAAATCATTATCCGTCGGGACTATATTTGATTATCCGTCGAGTGCTACATTTTTCACTAAGTTGAATCTACTAAGGTGTTTTGTATATGTAATCATCAAGTTCACAACATATTCCCAACAGGACTCGAGTGGTAAAGAAGCGGGTCAAGCCTCGGGATCCTCTCATACCCAAGGTGTTGATCCCAATCCAGGAAGAAAGCTTTGAGTTGCCCGAACAGGTGGAGTATAGATAGTTAGTGTGTATGTTTGAATAAAAGATGAAGTTAGTTTAAAACTGGTTAGACAATGGTTTGTAATAAAGAGAGTTTGTAAGACTTTGAATTTGGTTTGTAATAAAGTAGCTAGTGGTTCTTGTTTTCATACTTCAACCTAAAAAGATCCTGATTAGTGTTAAAGGGGTTTACATACTTTTCTTTATTAATTGTTATCCAGATTGTACAGGTTTGGTGATTAGCTAGTAACCCCCAGACTTATACCCCTGGTCTGGAGGGCGTTACAGGTTTGGTATCAGAGCTATAGGTTTGGTCATTGAAAATAAGAACATTAGGATTAAAATAAGATAGGGAGATCACCTAGGATAGGAAGAGTCAACTAGGAAGAGTAGTGTTAGGATTTAGATAAGATTAGGATAAGAAGGTATTAGTTCTAGGAATGGTTTAGTGACCTTTCTTCTTTCTTTGGTATATTATCAGATGGCATCATCAGGATATTTAGGTTCATCCGAGAGGACTGTGACAGGACCAGTTGCACCAGTGGTTCCACCAGTGTCTGAGTATATGTTTCCACCTCTTCCACCTCCTTCACCATTGCCCCAGGAGCCAGCACCACCAGTGCCAGGGATAGTTCATGATCCAGTAGAGTTATTTGATCCGTTAGAGTTCTTCAAGACGATGCTTCCACCTCCATTTCCAGTAGAGCATCAGTTCATACCAGGGATTGAGCTAGAACTTCCACCACCACCAGTGTTACCTCCTATACCAGTACAGGCTTCAGAGCCAGAGATATTCCAGATGGTTCTAGTCGAGGGTATGGGTGAGCATGAGATATCGTTACAGTTGGGAGCTCCACAGCAGGGTACAGGGATATCGAGAGTTCAGTCACAGGAGTCAGTAGAACATGTTGCACAGCCACACATGGTACCGCATCACGAGTACAGTGTTATGAGAGATGACGCTGAGTACTGGAGAGCTCAATGTAGGGAGATTAAGCACTTGTTTGATCAGAGAGACCGAGGACCGTTAGCCGCATTACAACCAGATTATATGATGAGACAGAGGTTACAGTCTGCTTTGATGAGTGCTATATGGGAGTTAGATGCTTTGACACATGACGGGCCGCCTTCTTTTGCGGAGTTTAATAGGATTTTTCATTTAGCACAGACGTTGGTTCAGATACTTCGAGATGAGCTGAGGCGTATACCGCCGGGTTTCTGAGATATTGACTGCAGAGGACTAACGTAGTGGAGATGACAGATGTACATAGATGCAGCCTAGTATGACATAGTGAGTAGTGTTTATATGTGTAGTAGCAGCTTGACTTGTAGTAGTAGTTTGTTTAGTAGCAGTAGCCATGACTAGCAGAGCGAGACTTTTTGTACCAAGCATTTACACCTGGAGCTGGTGTCATATATAAAATGAACCTTTTCAAATTTTCTTTTATTTAAATTTCAGTGTTTACAGTTTTACAGCATTTACCTTTACTTTATTGTTTTACAGCTTTTCGTACTTTAAATTCTGTCGGAAAAAAAGAGAAAACAGAAGAACAAATATTTCATTTAACTGTTTACATTTCCTATTTTTATATTAAGCAAACTATTTTTCTTTTCGAACTATTATCCAAATTTTTGTTAATACAAGATAAATTATTTTCTTACCTATGGTCAATTGTTTATTAAACTGTTAAAAAGACATCACTTGTTTTATTATCAGCAAATGGCACCCAAGAGAAAGACTAGAACTGAGAATTCTAACAGCAACTCCGAAGAACAGACCAATGACACCATGAACCAAATGTTCCATCTGATGCAACAACAGATGGTAATGATGCAACAACAGATGCAGCAACAGTGGCAGCAGATTCAACAACAAATGTTACAACAGCCACCTCGTCCCGAACCCCAGATGCCACCAGCTATACCTATTGTTACTTTCAAACAGTTTCAGTCGGTTAAACCTCCAGAGTTTGACGGGTCAGCCGATCCTATTAAGGCTACCACTTGGTTGAAAGAAATAGAGAAAGCATTTGCACTAGTAAAGGTAGGTGAAGACCAGAAGACTGACTTTGCTAGTTACTTGTTGAAAGGAGAAGTAAATTATTGGTGGGAATCTAAGAAGGCTTTAGAGGGTGGAGATGTTATTGCATGGGATAGGTTTAAAGAGATGTTCTTAGAGAAGCATTTTCCTCGCTATATGAATAATCAAATGTAAATTAAGTTTTTGGAACTGAAGCAGGGAAGTATGTCCGTGACGGAGTATGAAGCCAGATTTACTGATTTGGCTAGGTTTGTCCCAGAACAAGTTGATACTGAAGAAAAACGAGTCCAAAGGTTTTAAGAAGGATTACGACCGTGGATCTGTGGGTAACTTGCAGTTTTTGAATTAACAACGTATACCGTCGTAGTCCAGAAAGCCCTGATTATCGAAGGGGAAAGCGAAAGATCTCAAAAGGAAAGAGGACAGGGAAGTTTCCAAGACCAATCCAGCAGGAAGCCGAGATTTCAAGCTCGGACAAATTTGAATTTTAAAAGGATAGGACAAGGTATCCAGAAAAAAAGTAATCATTTCCAAGCCCCTAGCTAGCAGGGAATTGTCAGAGTCCCAGTGCCATACTGCAGAACTTGTGGACAGAAATATACGGGCATCTGTATCAAAGCGGATGTGATGTGTTTCAAATGTAAGCAGAAAGGGCACTATTCTAACGAATGTCCAACGGGAAAGACATAAGTTACCTGCTACCAGTGTGGAAAGAAAGGACATATTGCTAGGAATTGCAAAGGACCAACAATGGCATCTAGTATACCGAAAATGTTGGCATTACCTCCTCCACCGCCGCTTAATCAACCCAGAGCAAGAACTTTCAACATGACAATGAAAGAAACAGTGCAGAGTCCGAGTGTAATTGCAGGTACGGTTTTGGTGAATTCCGTAGATTCAAAAGTATTAATTGATTCTGGAGCTACCCGTTCATTTATTTCTGAAGAATTCCTTGATAAGTTACATTGCGAAATTGAATGGTTGGGCGAGACATTAATTATAAAATTAGCGAATGACGGCCAAGTTCCAGTAGATCGAGTATGTCCTGTGTGCGATATCGAAATAGCCAGATTTCATTTCTCCATAGACTTGATTCCTTTTAAGCTAGGAGAGTTTGACGTTATTTTGGGAATGGATTGGTTAGCTTGTCATAATACTCAGATCGATTGCGCGAACAAAAAAGTAAAATTGCGAACTGCGGAAAATACAACGGTAATGTTCAAAGGCGAAAAACAGCGGAAGAAATTTCTGACAGTAATACAGACCAAACGATTGCTTCGACAGGGATGTGAGGTATATATAGCTTACGTGTTAGATACTGAAAAGGGAAGTCCCAAAATAGAAGACATTCCAGCTGTATGTGAATTTCCTGACGTCTTTCTAGACAAGCTTCCAAGGTTACCACCAGACCGAGAAATTGAATTTACGATTGACTTAGCGCCAGGTACAGAACCAGTTTCGAAAGCTCCGTATCGAATGGCACCAGTCGAGATGAAAGAATTGTCAACGCAATTGCAAGATCTTCTAGACCGAGACATCATAAGACCCAGTGTATCCCCGTGGGGTGCACCGGTATTGTTCGTGAAGAAGAAAGATGGCAGCATACGATTATGCATCGACTATCGGGAATTGAATAAGCTCACTATCAAAAATAAGTATCCATTACCGAGAACCGATGATTTGTTCGATCAGCTAAAAGGAGCCGCATGGTTTTCGAAGATAGATTTGCGATCGGGCTATCATCAATTAAAGATTAAAGTCGAGGATATCCCCAAGACTTCATTTCGTACTAGATATGGACATTATGAGTTTCTTATAATGACATTCGGTTTGACCAACGCGCCAACAATATTCATAGATCTGATGAATAGGGTATTCAAGAGGTATTTGGATAAATTCATGATTGTATTTATTGATGATATCTTGATTTACTCAAAGACGGAAGAAGAGCATGCTATGCACTTGATGATTGCTTTGGAAATACTAAAAAAGGAACAACTGTACGCGAAATTCTTGAAATGTGAATTCTGGTTAAAGGAAGTACAATTACAATTTCTAGGGCACATCATCAGTAGAGAAGGCATTCAAGTCAATCCAGCGAAGATTGAATCTAAGTTGAGTTGGAAAAGGCCGAAGACACCGACAGACGTTCGAAGTTTCTTGGGATTGGCAGGATATTATATAAGATTTGTCAAAGATTTTGCGAAAATAGCAACGCCACTGACCAAGTTAACTCGAAAAAGTGAAAAATTTGTATGGGATGACAAATGTGAAGAAAGTTTCCAAGAACTCAAGAATCTATTAGTAACCGCACCGGTACTCGTATTGTCAGACGAGCATGGGAATTTTATCATTTACAGCGATGCTTTATACCGCGAATTAGGATGTGTACTGATACAGCACGATAATGTCATTGCATATGCTTTGAGATAACTAAAACCTCATGAACAGAAGTATCCTACGCATGATCTGGAATTAGCAGCGATCGTATTTTCATTGAAACTTTGGAGACACTATCTCTACGGTGAGAAATGCGAAATCTACACGGATCATAAAAGTCTGAAGTACATCTTTACACAGAAGGAACTGAACATGAGATAACGCCGATGGCTAGAATTGATTAAAGATTATGCTGTTACGATCAATTATCATCCAGGGAAAGCGAACGTTGTGGCAGATGCGTTGAGCCGAAAAGAAAGGTTAATCTTGTTAACTTCGTGTGAAGAATTGGCCAAGGAATTTGATAAGTTGGAAATCAAGATTCGTGTTCCCAATGAATCTACTGAAGCTTCTATGCTATGACTTTTCAACCGGAATTACTAGAAAAGATTCAATGCTGTCAAGAAATTACAACCCAGAAAGATAACGAATGAATTCTATGTTTTGCATCAAGAATCTGGATCCCTAATATAGCATAACTGAAGAAAGAAATATTGCCAGATGCGCCCAATTTGAAGTATCCCATTCATCCAGGAAGTACAAAAATGTACCGTGATTTGAAGGAAAACTTTTGGTGGCCAAACATGAAGAAGGATATAGCCGAATGGGTAAGTAAATGCTACACATGCCAGCGAGTTAAAGCAGAACATCAACATCCGAGTGGATACTGCAGCCATTAGAAATTCTGGAATGGAAATGGGAACATCTAGCGATGGATTTTGTGGTAGGACTACCAAGGACTAAAGCAAATCATGATGCGATATGGGTAATCATTGATAGACTAACAAAGTCGGCACATTTTCTACCGATTAATGAAAGATTTTCGCTCGACAAGCTAGTGCACTTGTATCTCAAGGAAATTGTGATGCGACATGGAGTTCCAATATCTATCGTGTCTGATCGAGATCCCCGTTTCAATTTAATATTTTGGAGATAATTTCAAGAATGTCTTGGAACTAAATTAAATATGAGTACCGCTTATCATCCGCAAACCGATGGGCAGATTGAAAGAACTATCCAAACAATCGAGGACATGCTACGAGTTTGTGCGATTGACTTCGAAGGCAGTTGGGATGAGCATTTACCTTTAGTTGAATTTTTTTACAACAACAGTTATCACACAAGCATTGGAATGCCACCGTACGAAGCATTATATGGAAGAAAATGCAGATCACCAGTATATTAGGATGAAGTAGGAGAACGCAAGGTTTTGGGTCCAGAATTAATCCAACAGACTAAAGAAAAGATAGAACTTATTTGAAAACGATTGGATGCAGCACAAAATAGATAACGCAAATATGCAGATCAAGCTAGGAAGGATATGGACTACGAGGAAGGAGAGCACGTGTTACTCAAAATATCGCCATGGAAAGGATTGACCAGATTTGGCAACAAGGGTAAATTAAAGCCACGATACATCGGACCATTTGAAATTATAAAGAAAGTGGGAAAAGTTGCGTACGAGTTAGCCTTACCGCCTCATATGCAACATATTCACAATGTGTTTCACGTGTCGATGCTTAAACGATATAATCCTGATTCTAGGCATGTAATAGAATATGAACCGATAGATATCCAACCTGATTTGTCTTTTATAGAACAGCCGATAAGAATTTTAGATCGGCGAGAGAAAGTGTTGAGAAATAAGTCTGTATCTTTAGTGTGAGTATTGTGGAGAAACCCTATGGTTGAAGAATCAACCTAGGAACTTGAGAGTGAAATGTTAGAAAAATATCCTCATTCATTTTCATAGTGAAATTCTGAGGACAGAATCCTATTAAGGGGGAATGATGTAACGTCTGGGAAATTTACTTCTGTATTGTATCATTTTTATAATAAATTATGGGTGTTAATGTGTCATTTATGTGTAATTAACTGTCAAACCCTATTTGTTATGTGTTACGTGCATTCTGTGTCGTCCCGGTATTTTAAAGATATTTTTCAGATATTTTTATTTTGCATTCATAGCTTTCTAGTCATTTTATAAATTTTCTCGTTTTGTGAAAAATGACTTTTCCGGGCCCCATTGGGTGTTAAAAACCCCACAAAAATCACACTTTTATTTTTATAAAATTATAGGACTTTCATTTATACCATTTCTTTGTATTTTTGCATTATTGACAATTTTTGGGAAATTTTGGCATATATATTGCATATATAAAATATTTATAAATTAAATTTTAATACTATAAAATTATAAAATTAGGGGCTTATTAATTTTAAAAAGTGTAGAATTAAGGCCTTAATTTTAACTAGGAGTATTAATTTTACTACTATAAATAGCCTAATTTTTATATAATTATTATTAATTAAGTAATTAAAAATCAGTCAATACAGAAATTCTATGCAAACCAGGTCGGGTAGAACAGTTGCGGGTCGAAGAATCGATCGGTGATTTTGAACTGAGTACATCATCAAATCAAGTGATTCAAGTACTCAAATCGAAGTTTTTGATCTGTTCTTTCTGTTTCTAGCATCAATTTCATGTTTTAATGCATCGTTTTTGATTTTCGATTTCTAGGGTTTATGTTCGAATTAGTGTTTTTTGATTCTAGGGTTATTATGATGTTTTGATGATTGATATAGCTTCCTGATGTTATTTGCAATTGATTCATGTTGTTTAATCGAACAAACGATACCTAGATAGCAAAGTTCGATTATTAGGGTTTATGTTCGATTTTCAAATCACAACTCTGTAAATTTTGTGAATCTTTGGTATGTGTATGTTAGGGGTTTGATTATACTGTTCTTTAGCTTTGATTTGCACTATAAATCATCGAGTTTCATGTACATAATCAAAAGTTGGTATTTTGGCCGGAGTTAATGTCGGTTTAGATCGGAGATTGTTATTCAGGGATGTTTTTGGTCGAGTTTGGCCTGAAACAGATTGGTGAAGTGATTAGGGATGGAAACCCTGTGAGAAACGAACCAAAACAGGTCATTTTTGGCCTGAAATTGGCTCACCGGAATCTGCTCCGGTGGCCGGTTTCTGGGAAAATTCCGGTCATGTTCTTCATGACTCGGAACTGACTCGTTTGACCCGTATGAAATACCCGACTTTGATCCTAAATTGTCAGAGTTTGAATTCTGACAAGTGTTTCTAGATTTTTATTTTTATTTTTATTAATTTTAAAAATCAGTTTTATTTATTTTATAAATTGATTAATTAATTAATTATTTAATTAATTTATATTATAAATAATTCTAAAATATTTTCTAAAAATCAGATTTAATAATTTCTTAATTATTTATTATTTATTTATTAATTATTTAAAAATGATCATTTATTTTGATAATTAATCAAATAATTTTCAATAAATCATAATAAATTTATTTTAATTCCAAAAATTATAGAAAAATCATTTTTAGTTCTGATTTTTATTTAATAATTATTCCAAAATTATTTTAGGATTTAAAAATTAGTAATAATTATTTATATTAAATAATGAATAGAATTATCTGTGTTTAATTGATATTAATTAGACCGTTAGTCCGATTCGAGCAAAACGAAAGCCTTTTGACTCAGAAAAATGAATTATTTTCATTAAAAATATATTAAAACCTAATCTCTTCTAGAAATTAGTTGACCTTGTTATTTGTTTGATTATCAGCCGAATCGCGTGCCGAGACAAGTCCGATAAATCCCGAAAAATAGGAAACGAGTCATTTAACGATTAGCTAATCGATCAGCGAGTCGATTTTGATTTTAAAAATTATTTTAACTATAAAACTGATTATGTGGCTTATGTGCTTATGTGTTTTATGTGGTTAATCGAGTCTTTCTTATTAATATATAAAGTACGAGTCAATCATAAGCGCATGGGTAGAAAATAGGAACGATATGAAGTCGGTTCAAGACGCAATTGCAGTACAAAATGACTAAACCGGTCTATTTCTCTAACAAAAGCCAAGCCAGCAAGGCAGGTTGAGTCGGCGATAGACGAAGGTGATATAATTGAAGTGAGTCACGCAAAAGGCAAGTTTTTCCCCTATTCTAATTTCAAAATAGTGATAATTCTTCAGATTCTTATCACGCTTTCACTCTTTTGATTCTTGTTCATATTTATTTCGATTCTTGATTTCTCCTTTTCTTTGAATTTCTTATTCGTATTTCAAATTGTTACTCACATAATTAGAATATATCAAAGCATACCGATTGTTCCGGTTGATACTCCATAAACTGGATAGTGATATTTTAGGGATTAAGTTTTACTTAATCCTAAGGACCGGGACATAACCGGATCCTTGAGATGGGCCGTAGTGCCTGGGTGCCCGACTGGATCTATATAGTGGGATATAGATCTACACTGTATCCTGGCTGATCAGCAGGGTATAGATGCGAACTTGTGTCCAGTTTAGTTCATTTGTACTCTCCAGCAGTGGCCCTCTTTCTATTCTCGCGGGGTTATATCTTTGCAGATTTACCCAGATTACCGATTCATTTAATTGCTTTAACACTGTTTATATTTTATGGACTTGTTGAGCAATTTTTGGCTCACCTCCTTTTTGTTGTTATTCACCTTATTATTTTCAGTTAAGAAGGAATATGAAACCGATCAGGACTCTAGTGGTAAAGAAGTGGGTCAAGCCTCGGGATCCTCTCATACCCAAGGTGTTGATCCTAATCCAGGAAGAAAGCTTTGAGTTGCCCGAACAGGTGGAGTGTAGATAGTTAGTGTCAAGCCTCGGGATCCTCTCATACCCAAGGTGTTGATCCTAATCCAGGAAGAAAGCTTTGAGTTGCCCGAACAGGTGGAGTGTAGATAGTTAGTGTGTGTGTTTGAATAAAAGATGAAGTTAGTTTAAAACTGGTTAGATAATGGTTTGTAATAAAGAGAGTTTGTAAGACTTTGAATTTGGTTTGTAATAAAGTAGTTAATGGTTCTTGTTTTCATACTTCAACCTAAAAAGATCCTGGTTAGTGTTAAAAGAGTTTAGATACTTTTCTTTATTAATTGTTATCCAGATTGTACAGGTTTTGTGATTAGCTAGTAACCCCCAGACTTATACCCCGGGTCTAGAGGGCGTTACAGGTTTGGTATCAGAGCTATAGGTTTGGTCATTGAAAATAAGAACATTAGAATTAAGATAAGATAGGGAGATCATCTAGGATAGGAAGAGTCAACTAGTAAGAGTAGTGTTAGGATTTAGATAAGATTAGGATAGGAAGGTATTAGTTCTAGAAATGGTTTAGTGACCTTTCTTCCTTCTTTGGTATATTATCAGATGGCATCATCAGGATATTCAAATTAATTAGCTCTGGTTGTGCCCCGTAGCCTCTTCTCTCTCTACCCTATCAATTTATATAATCAAATCAGCAGCAATTGGATCTATTTCTCCTCCATTTTTTCAAAGTGCGAAGCTCTTGGAAATTTATCTCAGCTCACTTTGAAAGCTTCATTTTACAAGGAGAGGTCATGTCCAATTTGTTCCAAACCAATTAAAGCCTTACAAACTCGTAACACTCATTATTTAAAACTCTCTTGATTGTAATCAATACCTTTTGATAGAAGCTTGAAATTCTTAGAGTGATAGATAGAACCCTAAATTGATAGCTATTATTTTAGTTCTCTCTATATTTGTTGCTTCGAATTATTTATATTCGGAGTTGGAAGCAAACCTTTACGGTTTCATTTCTTAATAATAAGAATTATTCCGTGAATCTCTTTGTGTTTGTTTATTTCGTTTTCAAGGTTTATTTTTCGCTGCAATTAATTACCGAAAAATAAAGAACATACATTCACCCCCCTCTGCATGTATCTTTTGGACCTAATAATCTAGTATATTGATTGTAACTTTTGTGTTATCAGTAAATTATGAGATTTTGGTTTTAGTGAATTTGGCAATGTTTACATCTCAAGAATTCACTGAAATCAGAATCATGATTGTAGCATGATTAGTTGTATGCTAATTCTTGACTTATATCAGTTAATGCTATTTAGTTAAGAGTTTAACTATGAACTAATTGTGAAGTATCAGTATTGGTGGCATTACTTAGAACTCCTCTAAGTAATCAATGTTTATCCTCAGTCACTTATACTAATATAAAAACTGTAAAAATCTTTCTTAAGTACAACTATGGTCAATGTGGATAATGCTTTATTAGAAGTAACCATATATTGTCCACTTAGAATAATTTTTATACTTATTTGCAAATTCCTTAACACTTTGATAACATATGCCATACTCAATGGATCAAAGTATATTTTTCTAAGATTGCAAAAAAGGCAATGTTGGTAAATGTTGCTTTATTTATAGAACCAATATTATTTGAGATATTACAGTTGTTAGGAGTTAACAATTATATAATATATGAAATTGAATGCTAATGTTTATTTAATAGATAGTTGGTGTTTAATTCATTGATATCTTATTATAATATATTTGAATTTTGATGTTAGACAATTCCATGTCAAATCAGTTTCATGATTTAACTTATGTTATAGTAGGGTGCAACATAATTATTGGTATCTAAAGTACTTGACAAGTATTAGTTAATGATATATTGTTAATATTTTGTTGCAGATAATTGTGAGATTTTAAGATCTAGTGAATTTATATGAGTTTCTATATCTGAAAGATTCACTATAACTTTAAATCAGCAGTATAGTCATTCTTATTAAGATTATTTATAAATAAACAATATTGTTGATTATGATTTTATAAAGATAGATTATAGAGATTTTGACATGAATGAGAATAGCTTATACTTTACCCTAAGCGATCAATGCTTTTACAAAAACTCATTCATATTGAAAGAAAAAATATTTTTTTCCCTTCTTACTACTGCTATGTCATCAGTCTGTGTCTTTTTAAATCATTTATCTTTTTAGGCATAAAAACAGACTTGTGCACTCGAAAAGTTTTAAGAGAAAAATCAAACTTCTTTCTACAGTGGTGATTGCTTATTTCATGAAAATCTTTGTGAAATCACTATTTTACATCATTTCTCTCAAAAGATTAAATGCATAATTTTCATTCATTATAGATCTTAAGTGCGTTTTATCTCTATATTGCCATACGTTATGTGATGTAGGTTCAGCCTCCAATGGCCTTCTTTCATTTGATAGTCATGAGGTTGAAAACCCACAACTTCTATCCCAGACTGTAAAGACAAACACAGAAACAGAACCAAACAACACTCTTACCCCTAAAATGAAGTATGAATGAGTGTGAGGGAGAAAGTGCCTTAGTGCACCACATAAGGAAGGTTCTGAAGTCAACCCAATAGCTCTTTCTCCTAAAAAGATGAGTAATATTTAAACTGAGGCAACTTCTAGCTCCCATACATCTTCTCAAAAAGATGTAATGGCTGATAAGGCACAAAATAGTTACTAGATTCATCCTCTCAACATGGTGCGTCTATTGAAATTCTCCTATCATCCAGGGTATCTGATGTAGTGTCACCACCTCAAACATAAAAAAATCTTGACGCACAAGGATAGGTTACACACACAAAGGAAGAGTTGACATAAACAAGAGTTTCGACCATTTTACGGTCAGATTCGATTGTTCAAGGTTCTTTAATGGACCAATTTCCTTTACAGGTGTTAGGAGAGGATACTGATCCAATAGACATATGTCAGTGGTCAATGTCTACCTCCCCATGCCTAAATCCCTTGGATGCATCTGCGGATAGTGGATCTGACATAGGTGCATATCGACAACTTGTTGATAATGATTCAAATTTACTTGATGAGTCACAAGGAAATGTCTTAAAAGACATTAGAAGGAAACTTTGATCTTTATGCTAAATTCTTTGGATCATTATTTACCTTCCCAGAGTTCAAATCTGGAACCCTAAAAGGAAAACTAGCAACTTATAAATTATGACTCAGATTCATCTGACGAGTCTAACAAGGATGGGGATTTGCGAACTCCCATTGCACCACCTATGACCTCCTTAAGGATGGCTAAGGTGATTTTCCTTGCAGGTACAGCTGGATTTTGGAGCTATGAGACGAGTGATACACTTGTGAGAATGAGTGTAAACACGAGTGGAGAGAAGAGTGAAACACATGTGAGGTACACAAAATAGAATCACACACTCACAGTGAGGAAGAAAGAGAAACACCATATCCCATTCCCTATCCCTAAACATAGTTCTTGATACTTTGGGTCTCGAATCTATTTATGACTGGAACCTAACTCTTAGGGACCTAACATTTGCATATTAGATTAGAATACTTCAGGACCTAACCAGTTGGGAGCTAACAATTGGTGATCTCACAATTGGGAGGTATAAGGAGTTGGGAATATTGGTTAACAGGATGATCAATGGTGAAGCCATTTCTACAGCATTTAAAGGGACATGGTTGATTAGACTATGACTTGTTATTTCTTTTCCAACCAAGTAAAATATGAGAACTCCTTCAGACAACAACATACATTCCTTCTCTTAGGGGGAGATAAAAGCTTAAGTAATAGTTTGCAGGATTCCTCAACTAAGGGGGAGAAATAGCAGGCAGGAGGAAAAAGGTAAAACACATGTACATCACACAACATCAGAAGAAGTGGATTGGTTCATCACTATTCATCATAAGGGAAGAAGCTGTTTTCCAAAAGGGGAGTACCATTGGTTTTTATCTGCGGATCCTATTGTACGGGAGAGGTGGAAAACAAAGGTAATCTCCTTTAAGCAGTTGATTCTCATATGGGGAAGCAAGAGAGATATGCGCTTCTCAGCATAAATATGGTTGTACAAAAGAAGCTGCTGATGATTAATTCAAGACTGAAAAGTGTTGTTTGGCAGAGATTTGAAGAACTAAGGAAATGAAGATGAAACTACTTGAAGATCAGTTCAGTGCTAGAGGAATAAACACCTTTCATTTCAGTTACTCAACCTCAAGAAATCTGGAAATGCAGTATTTGATCCAGAAAACCAGTAGCATTATTTACAAGTCCTAGTACTTTACTTTTTCAAGTTGTTAGTTGAGTTATCCTCTCTATTTAATTTGTTTGTTAGTATTAACAATCAAATAGGGGGAGATTGTTGGTGAGACTGCGTAGCTGTATGAACAGTTACGTGATAATTCAACACGAGAACAACACTAGAATAGGACAGGTTAATAATACTACGTCTACACAAGAAATCAGAAGAAATGAAGACAAGGCAAATATAAAGAATCAGAAGATTAGAAGAAGGCTTGAAGTCTATTTACAGGTCACTGAAAGAAGCTCATTAATATGTTCATGCCTCAGTGAAGAATAAAGATTAAAGACTTTCAAGGTTTCAGAAATGATAAAGATTCGGTGTATAAGTGTCACAAGAAGATTTCAGTGTATTGGCATTGGTTGAAGATAGACAGTGTATGAAGCATAGGAATCTGAAGAATTGGAGACAAGGTATAGACAGAGGTTAAAGAAGACAGTTGCAGTCTTGAAGTTATACTCACTGACAAGAGTTCATTTATATTTTCAAGCCTCGGTGAAGAACAGTGAATGAATTATTCAAGATTGTAGTAGCAATGAAGACGTTGTCTAAAGTACAAGAAAGGATTGCAGTGAAAGTACATTTGTTTATTGATAGTCAGTGTCCGAAATGATAAAGTTGTTGCAAGCTTAAAAATGTAATCAAGGCTATAATACGAAGACCTGAATCGGGGTTAGTCGTTTGTGAACCAGACCAATTGCACTAGGCGTCAATGGCTCGTGAAAGGAATCTAGGTATCAATTTTAGAAGAATTGTTAAGTTGAGGAACATACTTGGATTAAACGTTTATCTGTTAAAGTACGAGAAGAGGTGCGCGGGGTATATAGCTAATCTGCTCAAGGGACTGGCCAAGTTCAAAATTTAATTGTTTAATTAAATAAATATATTTAATGGACTTTAATATAATTTATTTAATAAACTTAAATTGATTTATTATATAAAGTTTAAATAAGTTTATTTTATAAATCTAAATTAGTTTATTTATACAAGTTATATTTAAGTTTATTTTATAAATTAATTTAGTTATAATTTAAACTTAAATAAAAGAAAAACAAAAGAAAAGAAAAAAAATAAGAAGAAAAAGAAAAGGAAAAGGAAAAAGAAAAAGAAAAAGAAAAGAAAATAGAAAAAGAAAACAAAAGAAGAAATAAAAGGAAAAAAGAAATAAAAAATAAACAAAAGAAACCTTGGAAACCAATTGGTCGCAGGTTGGTATTGTTTGATTAAGTAAATAAAGCAATCAAGTTAAATAGTTACCAATTGAGTAGTTATTGGTTGCAGGTCGGCAGAAATAAACTAGTCGCCAGTTAGTTTTTGTTATTCGCAAGTTACAAGAATATTCCCGGACATCTCTCTCCTCAGCCACACATTATTGATATAAAGTCTACACAAAGCAGCAGAAGTATTCAGAAAAATCAGATTGAATTGTTTTATTTATCTTCACTTTCAAAAGAGGTGAAGAACGGAAGCAAAGAGATACAAAGGAGATATACCCAAAAATCCATATCAGTTATTCTTCTCACCGAAGTAACGTTATAATGCCCAATATAACTCTTGTATATTCATAGGAGCATTATAATCGTTACTTGGTA
The DNA here is from genome assembly GCF_009905375.1 of Apium graveolens. Taxonomy (NCBI): domain Eukaryota; kingdom Viridiplantae; phylum Streptophyta; class Magnoliopsida; order Apiales; family Apiaceae; genus Apium; species Apium graveolens. The sequence continues at coordinate 229,829,236 of NC_133653.1, forward strand.
ATAAATCCTTAGACAAACAAAAGCTAGAACATTGTATAGGATTTAATTTGTTGATCTTTGTAGAAGCTAGGAACTTTGGTGTTCTTAGATTGTAGTCAGTTAATTTATTTATCGAGTGTAGCAACACCCCTCGCAGATTTATATATGAATATATAATTCCCCGAATATCTTGTGTTCCTCGTTTTATCATCCTAAACACTATTCACCTCAAGAACACGGAACCACTAAATGAGCACAAAATTTTATATCCGTAAAAAATTCGAAAGAATTTTTTAATTTAGTGATTATTGTATTCAACCCCCCCTTCTACGATAATTCGGGACCTAACATGACCTTTGGAGACAACAACAAGGGATTCATAATGGGATATGGCAGTTTGATTCATGGAAATGTTGTCATTGAAGATGTAGCACTAGTTGCAGGTCTTGAAGTGAATCTTCTAAGTGTTAGTCAATTTATAAACAAAGGTTTCAAGGTTATTTTTGACAAAGAACATTTCTCAATCACAAGCAAGAAGACTGGTGAAGTTGCTCTGAAAGGAGTAAGGAAAGGAAGCATGTTTGTTGCAGACATGAACTTAGAAAACAAGGACAAGATATGTCGCTTCTACACCAAGGCATCTAGTGAACAAAGTAAAGTCTGGAACAAGAAGCTCTTTCACTTAAACTATAAAGCAATTAATACTCTGGTGAAAAGAGAATTGGTGAGAGATATGTTGGCTTTGGAATTTCCTCAAAATGAAGTTTGTGAAGCTTGTTAGAAAGGAAAAATGAAGAGGTCTAGTCACAAAAGCAAAGTTGTAAACTCTGTTAATGCTCCACTAGAGCTTATCCATAGGATTTGTTTGGCCATGTAAATGTCATGTCCATATCTAGAAAGAAGTATGAATTGATAATGGTGGATGACTACTCAAGATACACATGAGTGTAATTTATGTATTCAAAAGATTAAACTCCACACCTTATCATTGAACACATAAAGAAAATTGAGAAGCAGACTGAAGATCAAAATTCTGTCAAAAGACTGAGGAGTGACAATGGTACATAATTCAGAAATACAATACTAAGTGAATTATATAAAGATAAAGGAATTATTCAAGAGTTATTTGCTGCTAGAACACCTCAACAAAATGGTGTGGTTGAAAGAAAAAATAAAACTCTAGTTGAAGCTGCAAGGATAATGTTGCAGGATGCTAATAGCCAACCAGTTTTTGGGAAGAAGCTGTTAACACAACATGTTATACTTAGAACAGATATTTGTTGAACAAAAATATTGGCAAGTCAGCCTACTCAATCATATAAAAAAAACCTACTATTAAGCATCTTCATGTGTTTGGAAGCAAGTGCTTTCTGTTGAAAGACAACTCTGAGTGTGTTGAGAAATTTGACTTTAAAGTAATTGAAGCTATATTTCTTGGACATTCATTGGAAAGGACGACCTACAAAGTTTATGTGCTAGATCAGAATTAAATAATGGAAAGCACATATGTGATATTTGACGCTGACAAGTATCCAAGCTTGGAATTCATTGATGAAAATGAAGCTAAAATTTTAAATTTTGATAATCTCAACCTTGTCAGTGATTCTGAAGATGAAATTGAAGATAATGCAGACAGTAGAGTGGAGGAAGAGATAAGTGAACCAATGAATTCTGACAACGAGAATTCATCTCAAGAAAGAAGCTCACCTGAATTTGATGGCACAAACTCAAGGGGAGAAAAAGATGATGGTTTTGCAAATTATACCAATAATGAAGAAAACGAGGACAACTCTAGTCACCAAAATCATCACATCATAAAATGGGATAAAAGTCACACAAGAGATATTACAATTGGTGATCATAATACTGAAGTGAGGACTAGAATTGCCACTGCAAATGAATGCATGCATGCTTTCTGTCTTAAATTGAGATTAAGAAAAATGAAGAAGCTCTACTTGATCCTAATTGGATAACTGCTATGCAGTAAGAGCTAAATCAATTTGAAAGAAGTAAAGTTTGGGAATTTTTTACTGCACCAAGAAACAGAAGTATCATTGAAACAAAATGGGTGTACAGGAACAAAATGGATGAAAATGGTATTATAACAAGGAACAAAACAAGATTGGTTTCCAAGGGCTACTCACAAGAAGAAGGAATTAATTATGAAGAAACTTTTGCTCCAACTGAAAGACTTGAAGCAATAAAAAATTTCCTTGTATTTGCTGCATATTTCAATTTGAAGGGTACCAAATGGATGTGAAAAGTGTATTCCTTAATGGTGAACTAGAAGAAGAAGTCTATGTGCAATGGCCTCCGGGCATTGAAAATCTAAAATTTCCAAACTTTATTTACATACTTTTGAAGGCTCTCTATGGATTGAAGTAAGCACCAAGAGCATGGTATGACACTGTATCAGAATTTCTAACTGCATGTAGACCAAACATCATGTTTGCTACATGTCTATATGCTAGATTTTAAGAAAATCCTAAATAATCACATTCAATGGTTGTCAAGAGGATTTTCAGATATTTGAAGGGAACACCAAACTTAGGATTGTGGTATCCTAAGGGTAATGGTTTTGAAGCTGTAGGATACACTTATACAGATTTTGCTGGATGCAGGGTAAACATAAAGAGTACAAGTGGAAGCTGTCAATTCCTTGGTCAAAGACTTGTATCATGGTATATAAGAAATATGTTAGGAATACGTTTTGAAATTGATGATAAGCTAAACAAAACACCTTAGTAGATTTAACTTAGTGTAATTTGTAGCACTCAACGGATGATCAAATACAGTCTCGACGGATGAACTTTATAGTCCCGACGGATGACAAATTGACATCCATCGAGTGAGTAGCTTATGTAACAAATAAGAACTGTAGCACATTTCTGCAAACAACAAGTATTAGTCAAGTAGGTTGCTTAGGGTTCTGTAAGTCATGTTGACTGCTAGATTGATATGCAGAATAGGTTGATTAATTGTAAATATGAGATGTCTTCTAATTCTGTATGAGTGAAATAGAGTCAAGTGGCAAATAGACTCCCGACGGATGATCTACAAGACTCCTGACGGATGATCAACAAAGCTCCCGACGAACGATAAGCATAGTCCTGACGAATGTTCAAATTCAAATAACTGTTGATAGTGACAACACAGTCACATGCGTTGGGTGTTTGTAAAATGAATGTGGCAGCCTGTTAAGCAGGAATTTGAGAATAAAGAAACATTACCATTTTCATGCAATTGTGAAGATATTCAAAGATTCTGGAATAGAGTAGTGAAGTAGCATGGAGTTAGACTATATATGTTTTATTTTATTATCTTGTCTTATTATCATGTAAACTTGGTGATATATAAACCAAGTGTAGCAAGTAGAACAATTAACTAAGAAAGCTCATTCTCAGGGAAATATATCAAGCTATATTCTGTAAGCATTTCTCTGTAGTTTAGTTGTTCAAACTTGTAAGCAACTGTGAGCTATTCAAAGCTTCACAGAGTTCTCAATTTGATATATATATATATATATATATATATATATATATATCTGGTGGATACTTTCAAATCCACCAGAAAGTTTTAAAAGCTTGTGTTTTTATTACTTGGTGTTTTAATTTCTATCACTCTTTTATTCCGCACCATTGCTAATCAAACACTGTTATATTTATCAAGTTAGAACATTCTTTAAATTTGAAAAAGTAGCCAGAATTACATTCAACCCCCCCCTTCTGTAATTCTTGTTGTATTGATTAGGGAATAACAATTGGTATCAGAGCAAGCTCTTGAAGAACAAAGAGTATAAAGATCACAACAAACAACAAGATAAACAAAAAGGATGTTGGAGTAAAGATCCCATTTCTGGATAAAGATAATTATCATCACTGGAAGGTGAAGATGCACCTACATCTTCTTTCTCAAGATGAGGCCTATGTGGACTGCATAGGGAGAGGTCCTCATGTACGAATGAGAGCTGCAACTGGCAATAAACCATCTGTTCCAAAACCTAGGCATGAATGGTCAGACCCTGACATTGAACAAGTTAGGAAAGACAAGAAGGCCATGAATATATTGTTTGTGGCGCCCTCTAAACCTGGGTCAGAAGTTTGGGGTCCATAACACATACACAATATATAAACCTGTATAAGAAATATTATTTACGATGACCCTGCTTCACAAAACCACGGATCGCAACAGGTTAAAGTATGAAAACAAGCCACAACCTTAACTTTTATTACAACTTACCAAATCCCCATTAATTTAATTTACAACTGATAATAAAAGTATTCTTACAATCTGACTATCTCTCTACCGCATGAAGCTTCTGCTAGCTCGATCCAACTCAACTGGAACCTTAGCCCGCACTTCGGACTGAGGAACTTCACTATCATCCATATTCTTTTTAACTGTAGAATATATGAAAGAATCGCAAGGGTGAGCCAACTAGCTCAGCAAGTCATAATAGTGATAATTGAAATTAAGCAATGATCAAATATAATGATTCAGAAGAATCAAGTTTATTGTTAAACAATCATTAGAATTGGATATTCATTTTTAAGTTTTAAAACCAAGGGTTAGGCTGCTGATCAGTCACGCACTAACCCCGAGCAAAGCACACAACACTGCTCTAATTACTGGATCCAAGGCACACATTGGCCTATATTCGACCACGAATCTAGTCTGACCACGAATATGGTCCTTATTTAGAAAACTATCCAATTCTACAACAATTAAGTATGATAAACAATATACTTCAATTAAAAAAAATCATAATCAATGATGATCAAACACTTGAATAAAAATGTGAAGAAATTTATGGATATCACAAGGGTATATCATGGTATGTATAAGAAACGTTTTTCAGTTTGTACAAGGGCCAGGTATTAGACAGTAATGATTTTTCAGGGTATGGTTCTTTGATGTTATAAAGAATGATTAGAGTATAAAAGTTTATGTGTTTCCAAACAATTCTCTTCCAGTGTTTGGTGTTTGGTAGTTATACATTTGGGGAGTATTATCATATTTGTATGGTTTGATGTCTGAGGATCAACAAAGGACAGTTTACAAAGAATAAGGCTTATGGCTCAAGATCAAGAAAATCAGGGTTCAAGGTTAAATAGTTTAAAGCACTTGCAATATAAAACAAGTGTTATTTTGAATAATAGCGACATGTTATGAAACAGTTCGAAAACATTGGTAATATATCTTGAAGAAAAGTTCAGAAATACTTGCCTTACAGGGCTTTATAACTATTACTGATCAACTCTGAGCCGACTCTGTCGCTCAGGCTTTAACGTCCAACCACTAGATCCCACTGGATTCGACTTCGACACTCAGGTTTTTTTGTTGAAACTCTACTGAGCTCGTCGACTGATCACTAGGTTATCTTTAGTCCAACGTCCACTTTCGGTTTCCCGACTAGAAACTACAGGGTCGAAATACTATATGTTAAACACTTAGTTATGCTTGACATATCCTCGCTAACCACCTACCCATACGATAACGTATTCCGAGTCGTAATTATTCATATTAGAATAACACATTCAACAATTAGGGTTCACATTCTCGAAATCGATCAAGTGTTCGTTTTCAGAAAATACGTATACTTGTCATTTTACGAAATTAGGGTTACTGAGTTTTGGACAAAACATACAACGCAACATACAATCAGGTTCTGTATAAAACATACGTATATGCATTTACTTATACTCGCTCGACGTCCCGATAATCCTCGAATACGCTCCCGTAGATCCGTAGTTTGATTTTCCGAAAATCGAACAACGTCCCCTTTGTTTATCGGACTACCCGTCGAAACATCATCGACGTCAATAACACAAATCACAATCCAATTTTCAAAATTCCGCAACCATTCCCATACGAAACTAATTACATGACTCATTTTATTTATTTTAGAAAATTAGGACTTAGAATAAATTCATCACCGTCCACCGTCGGCTTGCCGAGGCTCATCGCCGATGGTGATAAAATTCGCAGGTACCCGATTAATTCGGGCTTCCAACGCTAAATTCTACCCATTAAAATTCCGAATAATTACGATTTCATAATTTAAATAATCATCACAATATTCATTTGAATTTTCCAAAATAATTCGAATAAGTAATATGATAATAATCGAATTAATTTAATCAAGATACCACAACCAAAAATTAGGAATCACAGGACCATCACCACACGCGCACACACGCATATAACAGCACAGCACATAATCGGAAACAGGAGGGACACGGACGGAAAATAACAAAACCCAGGCAGCACAACTAGATATGAAGAGCAACAAGGAATACATGGGACAACCACACAAACAGCAACACTCACAAACACGCACTGCACAATCGCACATAATCAAGCAACCCCATCACCGTCACCTCACCGGAAAACCGGTGGCAACAGTAGGCCGGAGAAGAAGGAGGCAACCCGCTTACCAGAGCACAACACAAGGCTGAACAGGTATAGAACGGGAAGAAAAGCAGAGGAAAATACTGGAGAGAGAGATTTATGAGAGATTAACAGTGAGAGATATGAAGGAACGGGAGTGAGAGAGGACTGTGTTTATACCTAATTAATTTAATTTTTATGGTTAACAGATAATATCACACAGCAACTCAAGCGTGAGCAACTGCCACGTATCACAATAAGGAAAAGAAATGCCTACACGTGTCCTGTTATCTCGGTTTCTCCAGAAATTCGCGAATAATCGAACCAAGTTGCGGGTAAAATAAACCCGAAAAATTATCAAAATAGTTCTAAAATATCACAAATAATTTAAAGTTATTAAAAATAAATTTTTCGTAATTTTCAAAGTATATTTGAAACATAACTCATATCCGTATTTAACAATTAATGATCCGAGCTGCACTTAAAATAATTTCAGAAAATCACGGAAATAGTCTTAAAATGTTAGAAATATCCCGAAGTTTATAAAAATGAAATTTTCAAAATTTTAGAACAATTTTCAAAGTGCACTTTATACCCGCTTTTTAACAATTAAACAAAACAACGCGCGGGTAAAAATTAATCCTAAAATTACCAAAAAAATTTAAAATTCTCAAAATAATACGAACCTAATAAAATATAAGTTTTATGATTTTTAAAGATTTCCATAATTAAATATGGATTTTACCATTGAACACACTCAGAAAATCATTTATAAATAAATAATTAATGAAATATTGATTTCTCAATTTTATAAAATCCTAAAAATAATTAATGTAATTATAAAATCATAAAAACAATTTTAGAGGCAATTCAAATATTTATACAAATAAATTTGCATTAATTTCACTTTAAAAGTGAAACAATTCAATTCAATTCCTTTATTAATCACGCGGAAAACCCGATACATCATAAATCACACCTAGATAATAATCAAACAACACATAGCGGTCAAAACCAATACACATATTTTATTTAATAATTTCCATAATAATCACATATTTAAACAATTCAAAAATACACGAGTCGTTATATTGTTCAATGGAGTTGGTGGTGATATGTTTGATAACAACATTAACTGTAAAATAACCAAAGAGGTTTGGGACACAATCCAGATTATTTGTGATGGTACTGAGCAAGTAAGGGAGAATAAGATGCAGCTACTGATTCAACAATATGAGCATTTTCACTGTGAAGAAAGTGAGTCTCTCACTGATATTTTTAGTAGATTTCAAAAGCTACTGAATGCTCTGAATTTACATGGAAGAGTCTATTAAACAAAAGACTATAACCTCAAGTTCCTTAGATCTCTTCCAAAGGAGTGGAAGCCAATGACTGTCTCATTGAGAAATTCACAGTATTACAAGGAGTTCACCTTGGAGAGACTGTATGGCATCCTGAAAACCTATGAGCTTGACATAGAGCAAGATGAGAGGATGGAAAAAGGAAGGAAGAAAGGAGGGTCCATAGCACTGGTTGCTGAGTTAGAGAAGGAGAAAGAGATGAAGGTAGAAGCTGTTGAGTCTACATCAAAGGTCTTTGAAAGCAAGGGTAAAGGGCTGGTTGCTGATAATAAAGATCAATTGAGCCAAGATGACATGGATGATATTGATGAACATCTAGCATTCTTATCCAGAAGATTTTCCAAGGTCAAATTCAAGAAAAAATATGGAGCAGCTAAGCCAAACAAAAACATGGTTGATAAGTCAAAATTCAAGTGTTTCAAATGTGGCTTGGCGAGTCATTTTTCCAGTGAATGTAGAAAGTTTGATTTCAGCAAAAAGAAGTTTGATCCTGTTGATTATAAACAGAAATACTTTGAGTTGCTCAAACAAAAGGAAAGGGCTTTCATCACACAGGAGAATGATTGGGCTGCAGATGGATTGGATGAAGATGAAGAAACAAACTATGTCAATCTAGCCCTAATGGCCAAATCTGATGAAACATAAATAAGTTCTTCAAGCAATCAGGTAATCACCACTAATCTAACACATTTATCTAACGCTGAGTGTAATGATGCAATAAATGACATGTCTACAGAATTATATCATCTCCGTATTACACTTAAGTCTCTCACCAAGGAAAATGCTAAAATTAAATAAAATAATTTGTTTTTAAGTGAGAGTAATAATGTGCTAGAGTCTCAGTTTATTGTATTTGAGAAATTGAGAATTGAGTGTAAGATTGCTAAGGATGAATTAACTGAGTCCTTGAAGAAAGACCTATTTTAAAGAAGCAGCTTGAACGAGAACATGAAGTGATTAAGGCATGGAAATCATCCAGAGATGTTCATGCTCAAATCACTAAAGTTCAAGGTATTGAGTCCTTTTGTGATGCAGCCTGGAAGAAGAGTAAAGAAAAGCTTGAGTCCAATTTGGTTGAAGGTTTGCTGACAGATGTTGACTTGACGGATGATGAAAATCATCTGTCGGATAATCAAAAGGATTATCTGTCGAGTGACAAGGAGCCACATCCGTCGGCTGTGAGTAAATCAGTTAGCAAAGCTAAGCTAGCTAAGTTAAATGAGAAATATGGATCAGTTTCTAAGAACTTTATTCCAAGAGAATCAAGTCAAGTCAGGAAGGAAAAGAAAGTTAATGTTAGTCATTTGTGTATCAAACAATTGAATGACAGATTATAAAAGATTGAGGTTAAAATATAAGCTAAAAAGAAAAACAATAGAAATGGGAAAGTAGGAATTAACAAACATAACAACTACACACCTGATAAATATGCTCCAAGAAAAATTTGTGTTAAGTGTGGTAGTGTTAATCACTTGTCTGTTAATTGCAAACTTGCTATGCCTACTTCCATGTCTGCACCCTCTTCTTTTCCCAACATGACTGCCATATCTACCATGCCTATGAATGCTATGTCTACTCAGAATATAAATGCACAATTTGCTAATATGCTATTTGCACCTAATCCTTATTATGCTGCATTCAGTATGCCTCAAATGCCATTTAGCATGCCTTACTGGAATAACATGTTTGAAAATAGCATGCCTTTTCCTGTAAATCAAAATGTGCATGATAATTTTGTTTTAATGACTGATTTCAAAGGTCCAACTCAGATGACTAAGGATGAATCAGAAATTCCCAAGTCAAATGAGATCAAACCTAAGAAACCAAAGAAGAAAGCTAACAAGGCAGGACCCAAGGAAACTTGGGTACCAAAATCAACTTGATTTGATTTTGATGTGTGCAGGGAAACATGAAAGAATCTTTGGTATCTGGATAGTGGTTGCTCAAGGCACATGACTGGAGATTCTACCCTGCTCACTGAGTTCAAGGAAAGAGTTGGCCAAAGTATCACTTTTGGAGATGACAACAAGGGTTATACTATGGGATATGACTTGATTTCAAAAGAAAATGTCATCATTGAAGAAGTTGCCCTAGTGGATGGTCTCATGCACAATTTGTTGAGTATCAGCCAGCTTTGTGATAAGGGCAACTCGGTCACTTTCAATTCAGAAGCATGTGTTGTGACAAACAAAAAGAGCAATAAAGTGATTCTCACTGGATTGAGAAAAGGAAATGTGTACCTAGCTGACTTCAACTCATCAAATGCAGAATCAGTCACTTGTCTTCTCAGTAAAGCAATTCAAGATGAAAGTTGGTTATGGCACAAGAAGCTGTCCCATCTAAACTTCAAGACCATGAATGAGCTTGTCAAGAAAGAACTGTTTAGATGTATTCCTCAAGTAGAGTTTACTAAGGAGGGATTGTGTGATGCCTTCCAGAAAGGAAAGCTGATCAAAGCATCATTCAGAAAGAAGCTTGATTCAACAATAGAATAACCTTTGCAATTGTTGCCCATGGATTTGTTTGGACCAATCAATATGTTGTCCATCTCAAGAAAAAGATTTTGCCAGGTTATTGTGGATAATTTCTCAAAGTTCTCTTGGACATATTTCCTAAAGTCTAAAGATGAAGCTAATGAAATCATCATCAATCACATAAGGCAAGTCAACAATCATCCTGACTTTAAAGTAAGGAGAATCAGGAGTGACAATGAAACTGAGTTCAAGAATTCTGTGATGAGATCAATTTGTGAAGAGAATGGGATAATGCATGAGTTTTCTATAGCAAGAACTCCACAACAAAATGGAGTAGTGGAAAGAAAGAACAGATCTCTTATTGAAGCTGCAAGGACAATGCTTGAAGAATCAAAGTTACCAACATATTTTTGGGCTGAAGCTGTGAATACTGCCTGCTATACTCAGAATATTTCTTTGGTTAATCAAGCAAAGTGCATGACACCCTACCTGATAGGGATAAATAAGTCCTGATTTTATAATTAATGGGCTGCTAGGCCCAATAATAAGATGTATAATATTCATACCAGAAAGGTTAAGCCTGATGGACCAGATCAGGCCTGGTGGAATAATAAAGGCCCAAAAGCCCTGATTATTAATTAATTTCGTAATTAATTAATAAGGGAAAAATCAGCTATTGAGAAGAGTCCCGATAAGGATATAAATCCTTATAGATTAGCCTCAAGGGGACCTAAAAGGATAAGGAATCAGCTTCCTACTTCCTAGGACTCCTAAGTCTATCCTAATTCAGAGGCTTGTCCACCAAGTCTCATATACCAAGTCCAATTCAAGGACTCCCACATCTATATAAGGGGCCTCACCCCACAAACCAAGAACTACGTTTTTTGACTTGATCCTTGGCAATCAGCAAGGTACGTAGGCATCTTGTTAAGGCAGATTGAGTCACGAAACACAAGAGCAGTCAAATCGAGCCTTGAAGTTCACGTTCCTTAGTACTAAATACAGCAATTATATATATATATTAGTTTTTTATCCATAACATTTGGCGCCGTCTGTGGGAAGACAACAACAACCATGGTGAGAACACGGAGAACAATTGGAGCTATAGAGGAAGGAACACCATCAGAGACAACCCAGGTGATTTCATCAACCGTGGAGGTTCCTCCCCATTCAACTTATGCATCTACTCAGGAGGAAGCCCAGACAGGGGCAACTCAACCCCAGCTACAAGGGACAACTCCCCCGATTCAAGGTACGAATCCTCAAGTTCAACAAATACATATACCTGTGAATTCTCGACCCGTCGGGTATGAATATTCAACTATTGTTACTACTAACCCGCCTTATGGGATGCCCCTTCACCCTGAGGTTGGAGGAAGCGGATATGCTGGGCGAAGCGAAGCACGAGGGCGGTCGCCCCCCTATATACGAGGTTTGGGTCCTATCCCTGAGGATCGGGAATTTTCTGGTCCATACACTGAGAGAGACTCCGAATCTTCGGATGATGAAGTGGCCCCGAGAAGGAGGCGTCCTGGAAAAGAGCCAATGGCCGATGGAAGGCAACGCCCCCAAAGCACCCCAGGGGCGAATCCCCAAGTAGTGCAGGAAAGGATCAGGGCTCATGAGGCTGAAATCCAAAGGCTGAGGCGTGATTTGGAGGCTCACCAGGCCACCAGACCCCACATACCTCCTAGGGGGAAAAATCCTCCTCCTATCATAGACCTGGATGGTCCGGTAAGAAGAAGGGTTGTTGTCCCAAGAACTGATCCAAGCAATCTCCTTCCCCTTGGAGATCCTGACGATCCAACTCCACCCTTCACAGAAGAGATAATGAATGCCCATATCTCAAGGAAATTCAAGATGCCCACTATCAAAGCCTATGATGGCACGGGAGACCCCGCTAATCATGTTAGGACATTCTCTAATGCACTGCTGCTGCAACCCGTGAATGATGCTATAAAATGTCGGGCCTTCCCTCAAACCCTGTCGGGTATGGCTCAAAGATGGTATAGTCGCCTACCCCCAAATTCTATTGGATCGTTCAGAGAATTAAGTCAGGCTTTTATTAAGCAATTCATCAGTGGAAGAGTCCATGAGAAAAGTTCAGCATCTCTTATGAGTCTTGTGCAGGGAGCTAAGGAATCCTTGAGGGATTACCTGAATCGTTTTACAAAGGAGGCTTTAAAAGTCCCAGACCTTGATGATAAGGTAGCCATGATAGCACTGCAACAAGGAACTAGGGATGAGTTTTTCAAGTTGTCTTTGGCCAAACGTCCCCCAGAAAACATGTTGCAACTCCAAGAGAGGGCAGGGAAGTATATCAAGGTTGAAGAAAGCATGAGGAAGACCGTAGTAAGTAATGAGCCCACTGGAGGCAAGAAATGAAAAACTGATTTGGAGTATATCGCTAAGGACAAATATCCTAAAACCGAACAAAACCCTGATTCAACCCCTAAGAAGGGAGGACCTGGGCAAAAGTTCACTGAATACGGTAAGCTGAATGCTCCCAGAAGTCAGATTTTGATGGAGATTGAGAAAGACAGAGATATTCGCTGGCCTAAGCCCTTGAAGGCTGATCCCGCCAAGCTAGATAAGGGCAAGTATTGCAGGTTTCACAAAGATGTTGGCCATGACACCGATGAGTGTAGGCAATTGAAAGATGAAATTGAGTTTTTGATTCGAAAAGGAAGATTGAACAAGTATACTGGAGATGGAGGGGACAGAAATAATAATGGAAGGAAGAACTTTAAAGATCGTAGGAGAGACCAAGACGATCAGGGGCGGAATCCCCAACCTAGAGGGCCGGTTATAAATGCAATTTTTGGAGGACCGCAACGCCCTCGAGGGCCAGTGATAAACACGATCTTTGGAGGTCCAACTGCTGCTGGATTGTCCAAAAATTCCAGAAAGGCATATACTAGGGAGGTTATGCATATTGTTGGAGAAGCCCCGAAGAGGGCCAGGACAGAAGTAACATTGGCTTTTGATGATTCCGACCTAGAGGGTGTGAAGTTTCCCCATGACGACCCGCTGGTCATAACACCGATAATAGGAAATAGCCCGGTTAAGAGGGTCCTTGTGGATAATGGTGCTTCTGTGAATATCTTGCTCCACGACACCTTTCTAAGAATGGGGTATAACGACTCCCAGTTGACACCAACCGACATGCCGATATATGGATTTGCTGGAGTAGAATATCCTGTGGAAGGGATAATCAAATTGCCAACCACCATAGGTACAGAACCAAGGCAAGCAACGCAGATGCTGGATTTCGTGGTGGTAAAGGCTAGTTCAACTTATAATGCTATCATGGGGAGAACAGGGATACATGCCTTTAAGGCAGTCCCCTCTTCCTACCATTCAGTCATGAAGTTTCCCACCCGAAACGGGATTGGAGAAGAGAGAGGAGATCAAAAAATGGCTAGAAGCTGTTATGTGGCCTCTTTGAGGGCAGATGGAGTCGGGGGGCAGGTTCTTCCTATTGAAGATATGGATGTTCGAGAAAATGATGAGAATAGAGGAAGGCCAGCAGAAGAATTGGTTTCGGTTCCTTTAGACCCCGAGAATCCTGAGAGGATGACTTTCATTGGAGCCACATTAGAGGAGCCTCTTAGAGGGAAGTTAGTGAAATTTTTACAAGAAAATAGTGATGTGTTTGCATGGTCAGCAGCTGATATGCCAGGCATAGACCCAGAGTTAATTACTCACAAGCTAAACGTGGATCCAAGCCGGAAGACAGTGAAACAAAAGAAAAGAAATTTTGCCCCGGAAAGACAGGAGGCTATAAAACAGGAAGTAGAAAAGCTCTTAGAGGCTGGTTTCATTGAGGAGATTCAATTTCCGGAGTGGTTAGCAAACCCTGTAATGGTGAAGAAGGCTAATGGAAAGTGGAGGATGTGTATAGACTTCACTGATCTGAATGATGCATGCCCCAAAGACTGTTTCCCGCTGCCTAGAATTGATACTTTGATTGATGCCACTGCTGGACATGAGATGCTAAGTTTCATGGATGGATTTAGCGGATACAATCAGATCAAAATGCATAAGAATGACATTCCAAAGGTATCATTTATCCCTGACTTTGGTGTTTATTGTTATCTTGTTATGGCGTTTGGTCTCAAGAATGCAGGAGCCACCTATCAGAGGTTGGTGAATAAAATTTTTAAGGATCTTATTGGGAAGACTATGGAAGTCTATGTTGATGACATGCTAGTCAAGAGTCTAGTAAAGACTGATCATATAACCCATTTGAGGGAAGCTTTTGAGGTCCTAAGGTACCACAAGATGATGTTGAATCCAACGAAGTGTGCTTTCGGAGTAGGATCGGGAAAATTCTTGGGATTGATGGTCTCAAAGAGGGGAATTGAGGCCAACCCCGATAAAATAAAGGCAATCCTGGATATGGAACCACCAAAAACTATCAAGGATGTACAGAAGCTCACAGGAAGGGTTACGGCGCTAGGACGATTCATCTCCAAGTCAGGAGACAAGTGCTTGTCATTCTTCAAGTCATTAAAGAACATTAAAGACTTTTTATGGAGTGAGGAAAATCAGAAGGCATTTGAAGAGTTAAAGAAGTATATGGGCCAGGCCCCGTTGTTGGCCAAGCCAGTTCTAAGTGAAGTTTTATTCTTGTACTTGGCTGTTTCAGAAAGCGCCTTGAGCGCGGTGTTGGTTAAGGAGGAACTGAAAGTCCAGAAACCCGTATACTATGTCAGCAAAATCTTGCATGGTGCAGAGTTGAATTATTCAACTATTGAGAAATTCGCTTTAGCCTTGGTAATGGCTTCAAGAAAGTTGCGTCCTTATTTTCAAGCTCACCAGATTGAAGTGCTAAAAAATCAGCCGCTGAGAAATATCATTCACAGTCCCAAGGCAAGTGGGAGACTGATTAAGTGGGCAATAGAGTTGGGAGAGTTTGATCTCAAGTATAAGCCACGTATGACCATAAAAGCCCAGGCACTAGCTGACTTCGTGGTGGAATGTACCATACCCAACCAAGAAGTCGGGGGGCAGGAAGATACCATACCTCAAGACAAGGGAGTCGACAATGGGGACAAGGAGAAAGAATATTGGGTTCTCTATTTTGATGGAGCATCAAAAACAAATTCCAGTGGAGCAGGGTTGGTTTTGCAAAGCCCTGATGGATTCCTAATTGAGTATGCTATGAAGCTAGACTTCCCAACCACAAACAATGAAGCAGAGTATGAAGCCCTGATTGCTGGCCTTGGTCTAGCTGGGACACTTAGAGTCAAAAACTTAAAGGTCCGTGGAGACTCGAAGCTGATCATATCCCAGGTAAAGGGAGAATTTGAGGCAAGGGATGATACGATGGCTAAGTATGTTCGCCTAGTAAGGGCTGTGATGACCCAATTTAATGAAAGCCATGTTGAACACATTTCAAGGGAAGAAAATGCTAAAGCAGATGCGCTATCAAAGTTCGCTTCGTCTGAGATTGAAGAAAGTTCAGGAAGTGTGTACTTCCGTGTTTTGAAGACACGGAGCATAGATGTTAAGCTTGTGGCTCTCTTAGGCTTGGGGACATCATGGATTGATCCCATCAAGGCTCACATTCAGACCGGTTGGTTGCCAAGTGATACAACTGAGGCACGGAAGTTAACTATTCGAGCACTAAGGTACTCCTTGATAGATGGAATTCTGTATAAGAGATCTTTCGTGGTTCCTTACTTGAGGTGTCTCAGGCCCGACGAGGCACGCTTGGCTCTTGAGGAAGTGCATGAAGGTATTTGTGGGCAGCACTTGGGGGGCAGGGCCTTGGCTCATAAGATAACCCGTTTAGGCTTCTATTGGCCAGAAATGATGGCTGATGCCAAAGAATATGTGAAGAAGTGTGATCACTGTCAAAAGCATGCACCAGTTGTTAGACAACCCCCCGAGATGCTGACCTCTATCAACTCGCCTATTCCCTTTACCATGTGGGGGATGGATATTCTAGGGCCTTTTCCTATGGCCACGGCACAAAGGAAATTTCTGATTGTAGCCATTGATTATTTCACCAAGTGGATCGAAGCCAAACCCTTGGCCAAAATCACTACTAAGCAGGTTGCACAATTCCTGTGGGAAAACATTATGTGCCGATATGGAATTCCCCGTATCCTCGTCACTGACAATGGAACACAATTCAACAATGAGGAATTCAAGAAGTATTGTGAAGAAAATGAAATTGAGTTACGATTCACCTCTGTGGCTCACCCGCAAGCCAATGGCCAAACAGAGGTAGCAAATCGGATAATCCTGGATGGACTAAAGAAGAGGATCGAGAAGTCAAGAAATAATTGGGTAGATGAGATACTTCCAATATTATGGGCCTACAGGACTACCTGTAGAGTCACGACAGGAGCAACTCCCTTCATGTTGGCATATGGGGCAGAAGCAGTAGTTCCAGTAGAGATATCACATTCCTCTCCAAGGATTCAGGCTTTCAATGCAGAAGAAAATGAGGAAGGGCAAAGGTTAGCCCTGGATCTGATCGATGAAGTGCGAGATAGGGCACATGCAAAGATAGTAGAATATCAGAAAAAGGCTTCATTCTACTATAACCTAAGGGTTAAAGAAAGGTTTTTTAAACAAGGCGATCTAGTCTTGAGGAAGATAGAAGCATCTGGTGTAGGACAAAAAGGGAAGCTTGCCCTGAATTGGGAAGGGCCGTACAGAGTCAAGAGTGTTCAAGGTAGAGGAACCTACAAGCTAGAGACTATGTATGGTTTTGAAGTCCCGAGAACTTGGCATGCACAAAACCTGAAGGTTTACTATGTGTAGGGCAGCCGGATACGATTCTGACTCGTCAGGATGGAGAGTAGGTTGAAAAGCACCTTGAAGCTTTGCTTCCTTAGGATTTATATGTTTTAGTTTTATTACGAAGTTTATTAAGACTTGTGTAAGGGACGAATCCCAGACAATTTTATGAAATTCATGAATTCTTCAAAGTATGTTTGTGGCCTAACGAATAAAAACCAAATGCATCGATGCAAGCATAAAAGGTGATAAAATAAGTTCAGATAAATATTACAAGAAATTTGATAAAAAAAAGGTCTCGAAAATAAAACAAGCCACGCAGGGCTGAAAAAGCTCTAAGAAGCTGAGGTGCCCTCAGCATCCATATCATCATCCTCTCCACTCTCGCTGGATGTCTCTGTCGTCTCGGAGGAGGAGGAAGAGCTGTCGTCCTCAGCAGGTCTGGAAGAAGACTCGGGAGGAGGAAGGAGTGGATCCTGAGGAACATGGTCCGAGACAACTACTCGGGTACGAAACCTCTGTAGCAAAGCCTCGTCATCAGGGCAGATGTAGTCCGCCGGGTTAATATCAGGACAAGCCTCGTTCACGGTCCCAAGGGCCGTGTCCCAACCAGTCCTAAAAAACCCGGGAAAGACTGAATCATCCCTAATCCTCATGGATTGGGCAAACTCCTCCGAGTCCAGATAGTTGTCTATAGCTTTATCCTTCTCCGCCCGAAGTACCACCAGCTCGGCGTTAGACTCTCCGAGTTCTTCCTCCTTGCGCTTGAGCTTCTTCTCCAGGGTAGCATACTTCTTCTGTTGCCTCCTGAGGGCATTATCGGCCTTATCAGAAGCCCGCTTCCACGATTCGGCTTGCCTCACAGCGCCTTGAAAGTAGGCGTTAGACTGGAACAAAGCAATTAACAAAGTATAAGGCAAGAAAATGCTACAAGAATTGAAAATAAGTTCAAAAAAGAGAAGGCATACCGAAGCCAGAGACTGAGCTCCCATGAGCTTAATCCTCTCAAGATCAGGGGTGGCCACCACATCAGTAAAGTCCTTGGGAGTCACGCTATGGTAGGACCAATCCCAAGCATGTTTCGTGGAACCAACTACGGTGTCCCCTCGGCGGAATCCCCAGAGAGGCTGAAAGGCGCCTGTGGCAGCAACAATAGGGGCAGCAGCAGTGATAGGAGCACCATGGCCTCCAGTTCCTTCAGTTGAAGCCTCCCCTATAGGCTCTTTGTGCTTCTTCAAAAAGATAGGCTCCGTGGCCTTTCCCCGGGTGTCTAGGCCTGCGAGCCGAGCTTTCTTCATCCTAGCTGTTTCCTCAACCAAAGGAACATTGTCCACGTTAATCTCCTTAGCAGCTGAAACAAAGCAAAGGACAAAATAAGTGATGTTAATAATGCATGAAATGAAGTAAAATTGAGAAGGGAAGAAAAATACCCTGTTGAGAAACAGAGGATAGTCCCACATGAATCAGGGAAAACTCCTCTAAGAGAGTCCAGCTGGTGGTGGTGCCATCATCCTGAGTAAGCCCATTATAAATAATAGTTTCTTCAGGAGTTAAGTGAATAGATTTGAGGCTACCATCACTGACCTTCCCGAAGGAAGATCGAAAAAGTGTGCCCCAGTCACCATTCTCCCAACGTAACCCAACGAAACTATTCCTCCAATTTTGATTATTATCAGGAATAGAGGCGCTGTTAAAGATATGTTTGCTTTTGGGCCTTTGCTTGACATAGACCCAGCCACAGATATTGGAAGAACTATTATAACACTGAAAGACCTTCCTAAAAACGGCTACAGAAAGAGGAAAGCCCTCCCTAAGACAACAAACCATAAAACATAGAATATTCCTTCAGGCGTTTGGAGGAAGCTGACACGGGTTGATTTGTAAATCAGCCAAAAGATGAGGAATAAAAGGATGGAAAGGAAACTTAAGCCCAGCATTAAGGGCATCTGTGTAAATGAAGAGAGTGTCGGGTCTCCAGTGGCAAGTACGGTCACCACCAGAGACTGGAACTAATCTAAAAGGAGGAAGGACGTTATAACGAGCATTTAGTTTATTGAAATCAATGTTGTGCCAAGTGTTACAATGATTAAAAGAATCGAGATGTGCAGTAGAGGGATATTCATCCCCCCTAGTGTTAATCATATCGATTAAAGACATGTACGAAGAACGGATCTCGATATCCTTACCTCGTTTTCGAGGCAATCTTCGCCGCTCTCTCGGAATTCTTGTCAGCCATTAGTAAAGCCTAGAAAACCTGAAAGTCTTGAAGGGAGGAGTGGCCAAAAAAAAAACTAAAGGAAGAGAAGAGGGAGAAATTTGTAGGATGAGTGGAGAAGTGAAATGAGAGGTGTGAGGAAACACACTCTCATCCCACCTTTTTATAGCCAAGAAGAAGGGGATTTGGGCCTAAAAAAAGCCCATTTGAGCCCAAAAATAAGAAGGTTCTGGAATTATCCAGAAAATTCCTGGAAAAATTAAGAGAAAAACTTGAGTTTTTTTGAAGATTCTGGAAGAATCCAGAAACAATCCTAGAGTAATTTGGAGTTTGGGTTTAGAAAACAAAAGCCCAGTTAAGGGCCCAAGTGTTGAAAGAGGCCCAAATGATTTTAGGGGTGGAAAAGAAGTCCCACTAAGATAAAAAAATTTTTTTGGCCTGAACCCAAAACGTTGGCCCAAATTGAAAGCCCATAATTAGAGGCCCAATTGAAAGGCCTGTGAAGCCCAGTAAGAGAATAAGCCCTGTTAAAATGGGCCCAAGTTTTAGCCCAGCATAAGGGGCCTAAATCCAAGTGTGTACAAAAATTTATATACATGCATACGTTCTTGGCCCTGTCGACCAGAAAGCACAGAGAAATCCTGGTCGAATGTTCTGAGTTCGAATTTCCCTCGACTAGGGCTGATAAAAGAAGCTAATTCGGTCAAGAAAGGAATTCTGACCAAAATTCTTGGTCGAAAATGATATTCCTTCGACCAAAATACCAGAATAGAATTAGTTCCTTGACCCTGTCGACCAGGAGACAATATATATTCCTGGTCGAATCAATCCTGCTCAAAAAAGCTTCGATCAAGGCACAAGATGATGGTTAATTCGGTCAAAAATGGAGATCCTGACCGAAAGGGACGAAAATCCTAGTCGAAAACTTCCTAGTCGACAAAAAAAAAACAAAAAAAGGGAAAAAATCCTGGCCGAAATTCGACCAGGACTTCTGCTCGAAATACTCCTGCTCGAAAGGCTGTCGACCAGGGCAATATGGAGGTTAATTCGACCAGGATCCTGGTCGAATGGATTCCTGGTCGAAAATTGTATAAAAAAAAGGAAGAAAAAGGGAAGAAAAAATCCTGGAAAATTACAAAAAAATAAGGAAATTCCTTAAATAATTTCTGAAAAATGTTAATATTTTCAGAAATAAGGAATAAATCCAGAAAATTGAAGGATAAATCCCAGAAATTAGGGAAAAAATCCAGAAAAATAAGGAAATTCCTTAAATAATTTCTGAAAAATGTTAATATTTTCAGAAATAAGGAATAAATCCATAAAATTAAAGGATAAATCCCAGAAATTAGGGAAAAAATCCAGGAAAATAGGAAAAATTCCTTAAATATTTTCTGAAAAATGTTAATATTTTCAGAAATAAAGGATAAATTCCAGAAATTAAGGGAAAAATCCAGAAATTAAGGATAAATCCCAGAAAATTAAGGGAAAAATCCAGAAATTAAGGATAAATCCCAGAAAATTAGGGAAAAATCCCAGAAAATTAGGGAAAATCCTAGAAAATTAGGGAAAAATTCCTGGAAATTAAGATAATTTCTGAATAAAAGGAAGATTCATTGTAAATGTGTAGGTCGCTCCACACTTTACGCAAAATGAAACCCTATAAGGGAACGAATAGATTTAACTTCCGCGAAACCTAATCAATGTTTCCCAAAAGTTGGGGGGCAAATGATAGGGATAAATAAGTCCTGATTTTATAATTAATGGGCTGCTAGGCCCAATAATAAGATGTATAATATTCAGACCAGAAAGGTTAAGCCTGATGGACCAGATCAGGCCTGGTGGAATAAAAAAGGCCCAAAAGCCCTGATTATTAATTAATTTCGTAATTAATTAATAAGGGAAAAATCAGCTATTGAGAAGAGTCCCGATAAGGATATAAATCCTTATAGATTAGCCTCAAGGGGACCTAAAAGGATAAGGAATCAGCTTCCTACTTCCTAGGACTCCTAAGTCTATCCTAATTCAGAGGCTTGTCCACCAAGTCTCATATACCAAGTCCAATTCAAGGACTCCCACATCTATATAAGGGGCCTCACCCCACAAACCAAGAACTACATTTTTTGACTTGATCCTTGGCAATCAGCAAGGTACATAGGCATCTTGTTAAGGCAGATTGAGTCATGAAACACAAGAGCAGTCAAATCGAGCCTTGAAGTTCACGTTCCTTAGTACTAAATACAGCAATTACATATATATTAGTTTTTTATCCATAACACTACCAATTGTTCAAGAATAGAAAGCCAACTCTAAATTTTCTTCATGTCTTTGGCTGCAAATGTTATATCTTCAGGAATCAAACTGATCAACATGGAAAGTTTGATGCTAAATCAGATGAAGGAATTTTTATTGGATATGTTGTGGAAAAAACATATAGAATCTACAATCTACGAACTAACATTGTTATGGAATCAGTACATGTTGTGTTTGATGATAAAAAGATTGAATGACTGCTAAATGGAGATTTCCATGAAAGCCTCAAGTTTGATAATGTGGAGATGGTTAGTGATGATAGTGATGATGAAAGTGATCAAGAAACAATGACTAAGGATAATGCAGAAAAATCTATAACTAATGAAGCACATAATTCAACATTTGTCGAGTTACAAAATGCTTCTTCCGTCAGGAGATAATCTGCCTTATCTGTCGGGAGACAATCAGCTTCATCCGTCGAGATACAAAGTGCATCATCCGACGAAACAATGAGAGAAGCTGAAAGTCAGAATAGATCACCTGCAGGAAGTACTCCTCTCTCAAATCAAAGATTCACAAATTCAGGTGGAGTTTCTCTTAATCAAAACTCAGTCACACATCAAGACAATAATGAGGCCTCTTCATCTAGAACTAATCTACTTCAACAAAGGAAATGGACTAAAGATCACCCTTTTGAGCTCATTATTGGTGATGCATCTTCTAGAGTCCAAACAAGGAGAGCAACTCAAGAAGAATGTCTATATAGCAGCTTCTTTTTAAGGAAGAACCAAAGAAGATAGAAGAAGCTTTGTTGGATCCTGATTGGATTTTAGCTATGCAGGAGGAGCTAAACCAATTTGAAAGAAACAAGGTATGAAAGCTGGTACCCAAACCTAAAGGAAAGAATCCAATTGACACCAAGTGGGTATTCAAAAACAAGATGGATAAAAATGGCATAGTGATCAGGAACAAAGTTAAATTGGTTGTTAAAGGCTACTATCAACCAGAAAGAATAGATTTTGATGCGACCTTTGCTCCTGTTGCAAGACTTAAAGCCATCAGAATTTTCTTAGCCTATGCAGCCCATGCCAATTTTAAGGTCTATCAAATGGATGTCAAAAGTGCCTTTCTGAATGGAGATTTGGAAGAGGAAGTCTATGTCAGTCAGTCTCCTGGTTTTGAAGATCCAAATTTTCCAGAATATGTTTACTATCTTTTGAAATCACTTTATGGATTGAAGCAAGCACCTAGAGCCTGGTATGACACTTTATCAAAGTTTCTTTTGGAAAATCACTTCACAAGAGGTACCGTTGATAAAACTTTATTCTTAAGAAATGTTAATGGCTCTAGTATACTTGTTCAAATTTATGTAGATGATATTATATTTGGCTCTACAGATGAAAAACTTTGCAAAAAGTTTGCCAAATTGATGTAAAGTAAGTATGAAATGAGCATGATGGGAGAACCAACTTACTTTCTTGGTTTACAAGTAAAGCAAGTTAGTGATGAAATATTCATTAGTCAAACTAAATACATTTATGATCTTTTAAAGAAGTTTGATCTAATGGATTGCACATGTGCAAAAACTCCTATGGCCACTCCAACTAAACTTGAATTAAAAATTACTGAAAAGTCTGTGGATATTTGAAGCTATAGGGGCATGGTTGGCTCACTTCTGTACTTAACAGCTAGTAGGCCAGATATAATGTTTGCTACCTATCTTTGTGCTAGATTTCAGGCTGATCCTAGAGAATCTCATTTAGTAGTTATAAAGAGAATTTTCAAATATCTTAAGGGAACACCAAAACTTGGCATTTGGTACCCTAGAGATTCTGGTTTTGATCTAACTGGTTATTCAGATGTAGATTATGCGGGTTGTAAAATACACATAAAAAGTACAACAGGAAACGAACCTGTCAATTTCTAGGGAACAAGCTTGTGTCCTGGTTCAGTAAAAAGCAAAATTCAGTTTCTACTTCTATAACTGAAGCTGAATATATTATTGCTGGTAGTTGATGTGCAGAGATTTTGCGGATGAAAAATTAATTGTTGGACTATGGTCTACAAGTGGACAGAATTCCCATTTTCTGTGATAACACAAGTGCATTTGCCATCACTGAAAATCCAGTACAGTATTCAAAAACAAAGCACATAGACATCAAGTACCACTTCATTAGGGAACATATGATGAATGGTACTGTGGAACTTCATTTTGTTCCAAGTGAAAAGCAGCTTGCAGATATCTTTACCAAGCCACTTGAAGAATCCACCTTTTCAAGGTTGGTAAGTGAGTTAGGTATGCTCAAATATTCTTGAATTATTTCAGATATTTTTGCAAGTTATAATGCAGCCAAAAACTTAATTGATTTTTCTGTTTTGGATGAGATTTTGGCTAAGTCAAAATTTACATCCCGACGGATGCTCATTATCCATCGAGTTTGATCATCCGTCGGAATATTATTTATTAATAAAAATCAATCACTTTTCTGGATTATTTTATAACACGACGGATAATTGTTTTACTCTCATCTGTCGAGTTGTCTCAATCTTAGCCGTTAAAACTATGAACATTATCCATCGGGTATACTTACAGTTTGTAAGTATAACATGACAGATAATTGACAGAATTTTGACAGTTTATTTATTTTTAAACGGATATTTTGGCCTATTTTGATTGGATACTTTATTTCACTTTATTATTTTTGACAGTTTATTTCTGAGATAGTATAAAAGCAGATTTCATTTTTATTCTATTTTTTTATCATTCTCAAATCAATTGCTCTAACTCCTTTCTTCTCCAAAGAAAATACTTTCTCTGCAAATTTCCAAATTTTAACAATGGCACATGTAGTCAAAATCATTTCCCAGTCTGGGTTCATCTATGAAAAGAACAACTTCGTAGCTCTTGTGAACAAAGAGATTCCATAATCTAGAGATTTTCACAAGATGATGGACTTTGTGAAGGAATGCAAACTCAGTTATGTAATGCTGGAATCACCCACAATCAACTGTGAGGTTGTGGAGGAGATATGGACAACAGTTATGTATCATTCTACTGACAAGACCATAACTTTCACTCTCAAGGGTAAGCAGTTCTGCATCAATAGTGATATTATCAAAGCATGCTTTAAAATTCCAGATAACACTACTATTGTTCCACACACTGATGATAATTTAGTTACCATGATAAATTCTATGGGCTATGCACTTTCTACTTCTAAGTTAAGTGAGATTAGGAGGCTAGGTCTTGGAAAGGAGTGGAGCTATTTGTGTGATGTGGTAACTAAGGTATTTTCTGGTAAAGTGAGTAATTTTGATTCTGTTACCATTTTTATGCTTAACATGCTTTATATGCTAGTTACTGATAAGTACTTTAACTTCAGTGACATGATCATGTTTGATTTAGGTTATAAGTTAGGGGAACTCAATAAGAGAGGTAAAAGTGTCTATTATGCTAAATTCTTTATGATGCTTGCTAACCATCTTATTGAGAATATTTCTTTTGAGAACCCAACCAACAAACTGAATTGTTGGGTTCAAGAAAGGAGAATCATTGTAGATATCAACAGAGCAAGTCACCACAAAGAGGTGCCCCTCTTCTACTTTCCAATCATGGAGGACCCTCAAGTAATTGAGGTAAACACCACTTTCTCTACTATTCCAACCTCATAAATTTTTTTGCCTTCAAGTGTAGCTATGGTATCTGTGTCATTGACCCAACAGATGCCTACCTAAGCTACCAAAACAACAACTTCAAAACCCAAAACAAAGAAAGCCCCCTCTAGTTTCTCTCAAAAGAAACCAGTTGCAAAATCTACTAAACACAAAGAGGGGAGTGTGAAGGAGAGTGAGCTAGGTGAGGGACACGGTGAAAATCAAAGAAACCCTAAGGATAAGGCTGGTGAGATAAGTGTACCCAAGACTAGCCACACCACAGTTTCCTAACAAACTGTGGTTGTTAATAAGGAAATCAGCTCAATTCTAGTTTCATCCTCCCAAAAGGACGTTACTATTGAAACAAGCTCCCAACTAGGAGCACAGACCAAGAGGGTTAAGGACACAAGTTCACCACAGACTTATGCCAGAAAGAAAAGATCTAAAACCCTTGGGGATGCACAGGGAACACACACAGTGCAAACTGGAGCTAAAGACTCAGTCACTGCACCATCTCAAAGTCAGCTTGATGTGGCTCCAATAAATATGGAGTCACAGCCAAAATCATTGACAATTGAAGCACCTGAAACACCAAATTCACCCACACACTCACTGGATGTAGACATGATTCATACATCACTTCCAAATTCTCCATCTTTAACTCTCTTGGAGAAGCCAAAAATCCAAGCAAGCGAGCATCATCTTTTAGATGATTTGTTGGCTCACTTGTCAATTCTTTTGGAGTCTACTGAGACATCTGTGCCCAAATTTTCATCAATCTGCATAATGTCTACAATAGTCTCCACTCCAAACTCGTTCATTTCTTCTATCCTAGTGGATATTATTCATCCGTCGAGTAGTGATTGTATCCCGATGGATGTGCCTTACAACAATCATCCGTCGGCTAGCCAAACTACTATCCTGATGGATGTTCCTCATCCATCGGTACTATCTGCACAACTTCAAATCCCAACAATTGTCACAAGTGCAGATGATCTAGTAGTAGTACAATCACTCTTAAGACTGAGGGCATGGAGTGAATTGAGTGAGAGGCTGGGTTGCTCCCAGGAAAAAAGAGAGGAAAAGAGTGAACCTATGCAGACCATTTCTTCAGGTTTGGCAAAAATGAGTGAGAGGAGTCCCACCTTAGATGGTGAAGGTGTGGGTGTGAGGGTGGGAAGCCAAGGGGAGCCCTTAATGCAAGAAAAGAGAGATTATGAGAGAAATGCAGGTAGAGGATGAATAAGGATGAACATCATTGTTAGTGAGTCAATGAATGTTAATGATGCAGACAGAGAGAAACTATCTCATCATAAATCAAGCTGGCATATATTCCATCTCTTTGGATGCTGAGGCATTTACTCATCCTGTTCCAACATATCAACTTTTGACTGGACAGGGCAATGAAAATGCAGAAAAGATGCTGAACTTGGTGCATACTACACAATCAATGCAAAGAGCTAAGGATGCCATCACAGCCATGCCGCCTAGAGATTGTAATGATGTTGACTATGGTACTGATGAGTCTGCAGATTTCTTTGGAGATGATGGTGATAGTGAAGAGCTCATGGACATAGGGGGAGAAGCAGGCTCTAGCTCTAGCTCAAACATTCCTTCTTGGGTGTTTTCTAAAGAGTGTGATGAGCATCATTCAAGATAACTCTTTTTCATATCATCCAACAGACACACAATGCTCTTCAAGCCACTACCAATGCTCACACCAAGAAGCTTCTGCATACACATCTTAACTCACTACAACTCCATCAAATTCAAGTTCTTCAACATAACCAAGATGTCACTTCCATCAAGACAAAGATTGACCAAGTAAAGAAAGATGTCTCTGAAAGATTGGATGCTAAAATTCCAGATGCAACAATGCTTGACATTAAAAGAAAGCTAAGGAAGAACTCTGATCTTGCCACTAAAGTGGATTCCCTAGATACAAGGCTGACTACAATGGAAGCCTCTCTAACAGCTCTTCATCTTTATCAAGCACAACAAACTCAGTTGCTGCAAAAGCTGGTGGCTGCACAAACCTCCACCTCAACTCTACTTGATAAAAAAAGGGGAGAAAGATTTAACAATTCAAGTCAGTCAAGCAGAGCCAACAAGTGAGGGGGAACATATGATAAATTTTCAGATCAGTCAAGTAATTTTTCCAAAAATTACTCTTTCAAAGCCACCAGTATTGGACAGCATTGATCCGATCCAAATAGTAGCTGCTAAACTTGATTCAAAGACAAATCCAAAGATGCTTGATGTTGTAGCTGTTGAGAAGGAACTAGATGAAAAATGGAAGAAAATTGATGCTGATATTCAGAAGAAATTTGGTCAGTTACAGAAGCCAGACAAGACTTTTCATCACCATTCTCAAGTCAAACATATCTCAATGCATGAAATGAGTCTAGGCAGCTTGGAAAAAGGCCAAACTTCATGCATCAAATATCCAAAAGCTGATCTGATTCTGAAGCCTAAAAGAAACTATTCAAAGTTCTCAGACAAAAACCCTGTGGATCTTTTGTTTGAGACACCTAGGCTAGATGAAAAGAAGCTGCTGGCAAGGTCATATGTATTTTGCTAAGATCCATCTGATTCAGTTTAAAAGAACAGAATTGCCAAGATCTACAGGAATGTAAAAGAGATCCGTGTGGTGCTTGGACACCCTCAATTTGTAGAAGCTAAGAAGGAAGAAAAACAAAGGATAAAGCAAGAAAAGAAGTAGGCTACTCTAGATGCTAAGAAGCTCAAATAAAAGAAGGAGCAAGCTGCTATCTTGGCTAAACTTCAAGCTGTCAAATCTACAATTCAGATGTCTGAAAAACCACCTGTGATAACTGAAGCTCAGAATCAACAAATGCAAAATGAACCGCCACAGAAAAGAAGATTCAAGATACAAGCTTCATATTAACAGAAAATTGGACTTTAGTGATGAGAAAATGGAAGACTACATTCCCAAACAGTCTACAACTTCAACTCAGACATCCAAGCCCTCAGCGGTACATGAAAAATTCAAGGTGGATCCAACTAAGAATTTTCATGGTGAGCCTATTATTCCCAAGGATGAACCTTTAGACTGGGAAAGTCTGCCAATTCCTGAATTCAACTTACCTATCTTTAACAAGCCAAAGAAGACAAAGATAAGAGCAACCAAGAAAAGCAAGCCTGTTACTCTCAGAACCAAGACCCTAACCAAATCTAAATTTGCAGTCAACAAGGAAGATATGTTATATATCTGTGACATTAGGGAGTTTTTAGACTTAAACCTCTACTTGGATAAACTAGAAGAAGTAAGAGAAATTGATGCTCACAAATATCTTCTTGAAATATTGGTGTTTAAGTACAAGGCATGGAAAGAAATCACATGGCCTCTTCACATGATTCTAGAAGAAATCCAATTTGTACTAATAAAGATCTACTCATCTTTCAAAAAAAACTTTGGATTAAATGTGACTGCAAGGAGATTCGTTCTGAAGAAGATTGAAGAGCGAAGGAGTAATAAATCCAAAGATGCACTTCCAAAAACTCTAGCAATTCCTTTCACTGGGAAGAGAGTGCATTTGAGGCCTTATTGGCTGATGGAATTCATGGATGATAAGGGAGTCATAAGATTCTTCAGACTGGATGACCAATTGAGTATCTCTAGCAATGAGACTCTATTGCAAATGCAAGAAATGCTGGATCTATCTGAAGCTGATGAACTTGAATTCCACAGAAAACTCTAGAATCAAATAGAGGAAAATAACAGGAAGCTTGGGAAGAAATTCAGACAATCAAGGAAATAGAATTATCTGCTCAGACTAGAGGAGCACCTTGATAATAATTGTGAGAACTCTTTGTACACTTTGCTTTGTTCAATTTTCAATAAATATTGTAGCACTTATCAAGTTTTATCTACTACTTTTTAATCTATATTTTTTGGGTGTTTTGTTATCATCAAGTTTCTCTTAATTTATGGCTACAATTCCAGTAGAAATAAATTGGGTGAGATTGTTAGGAATACATTGTGAACTTGATGATAAGCTAAACAAAACACCTTAGTAGATTTAACTTAGTGTAATTTGTAGCACTCGACGGATGATCAAATATAGTCCCGACGGATGAACTTTATAGTCCCGACGGATGACAAATTGACATCCTTCGAGTGAGTAGCTTATGTAACAAATAAGAACTGCAACACATTTCTCCAGATAACATGTATTAGTCAAGTAGGTTGCTTAGGGTTCTATAAGTCATGCTGACTACTAGATTGATATGCAGAATATGTTGATTAATTGTAAATATGAGATGTCTTGTAATTCTGTATAAGTAAAATAGAGTCAAGTGGCAAATAGACTCCCGACGGATGATCTACAAGACTCCCGACGGATGATCAACAAAGCTCCTGTCGGATGACAAGCATAATCCTGACAGATGTTCAAATTCAAATAGCTGTTTACAGTGACAACACAATCACATGCGTTGGGTGTTTGTAAAAGGAATGTGGCAGCCTGTTAAGCAGGAATTTGAGAACAAAGAAGCATTACCATTTCCATGCAATTGTGAAGATATTCAAAGATGCTGGAATAGAGTAGTGAAGCAGCATAGAGTTAGACTAGATATGTTTTGTTTTATTATCTTGTCTTATTATCATGTAAACTTGGTGATATATAAACCAAGTGTAGCAAGTAGAACAATTAACTAAGCAAGCTCATTCTCAGAAAAACATATCAAGCTATATTGAGTAAGCATTACTCTGCAGTTTAGTTGTTCAAACTTGTTAGCAGCTGTGAGCTATTCAAAGCTTCACAAAGTTCTCAATTGGATATATATATATATATATATATGGATACTTTCAAATCTACCAGAAAGTTTTAAAAGCTTGTGTTTTTATTACTTAGTGTTTTGATTTCTATCACTCTTTTATTCTGCACCATTGCTAATCAAACACTGTTATATTTATCAAGTTAGAACATTCTTTAAATTTGAAAAAGTAGCCAGAATTACATTCAACCCCCCTTCTGTAATTCTTGTTGTATTGATTAGGGAATAACAAAACAACAATATGTGTCAACTTTCACAGCTGAGGCAGAATATATAGCTGCTGGAAATTGTTATGCTCAAGTTCTTTGGATTAGGAATCAACTAATGAATTATAGCCTAGTGTTTCAAAAGATTCCCATCATGTGTGACAATACTAGTACAATATCTATTATTGCTAATCTAGTTAATCATTCTATAACTAAGCATAATGATGTATGGTACCATTTTATTAGAGAACATGCTGCTAATGGTTTGAGCTTGTTTTTGTTCCAACAGAAAAACAATTAGCTGACATTTTCACTAAACCGTTGGATGAAGCAACCTTCACTAGACTTGTAAGTGAAATTGGTAATTTAAATTCTTTATCCTAAAGGAAAGAACTCATATAACAAGTTGCAACATTAATTCTTGTTAAATTAAAAAAAAATTGATTAAATTAGGAATAAATTGGAATATGATCTATAAATATTTCAGAATTCTCTGTATATTTATTCTTAAAAAATAAATTTAATTTGGAATTTTTTTAATTCTAAGAAAAACTGTCTAAATGTTAGTTCACATTATTAATATGTGAAATTAATATAACACAGGCTCAAGTAAAATCAAAAGTATGTAGAGAACTGAGTTCTCGATAAGTCTAAGTGACTTGTCGATAAGTCACTAATTGACTTCCCGATAGAGTTCTCGATAAGTCTTTTTCATGACTTATCGATAGACTTCTTGATAAGTCTTTGTATGACTTCTCGAAAAGCATTTTAGATATCTCGATATACTTATCAATATAGAGTTCTCTATAGTTGAAATTTTAGACTTATCGATAACTCAGAACTGAAACAATTTAATTCAATAAAATATTTTAGTAAAATACTTTTGATAAATCAATTCTAGTTTTATGTTGAATTCTTCAATATAATTAGAATAATTTAGTCCAAAAAGGAAAAAAAATGGGTATTTGTACAACATCTTGATAAGTCACTATCTAGTTCTCGATAAGAGTCGGGAAAGTGACATCTCGACATGAGATCTCTATAAGTCATGTGACTTCTCTACAAGTAATTTTCAACCGTTCATTCTTCTCTTGTCGATAATTCAAATTTCTACCCTATAAATACCCAGACATCTCGATATAACCTCTCTTTACGCTTTTGAGATCTCAATTGACCTAGTTCCGGTGATTTTTCACCATTCTTATACCTTTCAAGCTTTCTCTCTCTCAAATACGCTTACCCACCTAAATTCAAAACACTTTCTAATGGCATCAAACACAAACACTGTCAGAGCAACCATCCCCAAGGAGGGAACCAACATTTTGGCTTTTATTGACCCATCACAGGTACCTGAAAATTTCAAGTGCTCTGTGAAATTCGTGGCTGGTTCCTTCCTTTTAGGAGCAGTAACAACAAACCCTGCGTTGTACTTGGACGTTCTAAATGAATTTCGGAACAATGTTGTTATTTCCACTCATGAAGATGACAATCAGGTAATGACAATGGTGGTAAACTGCAATATCAAAGGGGTAGCTGCGGAATTCAATGCTCTTGATTTGAACAAAGCACTAGGCATTCCCACATGGGTAGTTCAATGCTCTTGATTTGAAAAAAAGCACTAGGCATTCCCATAGAAAAGATGGGTGCAACTCCTAGCTCTGAAGAAATATCAAAATTTAAGGACTTCATCCATTATGTAGATAAAATTAATTTGTCCAGGCTCAAAAAGAAGCATTTAAGGAATGAGATGTCATTTGTGTTTGAAACAATCATTAGAGCTTTCACATACAGGAAGACAAGTTTTGATAATATCTCAAGTGTGGTGTAGGAGTTTGTCTACTCTGTGGCATATGACAAGCACATTGATGTGGGAAGCCTCATTATAGGAGAGCTCAACATAAGGCTCATACTACATTTAGTAAGTAGGGATAAAGAAATCTTATTTCCTAGCTTTATTATATCTTCTTTAAATTATAAAGTGCATGATAGACATTTAACTAAAGGGATAGATGTTAGTCAAATAGGCATTTATAAATAGGTGTTCAAAATTTAATTTGGATCACTTAATACAAAAAACCAGGCAAAGGTAAGTCTAAATGTCACTGACTTTATGTTGGAGAAATTCAATATTTACCCTTATCCAATGCTTGACATGAGAAGCACTTAATGTAGTAATACAAATGCAGGAACACCCCCTGAAGCCTACCACAGCTGCAACTATTTCTTCACAACCTCTAGTTAGTAGTGAACAAACTGATGTATCCTCTCAAAAGGATAGAGTTAGTAAAAAGAAGAGAAAGCAAGTTCAACTCGTCGTGATTGATGAGAGTGAGGAAACACAAAGTGAGGAAGAGTATAACCTGGTCAAGAAACCAAAGAAGAAGAAGAAGAAGATAAGGTCGACCACTCAATTAACCACCTATGTATCTTCTCAATAAGGTACAGTTATAAACAGGAGATTAAAGTAGACTCTAGTGGCACCTTCTAAACATGGTGTCACTATTAAACAAAACATTCTCCTAAATGCACCTTTTAATGAGTTTGCACCCCTTCTTGAGCACTCTCAAGAGGGTAAAAGAAGTAATGTGGCTGGTGTGATGGCCTAAACCCCGGGATCGGGAGTTGACATCACCAAACACAACAAACCCGAAATATAAACGACAAGATTATTATTATTATATACTAACACAACCCCAAAGCCAAGATCCGCTCCAGGTCAAAGCATGACTTAAATTATTCATTATTACAAACCATTTATTAAAAGTCTGACACACTAAACTTATTTAGAAACTAATCAGACCATACATGGTCTGACACTAACTACCTCTGGGGAGCCAGGTCCAGAAGGGGCTGAGACATGGTTCTTCCAAGGCCTGAGGGGTCTTCTAGGCATCTGCGATATATATATATATAATAGGTTGCAATGGTATGCATATAATCGCTCAGCGGTACCAACATATGAATATCAAAGTAAAAGCAATAAATAAACAGTTATAGGAACAGAACGGTAAAACAATATGAAATCAGTAATCCGTAATCATTTCGAACAACAGTAAATAAAAGAAACTAGATGCCACTAACTAGCATGCTCTTAATAAAACAATGTAGTTGTGTGCTGTGTAAATACCAGAGTCTAATTTTAGCATGTTATTCATATTTGTTATTTAACTGTATCAATCACTTATTCCCTTACGGGAATCGCAAATCCAAATCAGATACGTAACAGATATGTGAAGACAGTTGATCAGGCTATGAACACCAGACAGATCCAACTGCCATCACATACACCTGTTCCGGACCTCAGAGACTAGCTAGGTCTCTGACCTAGTGGACTAATCGATTATATAATATGCGCAACCGAGTTAGCCTCTTACGCAACCTCACTAGGCCACTCTGGCCCCTATGTACCCCATATCTGATCGTTTTATCCAGTTTTTAAAACACTTGTACCTATCTCATTTTAAAATCATTCATTTAACAGCACACGTAAAAATCTGGTTCACAAATCACTTTTGTTCCAGATAGGTAACTTTCAAAGTTATTTTTTCCCAAAACAGTTTAAAATAGTTAATTATAACTACAGGGGATACGTAACTTAAAATGTTTATATTCCTGTGCGAGAATAAAAAAACAGTTTATCCATATGTACTGAACCATAAAATAATGGTCAGGGGTACTTGCCTTGCAACGCTTTACAGAAACCCTAAGTAGCTTTTACGCAGACTTGGGTCCTTGCGAGACACGACTGGGATCTACAATAACAGAATGCCCTAATTAGTTATACCGACATGCTTGATATCCTCGAATCCTAAATAACCTAATCCGATAGACCGACTCGTATCCATATAACTATATGCACATAATCACGTAATTCAAATTCACAATAGGGGTAAAAGGTTTTATATCGAATAGTACGCTTTTCGTATTTAAAAATAATTTTTAGAAAAATTTTGACAGCGACTCCTCTATTTATAAGCCTACCCGTCGAAACATAATCGACGTCAATCCTAACAAATCACAGTTTACGCTACAATACAATTTTCACAATTAAATGACCATTTACATCCGAAAATAATCATACGAACCATTTTGTTTGTTTTATAAACTTAGGACTCAGATAACGATCATCACGGTCAACCATTGACTCACTGAAGTTTATCGTCAATGGCGGTACAATTTATTGGTGCCCGATTTAATACGGGTTTCCAAATAAATTACACTGATTAATACAATTTCCCGCATAAAAATTCTTTTATTTCACGAAGTTTACTCAAATAACTCATCTGCAGGAAATAATTATTAAAAATTGAACCAAAATCACAGAATCAGGCAACCAAGGAACAACAACAACAAAGCACAGCTACGCACGCGCATACGCGCTGCCATAAACACACACAATCACAGCCGTACACACAAACACACACACTAATACGCACACAACATACACTGATAACACATACAATTGAGCACACACAGAGATACATACACACACATATATATGTATATATATCAGTAACAAAGAAACTGAACCGGCCAAGCTCGAAGACCTCAACTTCGAGAAGCACATTAAGAGGCATCTCATCCTTCTTAGACATATTACCCACACGTTGACATCGATCACATTTCAAAATGAACTGATGAGCATATTTAAACAATGTTGGCCAAAAGAAACCTGCTTGAAGAACACGAGCTGCTGTCTTTTCTCCACCATAATGTCCTCCATAAGCCGTTGAGTGGCAATCTTGCAAGATTCCCCCCGTTTCGCTGTAAGGAATACATATCCTGATGATTTGGTCTGCTCCTTGGCGAAAAAGAAACGGCTCATCCCACATATACCACTTCACTTCATGAAGAAACTTCTTCCTTTGAGCATAAGATAAGTCGGGAGGCATGATATTACTCACAAGGTAGTTCACAATATCTGCAGATCACGACTCTTTTTCTTGCACTACAAATATCTGCTCGTCGCGAAAAGACTCATTTATCAATGTCTTATCCAATGAAGTAGCATTAGGATTCTCTAAACGCGAGAGATGATCAACAACTTGATTTTCAGTTCCTTTTCTGTCCTTGATCTCTAGTTCAAATTCTTGGAGCAAAAGAACCCATCGAATTAATCTAGGCTTCGAGTCCTTCTTTAAGACGATATATCGAATGTCGGCGTGATCAGTGAAAACTGTCACCTTAATCCCAAGTAGATAAAATCGAAATTTCTCAAAACCATAGATAATAGCCAAAAGTTCTTTCTCCGTAGTAGTGTAATTCAGCTGGGCACCATTTAGAGTCTTACTAGCATAGTAGACCACATGAAATATGTTGTTCTTTATCTGCCCAAGAACTACTACAACTGCGTAGTCACTTGCATCACACATCATATCAAAAGGCTCATTCCAATCAGGTGCAGTTATGACAGGTGCCTTGATTAAACTCTTCTCCAATGTCTCAAAAGCTGCAAGACACTCGTCATCAAATTTAGAAGGAACATCTTTCTCTAACAGACTGCACAAAGGCTTTGAAATTTTTGAGAAATCTTTGATGAAACGCCTGTAGAAACCCGCATGACCAAGAAAACTGCGAATTCCCTTAACAGTAATTGGTGGAGGAAGATTCTCAATGACCCCACCTTGGCCTTGTCCACCTCTAGGCCATTATTAGAAACCTTGTGCCCAAGAATAATGCCCTGACGTACCATAAAATGACATTTCTACCAATTGAGAACCAGATTACTCTCAACACACCTCTTGAGAACGTGTCCCGGATTCTGCAAGCATTAATCAAAAGAATCGCCAAAGACTGAGAAGTCGTCCATGAACACCTCCACATTTTTTCCAATCATGTCAGAAAATATGGCCATCATACATCTCTGAAATATGGCTGGTGCACCACACAGACCAAAAGAAACTCGTCTGAAGGCGAAAGTACCAAATGGACAAGTGAAAGTAGTCTTCTCCTGATCTTCTGGAGCGATACAAATCTGATTGTAACCCGAATAGCCATCTAGAAGACTCATGACCGGCCAACCTGTCAAGCATCTGATCAATGAAGGGCAAAGGGAAGTGGTCCTTCCTAGTGGTTTTGTTCAGCTTCCGATAGTCCACGCAGACTCTCTACCCCGTGACTGTCCTTGTCAGAATAAGCTCATTCTTCTCATTTGCTACCACAGTAATTCCACATTTCTTTGGTACACATTGAATCGGGCTTACCCATGAACTGTTAGAGATAGGATAGATGATGCCTGCATCTAGCCACTTCAGAATTTTCTTCTTCACTACTTCCTTCATGATAGGATTAAGTCTTCTTTGCTGCTCGACTGTAGGCTTGATACCTTCCTCTAGCAGAATTTTATGCATACAATAAGAAGAGCTGATCCCCTTGATATCTGCTATAGTCCATCCAATTGCCGATTTGAACTCTCTCAAAATCCTCAAAAGCTTTTCCTCATTACTGCCTGAAAGGTCAGATGCAATCATAATAGGCAGAGTAGATGCATCACCTAAAAACGCATACCTCAAATGCTCAGGTAAAGGCTTAAGCTCAAGAGAGGGGGTTTCCTCAATAGAAGGCTTGA
This sequence comes from Apium graveolens, assembly GCF_009905375.1. Taxonomy (NCBI): domain Eukaryota; kingdom Viridiplantae; phylum Streptophyta; class Magnoliopsida; order Apiales; family Apiaceae; genus Apium; species Apium graveolens. Next base: position 229,865,889 of record NC_133653.1, read on the forward strand.
GGAGTTTAGGAGCTTTGTTCAATTCCCCCATTCTAGAGATTCAAAAGGCATATCAATCTTCCTCTTTCATGGAGAAGCATTCAAATACTGCAATTGCTCTTCACCTTCGTCATCTTGACTATGTGAATTCTCCAATAAGGCTTTTTCTAAGGCATCGGACCTTAGCAATTGATCAAGTTCCGATGTGACCACCGAATCGACCAACTCCACTTTTAAGCACTCCTCATTATAAGTACGAAATTTTATGGCATTGAACATATTAAAGGTAACATCCTGATCCAGCACTCGCATTGTAAGCTCACCCTTCTGCACATCGATCAAGGTTCGGCCAGTTGCCAAGAAAGGTCTTCCCAAGATTATGGGGATTTTTTTATCCTCCTCGAAATCTAGAATTACAAAATCAGCAGGAAAGATGAGTTTATCAACCTTGACCAAGACATCCTCTACAATACCTCGCGGATATGTAATTGAACGGTCGGCCAACTGCAAGGTCATATAAGTTGGTTTGGGATCAGGTAAGTCCAACTGCTTGAAGATTGACAAGGGCATCAGATTGATACTAGCTCCCAAATCACATAAGCATCTGTCAAAAGACACTTTTCCAATAGTACATGGAATAGTGAAGCTTCCTGGATCTTTAAGCTTCATAGGTAACTTCTGTTGCAGCACAGCACTGCATTCCTCCATGGGAGTGATAGTCTCTAAATCATCTAGCTTCACCTTCCGAGATAGAATACCTTTCATAAACCTTGCATAACTCGGCATCTTCTCGAGAGCCTCAGCGAAAGGTATGTTGATATGAAGTTTCTTGAACACCTCCAAAAACTTCTCAAATTGCTTGTCCGGCTTTTTCTTCAGCAGCCGCTTAGAAAAGGCGGTGGAGGATAGATCTGCTTCTCCCCTGTATTACCCTCAGGCGGAGTGTGCTCAACAGTATTCTTCCTTGGTTCCACTTCTTCATCCTGCTATTTTGCTTCTTTCTCAGCCCCATCTTTTTTAGTTAACTCTTGAGTTTGTTCGGGATTTGCAACCTTCCCAGACCTGAAAGTGATTGCCTTTACCCGCTCCTTAGCTTCCCTCTTTCCTGGCACTTCAGTGTCACTAGGTAATGTACCAGGTTGATGATTTAGCAAGGCATTGGAAATTTTCCCAATTTGATTTTCCAAGGTCTTGATAGAAACAACTTGACTCTTGAACATAAGCTTCAACTCCTCTAATTCAGATTTTTCATTAGCTTGTTGCAGCTGGAGTTGTTGTCGTGGTGCATACCGCGGTTTCTGAAAACCAGGGGGTTGTACTGCTTAGCTGGATACTACTGAAAAGGTTTTTGAACCGCATTCTGAGTGTTTCTCCAGCCGAAATTAGGATGATTGCGGTTATTAGGATGATAGGTGGCTGGCACTGGTTGCTGTGATCACTAGAAGTTGCTCACGAACTGAGCTGATTCACTAGAATTTGCGCACTGATCAGTCTCATGGGCACCAACACAAAGCTCACAGACACTAGTGATTTGATTAACTCCATAATTTTCCAAAGTGTCCACCTTCATTGTCAAAGCCTTAAGTTGGGCAGCGACAACAGTTGCTGCATCCAACTCCAGAATTCCTGCTACTTTTCCCTGAGTCAGTCTCTGGGAAGAATTCTGGTACTCATTAGCATCCATCAGTTCAATAAGTTCATAAGCTTCATCGTAGCTCTTAGCCCACAAGGCTCCTCCTGATGCTGCATCAAGCATGGGTCTAGAAGTAGGACCCAATACATTGTAGAAACAATTAATAATCATCCAATCAGGCATGCCATGGTGTGGGCACTTCCTTAGCATCTTCTTATATCGATCCCAAGCCTCACACAGAGATTCTCTAGTTTGTTGAGCAAACTGAGTAAGAGCATTCCTGATTGCGGAAGTCTTCACCATGAGGAAGAATTTAGTATGAAACTTTTGAGCAAGATCTTCCCAAGTTGTGATAGACCCTGCTGGTAGAGAGTGTAACCAGCACTTAGCCTTGTCCCTCAGAGAGAATGGGATGAGACGTAGCTTGATAGCATCTTCAGTCATATCATTGAATTTAAAAGGGTCGCAAATCTTGATGAAATCCCTGATGTGAATGTTGGGGTCTTCAGTTGGAGAACCCCCAAACTGAACTGAGTTCTGTATCATCTGGATCGTGCTTGACTTGATCGCAAAAGTGTTAGCCCTGATGGCTGGTCTGATGATGCTAGACTGAATGTCATTAATCTTAGGCTTAGAATAGTCCATCAAAGCCTTCAGATTTTCTGCTTGATCACCCATAGCTACTACAATTGGCTCTTCAACTTTCTCTTCTTCCTCTAACTTCTCTTTATCCTCAAAAACTTCCCTACGAACTACCACAAGTTCTTCCTCGGCTTTATCCAGTGTTCTCTTACGAGTACGCGAACGCGTATGCATACACCCTCGCTAGAGTACCTGAAACCAGACAAGGAACAAATAAGTAACAATGTTCGAGTCAATGAATTTATCGACCACTGATGGAAAGCACATAAACTATGAATTAACACTGCAGTCCCCGGCAGCAGTGCCAAAAACTTGTTAGTCACTAAACACGCGCTAATAATACACGCAAGTATACGAGTTCGCAAGTAGTATAGAATATTTTCTAGTTCGTTCCCACAGAGATTGTATTGGTTAACTATTTAATTTACGCACCTAAGCAACAATGTATGGTTTTTATCCAATACTAAGACGAATAACAAATTGAGATTGTTTATAACTAAGAATTAACTAATAATTATAACTACGAGAATAAGATTAACTGAATTAATATATATGACAAACATGGGATTCTAACTTCATTAAATACTTCATTCAATAGCCTTATTATTCTTAACCTTAGCATGAAATGGTGATGATACTAATCAGATAGTACGAAACTAATAAACACCAACTTTCGTTGCACGAGTACCATTCTACTAGACATCCACAAAAGAGATAGAAGCTGAATAGGCACCAATAATATTGAGACCCTACATGTCTATAGAATTTGACAACATAACGGTTTAAGCACAAGTTATTTATCTTGATTACATAGGGCAAGTAAGATGGTTAAAATTACCTACGAATCATGCATGATAAATACATGAACCTATGCTAGCATGGCAAGTTCTAAATCCTTAAATTCACTTTCGCTTCATTAAGAATTAACACACTATCTTATAAGTTCGCGACGCTCATAAGAAAAATACGCACAACCAATACTAGAATATCATACAATCACCACATACTAAAGTATCAAAATAGTTTAACTAAAGAAATCCATAAATAAATCCGCTAGAACCCCATGATAACGATTAGCCCATGATCAGACTCATCATCAACGTAGGTTCCGATGAAATCAGGATATATAAAACGTAGTCTTTATACGAATAATTAAACCAAGTACAAAAAAGAGTATAGGTTCAGCAAAACAAGAAACAAGCATCCAAATTAGAACTCAAAAGAAAGATTCACAAGAATAAATTATATCGTCTTCGCCTTTGTTGACTTGTACTAAAGGTCTCTTTTCATCTTCTCATTGCGCTCTGGTCCGTCTCTTTATTAAAATGACCTAATATGAATATATATAGCAGCCCTTAACAATCTGGAAGCCTGCCCTTTTAGAATTGTATTAAAAAAAGGATTCTTGAATTCGGCATCGGCGCGGCCGCACGCTATCACAGCGCGGGAGCGCTGTATTTCTGGAACCCCGGCACGGCCGCGCGCTATCACAGCGCGGGCGCGCCGTCCTTCTGGGAAAAACTCAGATTTCTTCTTAAATCTTGCTGCTTCGAGCCGGCTTTCCACGAGCTTTTATTCCAACACCACCTTGACACCAAATTAGCACCAAAACAACGGTAATTCACCTGATTACCTGAATAATGCCTGAAATGCAAAAACACTAGAAAACACATTAAAACACTTAACAACTTGAATACAAATGCATCAATTCAAAGCTTATTAGAGCATAAATAAGTGTCATAAATGTCACTCAACAATACATATACACACATATGTATATGTATATATATATCAGTAACAAAGAAACTGAACCAGCCAAGCTAACAATTAAGTGGCGGCTCACCGGGAAATAGGCCGGAAAACAGAAACGACGATGACCGGAAACTAGGGAAGAAGAAACGGAGGGGAGAAAGGAGAGAACAGAGGGATGAAACGAGAGATTGTGAGGGAGAGAGATGAGTGCAGGGGGTGGGGGATTGTTTAGAATATGAAAGAACTTCACTAACTTGAACAGCAACCTTCATTTTTTTTTCCAATCCTTCTACTTCTGCGACGTATCAGAATAAATAACGAAATGTGTACACGTGTCCTGCAATATCAATTTATTCCGACAATTGGCGATTTATGGAACCAAGTTGTGGTTAAACTAAACCTGAAATTTTTTAAAAATAGTTTTAAAATTTTATAAATATCCCAAAACTAATGAAACTTAAATTTCATAATTTTTAAACCATTTTTGGAGCGCAACTTATACCCGCATTTAACGATTAAACGAATGCAGGTGAAATTAATCCCAAAAATTTCCAAAATAATTTTAAAATTCTCAGAATATTATAAACTTCGTAAAATATGAGTTTCGTAATTTTTGAAGAATTCTGGAATTAAATACTGAGTTTACAATTAAATATAATCAAAAAATCGTTTAAAGATAAATAATTGATGAAATATTGATTTCTCAAATTTATGAAATCCCAAAAATAATTATTGAAATTATAAAGTCATAAAAATAATTTTAGAGACAATTCAAATATTTATGAAAATAAAACTGCAATAAAATCACTTTTAAAAGTGAAATAAAATAATAAAACTCAATAATTTATTACAAAGTTCAACTCTATACACCAATAAATCACACATATATATTAGAGAATAACACACAGCTGTCAAAACCAATACACATGTTTTATTTAATTAATTATTCAATAATTACACTTTTAAAATAATACAAAATATACGAGTCGTTATAGCTGGCACACACATTGAGGGCACATATCTTGAGACTCCCTCATCAACTCAGGGGGAGTTGCCAACACTAACATCCGAACTAACAACTCTTATCTCTAAAATTTCTTCTTCATTTAATGAAGGACTTGAATCAACTTCTCAACTCCTTCCAAAATCAAGTGACAGTTCTTGAAACTGTGATCACCACTCAAAACCAACCTTTAGAGGGTAAGAGGCTATATGCTGAGGTAGACCTTGATGAGACCATCACAAATACAATGGTTTCACCATTTTTTACTAAAGACCTTGTGCCTAAAGTTTCCAAAGCACCTTCATGTGCACAACAGTCTTCACAGACTGCTAGGTTTGAGGGTAGCACTCTTGAGGGGGAGCTACTCAAATTCTCTCCAATTCAATTGGAGGTTTGTCATGCAGAAACAACTCCCCTCAAAACCCTAGCTGAAATTTCCTTGACAATTGAAGCTAGGAGTCCAATTGCCAATGATCCAGCTATTGGGGAGGCAAGTACAATAGCACATTCAAGTGTCAATTCTTTACAAAAAGAACAAGGGTTTGAGGCCATGGTACATGACAGTAACTTCGTCAACTCCCCTCAAATTCAAATGGAGGTTCACTTACCAAGCGAACAACACACTGTTAAAACCATAGTTTCTACTGTGATTCCAACTGTGAGATCTGTCACAGGTGCACCTGTCACCTCCACCATCCTACAACCGAACACTGACCAACCTTATACCTCAACCCACCAACCACATCCTCTCACTAATTGGCTTCAAGATTCACGGGATCAACCCCAAACTGTAGATGAAATGCTTATAAATTAAATAGAAGGGTTTTCCAATATAGCTCAATAACTACTCACATCTGACATGTCAAACCATGACTATCAAGAAATCCTTCTAGCTATAGTGAGGAAGTTCAAGCCCAATAAGACAAGATCATAGATGAAGCTGAGAGAGACATAGGAATGTGGATGCTTAGCTATATAAATCTTTCACAATTGACATGGAGGAAGCTCTTTCTAGATTCCGGGAAGACTATCTCACTATTCTTGGCAGTGATGTAAAAGAGCTTATACCTTTAGAGGTCTATGATGTTGTCACAGAGATTCATAAAGCACAACTCAAGGCATTCAACTTAATTGGTAAGGCCTTAGTGAAAACACTGGACAGACATCAAGAACAGATCAAGCACATGGGTGACTGTTAAAATAGATGAGCTTCTTCCCACTCAGAGGGAAATCAAGAATAATTTCTGTAAATTTTCTGTTAGGTGGCTAAGCTAGATCTTAAATCTATGGAAGCTAGTGTAAAGCAGCTAAGGGAGTCCTTTGTGGCTCTTCATATAGTAATCCAGGGTCAAATCTCTCAAAACAATGACACAAAGGTCAAACTGGATCAACTCCACAAAGCCATGTATGAACCATCTTCCTTGATGATGAATGAGGCTAGAAAGGTGGTTCAAGAATCTTTTGAAGGAGCTTCTACAAGTTCGGTACCTATCTGATCCACTTCTTTATCTGCTCAAGTTCAAGTTTTACAGGATCAAGTAGCTGAGCTCACAACCTCCAATGCATCTCTCACAACTCAAGTCTCTCAGCTCACCTCTTTGGTTCAAAGTTAATAACAAGATATCAAGTCCCTGATAGGCTCCCAGAAATATTTTCAAATGCAGACAAGTGTGTCTTTGGACCTATCATGGATGCTTTGAAGGTCCCTCTACAGGAAACTTCATAAATGGTAAAGGCCCAGATCCCTCTACATGTCACCTCGCCTGCTACCAAGCCTAAGGGGGAGATGATGGAGCCCAATCTAAAATAAAGCCAAATTGAAGATGATATTGGGATTGAAAGACTCAAGACGACAGCTGAATGCCCTTGTCTGTACAAGGAGTTTACTGATTTTCTTGAAGCCTGAGAGTCTCGCTCAACTTAAAATACTTCATCTACAAAAATATTGTGAACAATAATGTCAATTTCCCGAGAGTGGTTCTAGTCACAAGATATAACTTTAAAGAAAATAGAATTGTGGTGAATGTAAATGATTCTGGTGTTGACATGTGCATTCAGGTCTCTCTCTCATTTCTATAATCAAGAAGCGCCTCAGAACTGGACATCTTCATCAATAAAGTAAAGGTCATGAGTCCAGAGGACACTCTTTTGCTTCATGAACTAAATAATGATCAAATAAGAGCTTTCATCGAAGCCTACCTACAACCAAGCAAAAGAGTGGCCTATATTTTCCCCAACATCAGGAGATGTAAACACTTCCAATTACCAAAGCACTATATCGTGGGAAATAAGAAGTTGATGATGACTATAGAGACTGAGCTGAAGACAAAGAAGAACAGGACAAATGAAGATGTTGAGATGATAAAGATTTTTGCTAGATACTTAAAGAATGTAGACACAATGCTACCAAAAATACAGATAAATGAAAAAGATGATGACTTGGATAATGATGAGAAAAAGAAAGGTGAACATAAATCTTTTGGTTCAAATCTAAGTTAGTAAAACAAAGGTAGTGGGAGTCATAAGGATGCTAAGGGTAGCAAGGATAGTCAGAAGAAGGAAAAGGATGTATGAAAGAAGGAAGATGGAAAGAGTGGAAACGACTCCAAGAAAACACCAGTAACCCAAATATCCAAAACTCTGCCAACCTCAACCCAAACACCTAACCAAACACAAACTCATAACATCCAAACCTCAAAGCGTAAATACCTATACAAACCAACAATTAACTCTCTACTCAAAATTCCTGTCACAGCAAACCAAACCTCCTTAAAGAAACTCTTTAAACCTTCTTCATTTAAACCTCCAACTAAAACTCATTTCAAGTCTACCGGGAGAAAACCGAAGCTAATAAAAGTTGAATCTGGTGCTCTTTGGAGTTGTTTCAATCATGATGATTTTCTACCTATCTTAGAAAACATAACAAATGATGTCTATTACAAACAACTAGCTGAAAAAATAGTCAAAGTGTGTGTTGAATATTTGGGAGGAGTGAGAATTTACTTTAAGGGTGGCACCTTAAATTTTCTCAACAAAGAAGTTATTGAGAACTACTCCACTGTAGAGCTTGAAAGGGTAATCAGTTTGATGAATGTAAAGGATGCTTTTACCAGGATGAGGAAGGCTGAGTTAGCTGACAGTTTGAGAAAGAGGAATTAAAGATATTCTAGAGAAAAGGCTGAGAGATAAGCAAATGAGATGAAATATTCCAAGGAAATTGAGATATTTTAGCACAGGTCTAATGAGTTAAAGGCTAAAGGGTTGAGCAGAATTTGTCCAAATGGTGTGTTTCTGTATATCAGGACTCATAAATTATCAAGGTACATAATATAACATCTTGACAGTTACTCCCTAAGTGAATGGCTCAAACTGGTAGAAGCTCTAGGAGAAACTGAAATTATTGATGAACTTGAGTGTCTTGTCAGACTCAAAGATTTTATTAGAGAACAACCAGGTTATGAGAAATTTAGATGATCATGTAAACTGAACTCTGTATGTAACTGCAAGAATGTATAAAATTTACACTTTGTAAATTTGTCAGTTTTATTTTTAATTTTAGCTTTGGGTTAGTCTTGTTATCAGGCATGAATTTGTGATAAGTAATCTTCTCACAAATTGAGGGAGATTGTTGTGCAATACATGCTTGTATGTAACAAGACTAAGTCACCTTGACAACCCTAAGGATAAGTTGTATGATAATCCCATTGTATTATGTAATTTTATTTCTCAAGTCTGTAAAAATGCTAAGTAGATTAGGATGGAAAATTTTTCTATGGACAACCATCAAGCTAAGAAATAAATTTTGAAAGAAGATCAATCCTAATCATGCCTCAGAGAGATGTGTAGAAGCTTGGAGTTGAATAATGTTATTCTAGGAAAAATGTTATAAGTCAGATATCGACAAATCACATATTAAGGAATATAAAGATGTATGTAGAGAAGTCACAAATGGCCTATAGAGAAGTCCCAAGAGATATTGATAAGTCAATCTGCATGTAGAGAAATAGAGATATCGACAAGTCATTCTACTTTTAGAGAACTAGAGATAACGACAAATCAAAAGCTTGTGTAAAGAACTGGAGATATAGACAAGTCAAATGATTATGTAGAGAACTGGAGATATCGACAAGTCATTCTACTGTAGAGAACTAGAGATATCGACAAGTCAAAAGCTTATGTAGAGAACTGGAGATATCGACAAGTCATTCTACTTATAGAGAACTGGAGATCTCGACAAGTCATAACAACTATAGAGGAGTGGAGATATCGACAAGTCATTTTACTTATCGATATGTGATATCAGTCTCATAATTTAAATCATATTAAAAGAATATGCAGCATAATTATTTGTATCATGTAAGAATAATTGTGATACTTTTAGCATTAGTGATATTATTTAGAATTTTTGTTTTAAGTAATCAATGATCTTTTCTAAAATCAATAATATTAGAAGTTGAAGTAGTTTCTAAGTTATCTGTGTAAAATTCTCAATATTTTATATGCTTAGAAAGTATTTCTAAAATTACTAATTATCCAGAAAGTAATTGCCATATGTATAATTCATATATTCTATTGGTAATTATATAAGGATAATTGTAAATATTTAAGTTCTACTATTTTACTCATAGATATTTAGTACTTATTTATTTAGTATTTATTTTAGGTAGTTTGGATTATGGAAATTGAAGCAATTCAATGATTTTAATTTCCCCATAATTTAAACTAACTTAAAATAAATAAGTAGCATAATTGATCATAACTAAATCTATTAACAATTGATATCTAGTATATTGATTGTAACTAAACTATTATAGATTGATTATGAGATTTTGGTTCTAGTGAATTTAGCAATGTTTATTTCTTTAGAATTCACGGATATCAGAATCATGATTAGTTGTGTTCTAATTTTTGACTTACATCATTTAATGATATTTAGTTAAGAGTTTAACTATGAACTAATTGTGAAGTATTAGTATTTGTGACATTATTTAGAACTCCTCTAAGTAATCAATGCTTATCCTCAGTCACTTATACTAATATAAAAGGTGTGAAAATATTTCTTAAGTACAACTATGATCTATGTAGATAATACTTTATTAAAAGTAACCATATGTTGTCCAACTAGAATAATTTTTATACTTACTTGCAAATTCCTGAATGCTTTGATATAGATGCAATACTCAATGGATCAAAGTATATGGAACTTAAAATGTTTTTATAAGATTGCAAACAAGACAATGTTGGTTAATGTTGCTTTATTTATCAACCAATATTATTTGAGATATTAAAGTTGTCAGGAGTTAACAATTGTATAGTATATGAAATTGAAAGCTAATGTTTATTTGATAGATAGTTGGTATTTAGTTCTTAATGTGTTATTTTAATATATTTGAATTATGATGTTAGACAATTTCATGTCAAATCAGTTTCATAATTTAAATTATATTAAAATAAGTTGTAATATAATTATTGGAATGTGAAGTACTTGACAATTATCATTCAATCATATATTGTTAATTTTTTGTTGCAGATAATTGTGGGATTTTAAGTTCTAGTGAATTTATATATGTTGGTATATCTGAAAGATTCACTATAATTTAAAATCAGCAGCATAGTCATTTTTATTAAGATTATTACCAATGTTGTTGATAATAATTTTATAGAGATAGATTATGGAGCTTTTAACATGAATGAGAATTTTCTATACTTTATCATTGGTGATCAATGCTTTTATAAAAACTCATTCACATTAAAAGACAAAAATTTTCTTTCTCTTCTTAATACTGCTAGGTCATGTGTCTTTGTCAAATTAAAAGACATGTTTATTTATCTTTTTTTGCATAAAAATAGACTTGTGCACTCGAACAGTTTTAAGAGAAAAATCAAACTTCTTTCTACAGTGGTTATTACTTATTTCATGGAAATCTTTGTGAGATCATTATTGTAGATCATTTTTCTCAAAAGATTCAATGCATGATTTTCATTCATTATATATTAATGTGCATTCTATCTGTTATGTGCTATATGTTTGATAATGCAGGTTCAGCCTCCAATGGCCTTCTTTCATTTGATAGTCATGAGGTTAAAAACCCACAACTTCTATCCCAGACTGTAAAGACAAACATATAAACAGAACCAACCAACATTCTCTTATTACTAAAATAAAGTATGAATGAGCGTGAGGGAGAAAGTGCCTTAGTGCACCACATAAGGAAGGTTCTGAAGTCAACCCAACAGCTCTGTCTCCTACAAAGTTGAGTAGTAGTTTTAAAACTGAGGCACCTGCTAACCCCCATACATCTTCTCAAAAAGATGTATTGGCTGAAAAGGCGCAAAAATAGTTACTGGATTCATCCTCTCAATAGGGTGCATCTGTTAAAATTCGCTTGTCGGCCAGGGTATCCGATGTAGTGACACCACCTCGAACACAAACAATTCTTGATGCACAAGGAGAGGTTATACACACAAAGGATGAGTTGACGAAAATAAGAGTTTTGACCATTTTAAGATCAGATTCGATTGTTCAAGGTTCTTTATTGGACCAATTGCCTTTACAGGTTTTAGGAGAAGATACTAATCCAATAGCCATATATCAGTGGTCAGTGTCTACCTCCCCAGGCTTAAATCCCCTGGATGCATCTGCAAATAGTGGGTCCGACATAAGTGCAGATCAGCAACTTATTGACAATGATTCAGATTTACCTGATGAGTCACAAGGAAATGTCTTCACAGACATTAGAAGGGAACTTTAATCTTTATGCTAAATTCTTTGGATCATTGTTTACCTTCCCAGAGTTCAAATCTGGAACGCTCAAAGGGAAACTAGCAACTTATAGATCACATTTATCTGACGAGTCTAACAAGGACGGGGATTTGTGAACTCCTATTGCACCACCTGTGACCTCCTTAAGGATGACTAAGGTGATATCCTTGCAGGTACAGCTGGATTCTGGAGCTATGAGAGGAGTGATAAACTTGTGAGAATGAGTGTAAACATGAGTGGAGAAATAAGGGGGAAGAATAATAGTTTGGAGGATTCCTCAACTAAGGGGGAGAAATAACATGGCAGGAGGAAAAAGGTAAAGCATAAAACCACCACACCATTGTTGTTTGAAACTACGGATCCTATTGTACGGGAGAGGTGGTAAACATGAAGGTGATTTCCTAGTGATCAGAAAAAGTGGATTGGTTCATCACTTTTCTTCAGAAGGGGATAAGCTGTTTTCCAAAAGGGGAGTACCATTGGTTTTTATCTGCGAATCCTATTGTACATGAGAACTGGTAAATGAAGGTGATCTCCTGTAAGCAATTGATTCTCATAGGGGGAGAAGCAAGAGATATATGTGTTTAAGCAGTTGATTCTCATAAGTGGAGAAGCAAGAGAGATATGTGCTTCTCAATAGGAAATATGGTTGTACAAAAGAAGCTGCTGATGATTACTTCAAGACTGAGAAGTGTTATTTGGAAGAGATATGAAGAAGCAAGAAAATGAAAAAGAAACTACTTGAAGATCAGTTTAGTGCTAGAGGAACAAGCATATTTCATTTCAGTTACTCAAGAAATTTGGAAATGCAGAATTTGATCCAGAAAATCAGTAGCATTATTTGCAAGTCCTGGTACTTTACTTTTTCTAGTTGTTAGTTGAGTTATTTTTTTTTATTTAATTTGAGTTTGTTAGGTTTAACAATCAAATAGGGGGAGATTGTTGGTGAAACTACGTAGTTGTAAGAATAATATACGTGATAACTCAACACTAGAACAGGACAAGTAAATAATACTACGCCTAAACAAGAAATTAAGAAGAAATAAAGACAAGAAAAATATAAAGAATCAAAAGATTAGAAGAAGGCTTGAAGTCTGTTTACAGGTCACTGAAAGAAGTTCATTAATATGTTCATGCCTCGGTGAAGAATAAAGGTTAAAGACTTTCAGGATTTCAGAAATGTTGAAGATTCAGTGTAAAAGTGCCACCAGAAGATTTTAGTGTATTCGCATTGATTAAAGATAGACAGTGTACGAAGCATAGGAATCTAAAGAATTGAAAGATAGGGTATAGACAAAGGTTAAAGAAGATAGCTGCAGTCTTGAAGTTATACTCACTGAAACGAGTTCATTTATATGTTCAAGCGTTAGTGAAGGACATTGAATGAAGTATTCAACATTCTAGTAACAATGAAAACATTTTCTAAATACCAAAAAGTATTTCAGTGAAAGTACAATTATTTATTGACAGTCAGTTTTCGAAGCGATAAGGTTGTTGCAAGCTTAACAATGATTTGAGAAGATTATAGTACGAAGGCTTGAGAGCGGAACTAGTCACCTGCGAACGAGACCATTGCACTAGGTGTCAGTGATTCATGAAAGGAAACTAAGTACTATCATTAGGAAGATTGTTAAGTGAGTATTTGTATCTGGATATGAAGGTTATATGGTTTATACGAAGACTCGGAGAGAAGACTTGAAGAAGGGACATTTTAAGGGTTACCACGTTATATATAATCTATGTCAAAATGATCACTACCTTGTAGTAGGAGTCACCATAGACATTCTATTTCTTAAAATGAGAAATAACCTTGAAGTAGCTCAAAATCTAAGTACCAGAGTTGGTTTTGACGTAGTAGGAGCAACATGGAAGAAATGGGAAAAGAAACTATCTCAGAATGCTTGTTATTTCTTGTAGCCATAACTAACACCTCCAAGGGGAGCTAGGGTCGGAACTTACACTCCCAAGGGGAGCTTGGGTCGCAACTTAGCCTACATAAGGGTGTAGAGGTCGCAACTTGAGATTTTTTTTAAGGAAAAAGTGCCCCTCTAGTCGCAACTCAACTTTTCTACTAAGGCAATCTCTCCCACTAGATGGTATGGTCACAAGTAAGCCTTCCAAGAGGCTTCTAGGTCACAACTTAGGAGTTTTTCTAAGGCAAAATCAATTTCCAAGCCACTAGTTTGCGCAAGTTAACATCCCAAGGCCTCCTTGTGGCCCAACTCACATACTACTTAAATATTCTAAGTGATAAACTCTCCCTGGACGCAAGTAACTCTAAGCAACAAATTTATTGATTCTATCAATTAATTTACTTGGTTAATATTTGGCCATGTAATTCAAATTGATATAAAGCCTACACTACAGAAGCAGATAAAAAGACAATTCAGTTTGTATTGTTCTGTTCATCTTCTTTCTCACGAGAGCTAACGAAATAAGAAACAAAGATACACAGAGAAGCCCAAGCACATTGAATATCCATTTAACTTTTCACCGGAGAAATGTTATAATTCCCTATTTAACTATTGTATATTTATAGGGGCATTATAATCGTTATCCGTTAATTGAATCCTTGGACAAACTAAAAACTAGATCATTGTATATGATTTAATTTGTATATCTTTGTAGTAGCTAGGAACTTGGTTGTTCTTGGATTATAGCTGGTTAATTTATTTACCGGAGTGTAGCAACACCCCCGATGATTTATATATGAATATATACTTCTCCGAATATCTTGTGTTCGTTACTTTATTGTCTTAAATATTGTTCACCTCAAGAACACGAAACCATTAACCGAACACTAAATTATTTATCCGCAAAAGATTTGAAAGAATTTTTTTAATTTAGCGAGTATCGTATTCAACCCCCACTTCTACGATACTTCGGGACCTAACACACACACATCGCATTAAGCGAGACAATCAAACACACAAGTAATGACTTAAACATAACAAAACGAAGAAACCCCAAAATTCATAAATCTCGAAATAAAACTAAATTGTAATATGTTGTTAGACCAAAGATTTTGAATTCAAAAACTGAATTTTATTATAAAATCTGAGATCTTACTTTAGTAGATCTGAAAATTAAAGTGAAGAACTCTAATCGATTTTTTGAGTTTTGTGAAACAAATCTCGATTTTATTGAAGAAAAAGTAAACAAAATAATAAGATGGAGATGAATATGAAGATGAAAATGGGTAAAAAGGGTGAAAAGAAAGTATGGCGGCAAGGATTAGAGAAAGATATGATGGCCGACTCTCACGCTACAGAGAGGTTTATGTGATATTCGAATCCTGATTTTATACGAGAATAAAAGGTAAAAATTATCATGTACAACAGTTGGATAGAAATGTAGGAAAATATCAAAGGTAGCAAAATTCTGGCAGGGATGGGTACTTATTTTTTTAAGAAACTCTGTGTAGATAAACAGATTTTATTTTCAAAATAATTTTTTATTTTTATATTATTTTTGTCAAATCGGACCATATTTGAGTTAGAGTCAAGATTTTTGGATCATTTTTTTTGAAAAAGGTATGAATTTTCAATTTAACGGATACAGTTTTTAATTTAGATTACTATCGTGCCTCAAAGTTGTGCATTTGTGCGAACTGAAACTTAATGCAATTTAAAATTTATCTTAACATTCTAATTTTTTTGAGTCAATTGAATACCCTCAAAGTCAAATCAAATGTTTTTTTAATAATCCAACAAATTAACATTATAATTCTTTCATAAATGCATAATCTCTACCAAATATAAATTATATTACATATTATAATAAACCAAATACTGAAAGATTTATACTAGTGGATTGCCACAATCACTGTCTCCTAGAATACTTATAGTCTAAGCGTCAAGGTTATATTCGAAAACATTAAATTGTTGGGATAGTAAACCTATTAATGTGAAGTTATTTAAACTTTTATCCACCGAGGAGACTTTGAGAAATGACAGGAAGTATGCACTTGGAAAATACTGAAAGAAATACTCTGTGTGGCTAGTTCTCATTCTTCACTAGTACAAAAATGACTTTTAGCCACGGTCAAAATAGGCCTTTAGCGTCGGTTTTTCAGCGTGGTATATGCAGGGGACGCTAAAGGTATTTTTTTTTTGCGTCGGGTAATTAGGCGACACTAAAAGTTTTTAGCGTCGGTTAGATGACCGACTCAAAATTTCCACTAACCGACGCTCTTGCTTGGACAATTGCGTCGGTCCAATAAAGTGCCGACGCTGGAATTTGTAATTAGATGCGTCGGTTTATCAAAAAGCCGACGTTGAAAGTTAATATTAAAGGCGTTGGTTGTTAAAATTGCCGACGCTATATGTTAATATTAAAGGCGTCGGTCGTTGAAAAAGCCGACGCTATATGTGTATATTTTAGGCGTCGGTTGTTCAATAAAACCGACGCCTAAAGTACTGTAAAAAAAATAAATATTCTTTTCATTTTTATTGATATCTTGAACCTGCTTTTTACAAATACCAGCATTCCCACAAATATAACTGAATAATAAAATTAACTAGGAATCAAATTGAAACTAAAGTAGGTCTCAAGCTATCTTTTCATACGATACATTGAATTTTAAATAGAATCAAAATATTTTTGATAAAGTAATAAATGACAATGTGTTCCCAAAAAATATTAATGTTCATTTTCCATCATCGAATTAACAATATCGATGTTGAAAAATCCAGCAAATCATCATTTAGCTTGGGAGGTCCAACACTCAAGAATCTCAGCAAAGTCCGGCACCTACATAATATAGTCACACATATAATATTTTGGTACATAATTAGCAACATATATAAGATTGTATGTCTCATTTTTCTAGATTTGTCTAAAGTTATTATCGTACCTGATTATAGACATTCGACAATAAAAATTTTGCCCAAAGCTCTCGAATCTCATTGATTTCCTTCTTAGTATATCTTCTTGAACCAAGACCCTTTCAAATGGAAATGATAAAATATTTAGACAAATCTTGAGTTTAGATGTTTGTAAAACAATATCAAATATTTTTTGTCTTACCACTTTCCAGTTCGTGTTAAGATCTTTTTGATAAAGCATGACTATGTCATGCATGTACTTCATAACAAAAAAACCACACTCTGTGCCTCCTTCTTGTTGAGGACACTATACATAAAACACTAAGTTTGATTATATATAAATAAATATAACAACAACAAAATTAAAATATGAATTAAATAAGTTATACCTCAACCTCCGTATGAATCCAAAGAAATTCTTTTCTGTTATTCCTCTTTCCGCAACCTGGTACATACAACTTAAATGCCCTGTGTAATAGGAATATGTCAGTACATAATTCAAAAATCTTAGAAATAAGGATATATATATATATTGTAGACTATTTGAAATTTAAATTGAAATTTAACTTACGTTCGTGCAGGTGTTGTCAACCGTATTTTCCGTTCCTTCTTCAAAGAATCAAACACATAGATAACACTTTCATGGAGACAAAATAGGAGCAACATCCAGTGGTCACTACACCAATAGACATATATATATATATATCACAATTAGATTATATTTTTAATAAAAATACTGAACATAAAATTGGTTTTGTCCTCACTCTTGGATATAAGGTGCTAATATAAACTGCTTCTCTTTATTCGCAACCAAATTTTTTTCCATGTACTCGGCTGCATCCTGAATACGTTGATAATCATGGATATGCGGTATTGCTAATCTGGATGGCAACATGAATCCAAATTTATCATTATTCAATTTGTTGCAAAGCTTCCCAATGTACCTACATGCAATGTTATTTATCACAATCAATATGTATATTGGATAATGATTCTAAGGTAAATTAGGAAGTAAAGACTAGTCTTACTTCAAAAAAAATTCCAGAATGGGTATGTTTAACCAGCTCATTTTCAAAAACTGATCAACATCTTCATGTGCAACGTATATTGGATCTTCTCCATTTTCTTCATACTTAAAGAGCGAACCTTTTTTATTAGTGGACAGCTTTTTAAGCAAAAAACGTAAAGATCGACAATGCTCAGTTGAGTTTGTGTCATCATCAGGGCTTTTCTTGACAGGAGTTACCGAACCTTTACTTTCAACTTTCTTAGGCATCATAACAACTTTTTTTGGCTAATGTCATGGCCTTTTTCCTTATCCATTGATATTGGATCCTAATGAAACAAAGTCATCATAAACATGATATATTGTAATGGAATGAGAAAAATACCATAACATGATATATACCTGTCCTAAAGTCACAAGGTCCTTTGGCCATTGAACGAAACTACCCGCTGCATTTCCTATAGTTTCAAGTTCATTACATGGCACTGGAAGGGGAATAAGTTGAAATTCCGGTACAACATCATCAACAGATACTCTGATATTGTTAGGCACAATCGGGTTATTATGAATCATATTTTCCCCCTGACTATTTGAGGGAAAAACAGTCCCCCTAGCCACAACAACTCTTCCTTTTTCCACATGTATCACCCAAAGATGACAAAGGGTTGGTGTCTGTAGTATACAAAAATAAAAATATTAGTACATTATATAGTCTATAATCTAAACAGGTAGCTATTATTTAAATAAGAAATAAATTAAAGGCCATGAGCTAAATATTTATGCAAAAGTACCTTGATATTTGAGATATGATCTTGTCGATTCACCGACTGGCAACTGCTTCGAACAGTTTCATTTTTAGGAATACCAATATCATTGAAAACATTATCCTCCGGGATGGACAAATCCACCTGCTTCAAATGATTAAAGATTCCTTGAAGTTTCAAATTCATCATTTCATTCATCTTTTCATCACACTCCTTTTGAACTTTTTTGGTGATTTCTTGTGTGATGGTAGCCAACTCATCCACCAATAGGACACCACTCTCTTTGGACTTCCCTGATCCAAATACTTCTTTAATTTTGGCTCCTCCTCCAACCCCTCTAACACGTCCGCCATGTTCTTTACGACCAAGTGCACGCGATAATATGTCATCATGGCCTTGTGGAGTCCATGAACCATCTGAAACTTGCCTCTGCAATTCTCCCTGTTTTAAACAATGACAAAACCAACCATCAGGAGGAAGTGACAGGGATGATACCAAGCGACTGTAAAATGGACATTAAAATGAATGTGATATATAGTTAAGGAACTCAAATTGATTTACGAATTAATTAGATAGAACCAGCTAACCATGATGCCTGGTGTGCAGCTGAATGTTGTCAGGAGAATGATTTAAGTCACAGCTGAATGTAATATATCCATTTTAAATACATAGGTCATTTACTTGGCAGAACTTAAATCACAGTTATACTTCGAAAATTGAATTACAGCACTCTTTAATGTGTCCCAAACTCACAGGACCTCTCATATATAAGACATAATTATGCATAAAAAGTAAGTAGATTTACCATTTTTGCAAAGACTTCCTTGTACTGCAAATTTGGGAAGTAATAACCTCCACCCTCCTTCTTCTTCACACGTGCTCTAAGCCAATCATAACTTCGTCCGCTACGCTGACTCGACAAAATTGATTCATAGATGCATTCTGAATCATCCAAAGAACTGATGGGGTCATCCACGCACCACTTAGCCCTATTTGCATAATATCCACTAGGCCCCAGGAAATGAACATGCTCATCATGCTTTTTACTGTCTTTTGCTTTCTCACTTATTTCCTGCTTACAAAAGAGGCAACAAATAAAAATGTAGACCAACGTATAATACGTTGTTTACCCTATTGATAAATTGTAGTAACTATTTAAATTGTAGTAACTATTTAAATTCTTCAATTCTTAAATCAGTAAATCTGATAAGATATATTCCGTGCTGCTTGTATTGTGTTTTTCTGTGTCAGCTTTTTACATCCTAAAATATGAAAATTTCTTGTCCAGGGACCTTAAATTCTTAGTATCTGGTTTATAATTTATAGGTTTAGTAGCTTAATACCTTGAGTCAAACATGTTTGAATTACATATGGTTTATGGTAGTTGTTAAGATTCAAACCATAAATGAGATTCAGAGCTAAGTTGGTAAAATTTTACGTTGAACTCCTCAGTTTCATGTCTCTTTTTGTATATTTCCCACTGCTCTCGGCTGATGTAATGATATTTCTCACAAGGATCCTTGTCTGTGCGCACATAATTCCTAGTCAGCTTACCCTTGAAATCCCTCCACATCTTTGCAGCTCTTTCCAGCACCATCTTTTTATGTGAATCATCCAGATTCCAACGACTCTGAAAGCGATACAAATGAGTAAAGGCAACAAAATTTTTAATCAGATTCATGATTTCATTTATTTTTCCCAAATTAAAGAGTAAATGTAAAATATTATCGTACCTTAATGTCATCCCAAATAACATCTTTTAATCCTTGATTAACTACATCCCAACTCTCGATATTAATATCAACTTGGAAGCGAACCTTTGTTCCCAGATAAATTATGAAATCTTTACGCATATCGCCAACCGGGTTACCATATTCATCGAAATCAAGGGTGCCATCCAAAATCTGGTTTCCTATCCTTTTTTCAATTTTTTGCACAATGTTGGACCTCTGGTCCTTTTCTTAGAACCGGACTCTGCATTATCTTTATCTGCATTATCTTTATCCATAGCAATTACCTACAACAATGTAAGATCAACAAGTCAGGAAGAAGTGGAAGTATTTTTTTGATTTCAAAACCTATTGTAGACTTGTAACAGTAAAAAGTGTATACAAGTTGTTCTGTAGAAATAATACAATGCCTAGCTGTTGTGTGCTTTGCTTAGGAATTTGATTTCTTCTCCATTTTGGGACTCGGAAATCCTAGTGTAACTGATTCTAGTTGGCAACAATTTATTTACTAACCAGGATTTTATTATTTAAAAAAATTAAACACATGCAGTGGCCTGGATCATATTATGATTTGAAGCGAAGTTGTTGTTATCCAAGCACAGGGAAGCCAGCTTCAAATTTCGGGATTCATGGATTATGGCCTAATTATATTGATGGCTCTTACTCCTCTAACTGTGATCCTGATGCCTCCTTCTGCAGAACCTTGCAAATGCGGGAATATATCCAGATGGTGAGTTCTACAGCTTAGATAAAGCATAAAGAGTGCTATTGAACAAGGGACTGGATATATGTGTGTTGACACTTCTGGCTCTAACCTTATTAAATGTCCGATATTTCCTCGTGAGAGGTGTAAATCACAGATTCAGTTTCCACTTCTTAAGTCATGTTTGAAGTCGATCAGTTTACCGATTAATCATTTAATAAATCTTCAACTATTTAATTATCTTAATTTGTAAGATATATAAACTAAAGCAAGCTAATTCAAACCATTTTAGATGCAATGCTACTAAGTTGTCATGTTTTCTTTATATCACATCTTTTTTTCTTTAAAGGGTAAAAATCTTATCTGGTGCTTGTCTTCACTATCTTAAACAATTTGCAGATACCTCTGGTTGGACTAGGTTAATGCCGCTTAACTACTATTTGTCTAACATGAGGTACTTATCTATATTGACATTATTCTTTTACATTAGGATAAGTGTTTATGTAATAGTTCTATTTTGTTTATTTTTGTTAATATAACATGTCATGTCATTAGTTTGTGATCTTACCTTACATTGAAAATTTTAAAATAGCGGCTATACTAGACCTGCAGGAACAGTTTCAGTCAGATATGTCATATTGTGTTTGATAAATGTTGAGGGTATTTTTGATTTGTTTCCTTGCATTTTGTAATACATTTGCTCTGTTGTTTCATTTGTAATTCCAGGCCTTGTGTTACTTGCAACCTCAATCGATTCAATTTATTCATTTTTCGTACATGTAAGTTATTCTTTCCGATGTTCCTTTCTAAGTCTGTAAGTCATGGTTGATGAATCTGTTATTAAAGCCATATATTGCATGCCAGGAAGGCAGGAGGAGATGGGGAGGGATGGAAATGATTAAACCAAAAAACTGAAGTGCTCTATACTTTTGTAAGCATTATAAATTACGTGTATTTTTATTGTTGTGGATGACATGCAAGATATAGATAAGATGTATATCTGGAATCCTGATGCACAAAATAAGCATCAAAATAACAACAAAAAGGCAGGGCAAGTAGATTACATGGTTTGTGTTTATGAGGAGAACCAACATCGTAACAGCTTCATTTACAAAACTCGTGTGGTACACTATGGCTCAGGCTGTCCGTGTGTACCACTAATCTGCTATAAAATTGTATTAAAAGAGCCAGGGGCAAGAATTGTTGCTGCTCTTAAATTGGGAGAGACAAATATGAATATTTTAAATTATATATATAGAATGGCATAACTACAAATAATTTATTCAGAATTTCAAAGTTGATATATTAAATGTGTTAAGGACTCACCTAGAGTACTTGATGATGCTGTAAATGGCTTAATGTAGCCCTCAGTGAACCTTAACTACTTTCCGCTTTTATGACACTTCCCAAGCGCAAACCTACAAAAAGTATGGATTGAATATATTAAAGTATGCATAAAATCTATAGCAGCAACCTGAACATTTCTAAGAGTTACACCAGACATGTAAACAACTTTTACATATCTTCTATAATGATCATTAAATTACAGGTTTTTTAGAGGATTAATTAATTTTTCAAATGGACCGAATATATATTTTATTTTTAACATGTACTTATAATTTAACTAAATAGTAAACTGACAACATTTTTAGTAATATTCTTAGTCACCAAATATTAATAGAATTTTAAAAAAATACTTTATAAACTTGTTATTAAAATTACCTTTACTAGAATTCATACTTGGCGATCAATCCATAACCCTTCATCATGATCATTACGAACATAATTTGTATCTACATTATCTTCTCTAATTGCGGTAGGTAGACCAATTGAGAAAGGGGGATTCTCATCAAATTGATCATACTCATCCTCGTCTTCCACATTATCAATTCCAAGAATGCGTCGCTTACTTTCAAGAACAATTGACCATCTAGAATCAGCGGGGTCTTTAATGTAGAACACTTGTTTAACTTGTGTAGCGAATATAAACGGGTCATCTTCATGTCCAAATCGATTAAAATCTACCAAAGAGAAGCCCGACTCATCTACCCGAACGCCACGCTTGATATCGAACCATTTACATCAAAAGAGAGCAACTTTAAAATCCGTATAGTCAAGCTCCCAAATTTCATCAATCACGCCATAGTATGACTTCTTTATATCTCGTGATGTAATAGAATTGCCCCTATCAAATTCAGTCGAAGAAGCTTCTACAGACACTCCACTATTCTGCACAGTGCTCTTGTTGTCTTGACACTGTATATAGAAAGTGTACCCATTAACATCAAATCCTTGGTAAGATCTCACTGGCATGTCAGGCCCATACGCTAACCATTTTAGCGTACTAGAAACGGTGGTATGACTTTCTGAATATTGAGACATTACTTGATCTTTAAACCATTTAACAAAAGATCGATTGTGTTCATTTGTAACCCACTTGCCACTCTTAGAAGGATGCATTTGTCGAATCTCAACTATGTATTGTTGTAAGAAAGGGTGGACTTCTGTCATGTGTTGCAATACAAAAAGATGGGCTCTATCAAGCATTTCACCACTCGGACATATCATTTTATGTCCCAATGTACCCTGACCTTCAAGTCTTCCTTCATGCTGAGATCTTGGAATTCCGACTGGATCGGTAGATGCTAAATAATCAGTACAAAATTCAATAGTCTCTTCAACTGAATACCCTTCAACTATGCTACCTTCAGGCAGACGTCGATTTCTCACGTATGCTTTTAAGATACACAAGAATCTCTCGAAAGGATACATTTGCCGCAAATATAACGGACCACAAATTTTAATCTCTCTCACAAGATGAACCACTAAATGCACCATTATGTCAAAAAATGAGTGTAGAAAAGATATTTCAAACTCACAAAGTGTAACAATTATATCTGCTTGTAAAGTATCCAATGTCATGGGATCAATCACCTTACTATATATAGCATTGAAGAAGAAACACAGTTTCGTGATGACCAATCGCACATGCTTCGGTAATATGCCTCGAATTGCAACTGGTAATAGATGTTGCATTAACACGTGACAATCATGTGACTTCATTCCTACCAACTTCAAATCTTTCATTGAGACAATGTTTTTTGGGTTTGAGGAATATCCAGATGGAACTTTCACACTAGATAAACACTCACAAAAGCTGATTTTTTCTTTTCTAGACAGAGTATAACAAGCTGGAGGTAGATATGCACGTTTTCCTGATTGTTGTGGTGCTAATTCTACTCGTATACCCATCTCTTGCATGTCTAATCTGGCTTTCATTCCATCCTTTGACTTACCGGGTATATTCAACAATGTCCCGACAAGGCTTTCACATACATTTTTTTCAATATGCATGAAATCCAGACAGTGTCTAACTTGCAAGTGTTCCCAGTATGAAAGATCCCAATATATAGATTTCTTCTTCCAAATACTATTTGGAGTTGGCTTTTTATACAACTTTCCAAGTACAACATCAATATCTTTAACACGTTCCAAAACCTCACTCCCCGTTAATGGTAAATGAGCCACTCGAGTCTCGACGGTCCCGTCAAAAGACTTTTTCCTCTTACGATACGGGTGATTAAGGGGAAGAAATGTACGATGACCCATATAAACATTCTTTTTACAATTGTTTAAACGAAGATCAATTGTAGCATCTTCACAAATCGGACACGCTTTAGCTCCTTTGATAGTGTATCCTGAAAGGTTTCCATAACCTGGAAAATCACTTATGGTGCAAAAAATCATGGCACGTAAAGTGAAATCTGTTTGGCTGAATGCATCATATACCCTCTCACCTTCATCCCACAATAACTTTAGATCTTCAATAAGTGACTGAAGATAAATATCGATATTATTTCCGGGTTCTTTAGGACCGTTGATTAGCAATGTCAACATGATGTACTTGCGCTTCATGCATAACCAAGGAGGCAAGTTATAAATTGTCAGAAGAACCGGCCAAGTGCTATGTTGAGAGCTTAAAGTGCGATACGGATTCATGCCATCCGCACAAAGCCCAAGTCGTAAATTTCTAACTTCTCTGCCAAATTCCGGGAACTTTCCATCAATGGTTCTCCACTGTGGAGAGTCACCAGGGTGTCTGAGCATCCCATCTGATTTTCTTCCTTCCTTATGCCACCTCATAAGCTTTGCGTCAGTGACATTTGCAAAAAGGCATTTGAATCGCTCCACTACGGGTAAATATCGCAGTACCTTCGCAGGAGGCCTTTTTTTATCAACACTCGAAGAATAATTTCCCTCCCGCTTGTACCTAGATGCTCCGCACTTTGGACAAGTTTGTAGATGTTCATACTCATGGCGAAACAACACACAATCATTTATACAAGCATGAATCTTCTTTACATTCATACTCATGGGACACAATATCTTCTTCGCCTCATAGGTGGAAATGGGAAGCTCATTCGGAGGGAGTATGTCAGCGAGAAGTTTTAGCATTTCTGTGAAACTCTTGTCACTCCACCCGTTCTTCACTTTAAGCTTGCATAATTTCAAGGTTGTTGATAACCTAGTAAACTGATCATTGCACCCTGGATAGAGGAGTTTTTTGGAACCATCAACCAAGCTCTCAAGAATTTTTGGTTGGTGCTTTAGAAAATCTTCAAGATCTTCGATCATCTCCTCGACCCTATCATTTTCCACGTCATCTTCTTTATTTTCAGGCGTACCATCTCCAAAAATTTCATCATTCCTTGTATATGTCTCCGTTGTTCTAGAGTGTATTCCCTCTCCATGCCAAATCCACCTAGTATAATCATCCATGAAACCCCGTCAGAATAAATGATCACGCACTGTGTCAACAGTAGGAAACTTTTTTAATTTATAACAATCGTAACAAGGACACATGATCATGTCCCCTTTTGCATGTTTCTCCGCACATTCAATGAAGTGCTTGACGCAACTAATATACTCATGGGTCACCCGTGATATTTTGTACATCCATGTACGACGATCCATTTTTTAATTCTATACAATAAATGATAGACAAGTCAATAAAGACAAGTTGCAAAAATAAGGAACTAAAAACTACAAATCAAAGAAATAAACATATATATTACCAAAGACACATTGTAACTCAAAAAATATATTTGGTATATCTTTTAGTAATATTAACTTAAAAATAAACATTAAATTTAACTAACAATAAGTAGTTTACTAATCTTTAACTCAAATTCCACCTAAAATGAACAATGCCAATCCATATATCTACATATTTGTTAAGAATACACTTTACTTTTTTTTCTTGTTTTCCTATTTACACATGAACTAGGACTAAATATATATTAATCATCATCTAACTATTTACTCATTAATTTTTATCCACACTACACTATTTTTCAACTTGCAGGATGTTAATTCTCTACTTAAATAAATATGCAAAACAGAGGAGGTAGAAATCCATGCTGCCAGGTTGCGTCAAACTTATAGTACATCTTCAAAAAAAGAACAAAACTGTAAAACAAAAAATGTTCACTACCTGTATTCATTTTTTCATCAACAGTTTGTGCATAACTAACTATACTCTATTAACTTTTAATTTCGACATGATACAATTATTAAAAGTAATCAAATAGAAGATACACAGTGAAGTAGAGATACAAACCAGAAGTAGAGATACAAACTCGTACACCATAGATGAAATCGGGGGTTAGGAGCCCACGACCCTAATCAAACCAACTGGACTACCGGAGTGGAGAAAAGTGAACCCAATTACTTCAATTACAACCAAATAGACCAACTTGCTTCAATTGTCCAAACCAATCAGCAGTGAGAAAAACCAAATTCAACACTGGAATACTCGTTTAATCACTAGTATAAAAACGAAAGCGGAGGGGTGAATACCTGAGTAGAGTACCGGGGCACGTAAAGATGGGTATTTATCGGAGTGGAGCGGAGTGAAGTACTTCTCTTACTTTGAAATTGAACAGACACAGGACATCCTCACTATTTCACCCTCTTTTTTCCTTTTTCATAATTTTTAAAACTTATTTTACTCTTCTTTTAATTATGTTTTTTGTTTGATTATTTTGAGATTAATCATTATTTTTTCTTCATAAAAAAATTTTAAGTTTGAGTTACATAAAATTCTGTATATTAAGAAAGTCAATGTTTATATAAAAGTAATACTTGTATCAATTTTAATTGTATTAACTACCCAATCAAAAAACATTGTATTAAAAAAATATATTTTATGAAACAAAGTTAATATTAAAAATATAAATAATATAAATTGAAGATGTGTGACATGGAATATATTTTTAATACAAAATATATAAACAATATTATATATTTCTGTGGAGATTCAGATATATATAATATTCCATGTCACACATCTTCAATTTATATTAATTCTGTGGCTGAGATCAATTTATTCAGAATATATAAATAATTTATATAAATAATTATATATTATATAATTATTCTGTGGAGATTATATTAATTCTGTGGAGATTATATAAATAATTTATATTAATTTATATAATTATTTATATAAATAATTATATATTATATAATTATTCTGTGTGGAGATTATATAAATAATTATATATTATATAATTATTCTGTGGAGATTATATTATATATTCACACATCTTCAATTTATTCAGAATATATAAATAATTATATATTCTGTGGAGATTATATTAATTCTGTATACAAAGTTAATATTAAAAATATAAATAATTATTTATATATTTTGTATTCAAAATATATTCCATGTCACACATCTTCAATTTATATTATTTCTGTAAATACAATCTCCGGCTATTGACTAGCAACAACTAAACAATGCAAATGCTTGCAAAGAAATAGAAAAAATAGCATTTGGGACTTGGGATATAGAAAAGTTGAAAAAAATCATAGTCTTCTCAGCAAGCCACAACTAAACATATAGGAAACTGGAAAACACCGATGTTCCCACGCACGGGCAAAGAAGAGCCAAAGACCCTAGTCATAGTCTTCTCAGCAAGCCAGTTCAAAAATACAATCTCCTGTTGTTTGCCGAGCAACAACTAAACACAGATGCTTGCGAAGAAGCACATGGCAGATGAAAGAGTACAAAACTTTTATAAAACCTAACTTGCTCCTAGACTGCCCCCGTTGTAGTTAACATCTCACTCAAAGAACTTATCATCCTCTCATCATAATCTTCTGCCCAAGTTTTTGGTGTGGTTCGGAGAACATGTCAGTTGGTAATCGATCGTGAAACAATGAGCAAGAGACTGCACAGGTCAAATCAACAATCAACACACCAAAAACTTGGGCAAAAGATTATGATGAACTAAAGAAGCCACATAGTACATGGTTTTCAAAAAGCATAACAAACTCCAGATAATACCAAATGAAGCATGTATGCAGCGTGCCGCAACACAATGCCTAATAGTTACAAACTTCGGTTTAATGTCTAGAATCATCTCTTCAATTCCATCCTTATCCGCTTTTCCTTACCCTCTATATGTATAACTTCATTTTATCTGCAATTAATATTCACCAAAGATACTTAATTAATGCAATCCTTTAGCAATATGCAATATTGCACAGTGCTGCTCCTACTATGCTCATCTTTACCTTCCTGCACGATGCTTCAGGTAGACTCGCATTACATGTTTCATCATTTCATGCATGCTTCTGGTTTATCCATTTCTCAGTAGACAATATCAAGAGCAGGTTTAGTGTAGCAGTACATTTCAATGTTTTAATATACACTAGTTACACTTACACATTTTTAATATGATGCCTCTGTTTCTAATGCAGCTGCTCAGCAAGCAAGTGGACAATAACACGCAGAACTGAATAGAGCAGGTGTGTGCTATGGAACTTTTGCAGACAATCTACCATCCCCACAAGAAGCCGTGTCTCTCATCCAAAATCTCCAAGCTAATAGAATAAGACTTTATGGTCCGGATTTTAATGTTCTCCAAGCCCTAAAAAACACCAGTATTGAAGTCGTCCTTGGTGTCCCCAACTATCAACTTCAAAGCATCGCTTCCAGCCAAGACAAAGCCAACCAATGGATCCAAAACAACGTCCAGAACTTCCCAGACATCAACTTCAGGTATATTGTTGTTGGAAATGGTGTGCCTACACAAGACCAACACAGTATCGAGTATAGAGAGTTTCTGCTCACGGCCATGAAAAACATTCAAAATGCGGTTTCCTCATGCGGTCTACAAAACAAAATCAAAGTCTCCACAGCCCTTGATCATTCAGTTATTCTAAAACAAATTCACCCACCATCAAATGCCGAATTTGATGACTAATACTTTATTGGGGACATAATCCAATTGTTAAAGAACAATAACGCACCGTTTCTTGTAAACATTCACCCATATTATAGCTATGTGATAAGTGGCATTTTATACCACTTAGAACGTCTTAAAATGGCTTAAATTGGTGTTTTGAAATCAAGTATTTTGTGTATTTGATGCATTTTTCTAGTGTTTATGCATTTCAGGGTTTTAGTTGCATTTCGGGGGAGGAATCATCAAGAATAAGCCTTGGCATGTGTTCACCATTGCGAGAGGAAAGAAACGGGCAGATTACGGCGAAGAAACGGAGCAAAATCAGAATTTTTCCAGTAGAGGTCTGAGCGCCCGCTCAGCATTGCTGAGCGGCCGCGCAGCAAGCTGAGCTGAGCGGCCGCGCAGGGTTGGGAAAAAAGACAATTTATTTTAGGACTTCTACTTCTGTTTGGTTTCCACTTCTATGTAATCTGAGTTTTATGGGACTATTATATAAGTAGATTTGAGATGTTTTCACAAGTGTGGATTGAAGAAGATTGTGTTTTTTCGCAAGGAGCGAAGGAGATAAGGAAGAAGACCGATTTAGCACACCGCAACGAAGAGGAAGCATATCTTCTTGTGATTCTTGTTTCTTTGTAACGTTGGATGCTAGTTTTCTTGCTTTGAACTTATTTACTCTTGTGACGTACTCTGGTTTAATATAATTAGTTTAGTTATTTTATTTTCTTGTGCTTGTTTATCATGATTTCATATGAACCCATGATGACGATAAGTTATATTATGG
The DNA here is from genome assembly GCF_009905375.1 of Apium graveolens. Classification (NCBI taxonomy): domain Eukaryota; kingdom Viridiplantae; phylum Streptophyta; class Magnoliopsida; order Apiales; family Apiaceae; genus Apium; species Apium graveolens. The sequence continues at coordinate 229,895,732 of NC_133653.1, forward strand.
GCTAATCGTGATCATGGGGTTGCAACGGATTTATTATGGAATTCTTTAGTTAATTGTTTAATACTTTAGTGTGTGATGATTGTATGATATCTAGTATTGGTTGTGCGTATTCGTCTTATATGCGTCGCGAACATATAAGATAGGGTGTTAATCTCTTGTGAAGCGACGGTGAATCTTGAGATTTAGAACTTGCCATGCTAGCATAGGATCATGTACGTTGTGCATGATTAGTGGGTAACTCTAACAGTTTTATTTGCCCTATGTAATCAAAAGGAATAACTTGTGCTTAAATCGTTGTGTTGTCAATTTCTGTTGACATATAGGAACTCAACATAATTGATGACTATTCAACTTCTATCTTAATTGTGGATGCTTGGTAGAATGGTATTGGTACAATGAAAGTTGGCTTTTATCAGTTTCGTGTTATTCGATTACTATCATCAATGTCACGTGCTAAAGGTAATAACAATGGCTATAGAAGGAAGTAATAATGAAGTTGTGATCTCATGAGTGTTTTATTATTGATAAATTGAAGTGTTAGTTAAGTGGTTAATTAAGTAGTTAATTGTAGTTAATATTTAATCAACAATTTTAAGTGTTAGTGTCTTAACATTGAGAAGTAATCATACATTGGTGAGTGAGTTTAATTAGAAAATAATTCAGTATGAGTCTCTGTGGGAACGAACTAGAAAGTATTCTATATTACTTGCGAACGCGTATACGTGCGTGAATATTAGCGTGTGTTTTCGCCCTAACAAGTTTTTGGCGCCGCTGCCGGGGACTCGGCGTATTTGTTTAGTTTATGTACTTACCATCATTGGTCATTAGGACTCAGTGATTAGGACGTAGTAGTTACTTATTTTTTCCGGTTGTGTTTCAGGTACTTTAGCAAGCATTTATGCAAACTCGTTCTCGTGCTCGCAAGAGGACTTTAGATACAGCTGAGGAGACAGACGAAGTTCTTGATATTCCGGAGAAGTTAGATTTTGAGGATTCGGATTCAGGAACTGAGCAGAAAGAACCAGTAAACATGGGAGATCGTATTGTTCAAGCTGATCCAGCTCTTATGGATTTTTCTCGGCCTAAAATTGATGATATTCAGTCAAGCATCCTTCATCCGGCTATTCAAGCTAACACCTTTGAAATCAAGCCGGGCACTATTCAGATGGTGCAGAATTCTGTTTCTTTTGGAGGAGCGGCAACTGAAGACTCCAACATGCACATAAGGAATTTTGTCGAGATCTGCAGCACTTTTAAGTATAATGGCGTGACTGATGAGGCTATCAAGTTGAGGCTTTTCCCATTCTCACTGAGGGACAAGGCTAAAGACTGGTTACATTCTGAACCAGCTGGGTCCATCACTACGTGGCAAGATCTTGCGCAAAAGTTTCTGGTGAAGTTTTATCCGATGGCAAAGACTGCTGCTATGAGGAGTGCTCTTACTCAGTTTGCGCAGCAACCTGCAGAATCTATGTGCGAGGCTTGGGAATGCTACAAGGAAATGTTGAGAAAATGTCCACATCATGGAATGCCGGATTGGATGGTGATCACTGGTTTCTATAATGGTTTGGGGGCCCAATCTCGGCCCATGCTCGATGCAGCAGCTGGAGGCGCCTTATGGGCTAAAAGCTATACTGAGGCGTATAATCTTATAGAGACGATGGCTGCAAATGAGCATCAAAACCCAACTCAGAGGATGACGTCAGGCAAGGTAGCAGGTATTCTGGAAGTTGATGCAGCCACCGCTATTGCAGCCCAGCTCCAAGCGCTATCAATGAAGGTTGATTCTCTGGCTACATATGGAGTTAATCAAATAGCTATGGTTTGTGAGCTTTGTGCAGGTTCTCATGCTACGGATCAGTGTTCTCTTGTCAACGAATCTGTTCAGTATGTGAATAATTATCAGCGACAACAGCAGCCTGTGCCAGCGACCTATCATCCTAACAACAGAAATCATCCCAATTTCAGCTGGGGGAATAATCAGAATGCTATTCAGCCACCATATCATCAAGGAGTGAGTAAACAGTTTAACCCACCTGGATTCCAGCAACCACAGCAGTATGTTACAAGGAAATCATATCCTCAACAGGGAAGTACAGCTGCACCTACTAGTGCTGATTTTGAGGAACTTAAGCTGTTATGCAAGAGTCAGGCGGTTTCTATCAAGACCTTGGAAAATCAAATCGGTCAATTAGCCAATGCAGTGCTCAATCGTCAACCTGGCACTCTTCCCAGTGACACGGAAGTACCAGGCAGGAAGGAAGCTAAAGAGCAAGTCAAGGCTATTACCTTAAGGTCTGGAAAAGTAGCTGATGTTGAAAAGGCAAAAGAAGTAGAAGCTGAAATTAGAGATGAAGAACCAAAGCAAAAGGAGAAAGCGGCGGAACCAAGGAAGACTACTGTTGAACACACTCTGCCTGAGGCTAATATAGGGGAGAAACAGCTCTATCCTCCACCACCTTTTCCTAAGAGATTGCAGCAACAAAAGCTGGATAGACAGTTCGGGAAGTTTCTGGAGGTGTTCAAGAAACTTCACATCAATATACCTTTCGCTGAGGCTCTGGAACAAATGCCTAGTTATGCGAAGTTTATGAAGACTATTCTTTCAAGGAAGGTGAAACTGGATGACCTTGAAACCGTTGCTCTCACGGAAGAATGCAGCGCTGTTCTGCAGCAAAAGTTACCACCAAAACTGAAAGATCCAGGAAGCTTCACCATTCCTTGCACCATTGGCAATCTGACTTTTGACAAGTGCCTTTGTGATTTGGGAGCAAGCATTAATCTGATGTCGTTGTCGATCTTTAAAAAGCTGGATCTGCCTGATCCAAAACCCACATACATGTCGCTACAATTGGCTGACCGTTCCATTACTTACCCAAGTGGCATAGTTGAGGATGTGCTCGTCAAGGTGGATAAGCTCTTCTTTCCTGCAGATTTTGTTATTCTGGATTTTGAGGAAGATAAGAAGATTCCCATAATCTTGGGAAGGCCTTTCTTGGCTACTGGCCGTACCTTGATAGATGTGCAAAAAGGGGAACTTACTATGCGGGTCCAAGATCAGGATGTGACCTTCAACGTATTCAAGGCAATGAAATTCCCTACAGAAGATGAGGAGTGCTTAAAATTGGATGTGATTGATTCTGCGGTTACTTCGGAACTCGATCGCATGCTAATGTCTGATGCATTGGAAAAGGCCTTAGTGGGGGATTTTGACAGCGATGATGAAGACGGCAACGAGCAATTACAATATTTGAACGCTTCTCCCTGGAAGCGAAAGCTGGACATACCATTTGAATCTCTTGGTACTTCTGACCTTAAGAATGCTGAAGGGACGCTCAAACCATCAATAGAGGAAGCACCTACCTTGGAGCTCAAGCCATTACCTGAACACTTGAGGTATGCTTTTTTAGGTGATTCATCTACGTTACCTGTTATTATTTCATCTGACCTTTCAGGTAGTGAGGAAGACAAGCTCTTAAGGATTTTGAGAGAATTCAAATCGGCTATAGGATGGACCATAGCAGACATCAAGGGGATAAGTCCTTCATATTGTATGCATAAAATTCTGCTATAGGAAGGTAGTAAGCCAACTGTGGAACAGCAGCGAAGACTGAATCCCATCATGAAGGAGGTGGTGAAGAAAGAAATTCTGAAATGGCTAGATGCAGGCATCATTTATCCTATTTCTGACAGCTCGTGGGTGAGCCCCGTACAATGTGTACCTAAGAAAGGAGGTATCACTGTGGTCGCAAATGAAAAGAATGAGCTCATCCCTACTCGAACAGTTACAGGATGGAGAGTATGCATGAATTATAGAAAATTGAACAAAGCCACAAGGAAGGATCACTTCCCTCTTCCATTTATTGATCAGATGCTTGACAGATTGGCGGGTCATGAGTATTTTTGTCTTCTGGATGGTTATTCCGGGTATAATCAGATTTGTATTGTACCAGAGGATCAGGAAAAGACTACCTTCACTTGTCCATTTGGCACGTTTGCTTTTCGCAGAGTTTCGTTTGGATTATGTGGCGCCCCGGCCACTTTTCAGATATGTACGATGGCTATATTCTCTGACATGATTGGAAATAATGTCGAAGTGTTCATGGATGACTTCTCCGTCTTTGGACATTCATATGATGAATGTTTGAATAATTTGCGCGCCGTACTCAAAAGATGCGTGGAAACTAATTTGGTGCTCAATTGGGAGAAATGTCATTTTATGGTGCGTGAAGGCATTATCCTTGGGCATAAGGTCTCTAGCAAGGGTCTGGAGGTGGACAAGGCCAAGGTGGGAGTCATTGAAAATCTTCCCCCACCTAATTCTGTGAAAGGAATCCATAGTTTTCTTGGTCATGCGGATTTTTATCGGCGATTCATCAAGGACTTTTCAAAGATATCTAAGCCGTTGTGCAATCTGCTTGAGAAAGATGTGCCTTTCAAATTTGATGATGACTGTTTGGCAGCATTCGAGACTCTCAAGAAGAGTTTGATCACTGCACCAGTTATTACAGCACCAGATTGGACAGAACCGTTTGAGATGATGTGTGATGCGAGTGATTATGCGGTAGGTGCAGTTCTGGGACAGCGCAAGAAAAACCTCTTCCATGTGGTCTACTATGCGAGTAAGACTTTAAATGGTGCCCAATTAAACTACACCACTACTGAGAAGGAGCTTTTGGCTATAGTCTTTGGTTTTGAGAAATTTTGATCATATCTACTTGGTACGAAAGTAACAGTATTCACTGATCATGCAGTTATTCGCTATCTAGTTTCTAAGAAGGATTCGAAGCCGAGACTCATTCGTTGGGTGCTTTTACTTCAGGAATTTGAGTTAGAGATGAAAGATAGAAAAGGTACTGAGAATCAAGTAGCTGACCATCTCGCTAGATTGGAGAATCCCGATTCTACTTCACAGGATAGGACGTTAATCAATGAATCTTTTCCGGATGAGCAGTTGTTTGCAATTCAGGAGGAAGAACCATGGTTTGCAGATATTGTAAACTATCTCGTCAGCAATATAATGCCTCCTAATTTGACATCCGCTCAAAAGAAGAAGTTTCTGCATGAGGTGAAGTGGTATATATGGGATGAACCATATTTGTTTAGACAGGGAGCTGACCAGATCATCAGGAGATGTATCCCGTTCTGTGAGACGGAGGGGATATTATGAGACTGCCATTCCACGGTTTATGGTGGACACTATGGTGGTGAGAAGACGACAGCTCGTATTCTGCAAGCAGGTTTCTTCTGGCCTACTTTGTTCAAGGATGCTCATCAGTTTGTTTTAAGGTGTGATCGTTGCCAAAGAGTGGGAAATTTGTCAAGGAAGGATGAGATGCCATTAAATGTGATGCTTGAAGTCGAGGTCTTTGATGTGTGGGGAATCGATTTCATGGGGCCTTTTATCTCATCTTGCAATAATCAGTACATCTTGCTGGCAGTCGATTATGTCTCAAAATGGGTCGAAGTTAAAGCTTTACCGACAAATGATGCAAAGGCAGTGCTAAATTTTCTTCATAAGCAAATTTTCACAAGGTTTGGAACACCTCGGGTAATCATAAGTGATGAAGGATCGCATTTTTGCAACCGTAAGTTTACTTCTATGATGCAGCGTTATAATGTGAATCATCGAGTAGCTACTGCCTATCATCCGCAAACAAATGGTCAAGCGGAAGTGTCTAACAGAGAGATAAAGCGCATTCTAGAGAAGGTTGTTTGTCCGTCAAGGAAGGATTGGTCTTTAAAGCTCGATGAAGCTGTTTGGGCTTACAGAACAGCATACAAAACTCCACTTGGGATGTCACTGTTTCAGTTGGTGTACGGTAAGATATGTCATCTACCTGCGGAGCTTGAGCATAAGGCCTACTGGGCATTGAAGAAGTTGAACCTGGATTTAGATGTAGCTGGTAAGAAAAGAATGCTTCAGCTTAATGAACTTGATGAATTTCGACTTCAAGCGTACGAGAATAACAAATTGTATAAGGAAAAGGTGAAGAGGTGGCACGATAGGAAGCTAAATCCTAAGTTATTTGTGCCAGGGCAACAAGTTCTTTTATTCAACTCTCGGCTCCGACTTTTTCCTGGAAAGTTGAAATCAAGGTGGTCTGGACCTTTTATTGTCAAAACTGTGTTTCCACATGGAGCGGTGGAAATTTTTAAGAATGATCCGGACCAAGCATTCAAGGTTAACGGTCAGCGGTTGAAGCACTACTATGGGGACATGGCAAACCGGGAAGTGGTTAGTGCCATTTTGTTGACTACTTGAGAAGGGTACGAAACGTCAAACTAATGACGAAAAAGAAGCGCTGCGTGGGAGGCAACCCATGAATTGTTGTTACAGGAACCCTTAGAAGTTAATAACCTATCCAAAAACACAAAAAAATCAGAAAACAGGGGCTGAAAAAAAAATCCAGTGACCCCCTGAGCGCCCGCTCAGCTTTGCTGAGCGACCGCGCAGCAAGCTGAGCGCCCGCTCAGTTTTGCTGAGCGACCGCTCAGGGGTCGAGTACCAGAATTTTTTTATAGTTCAGAAAAAAAAACACAAAAACAGTTTTAGCCCATAAACCCACGATTTGTTCCCACTACCCCATCATTTTACCCCTTAATTCCCAAACCTTAATCTAATCCACACCCTATATATACATACACCTATCCTACATATCTCCCACAAAACTTCCTATACTTAAACCCTCTCACAAACATCAAAAATCAGTTCTTACACACTTTTATTCATGAATCAATGGCACCCAAGAGAGCACGCACTATTGACAGCAGCAACACAGTTCCTACTGCTGATTCATCGAGGGGTACTGCTGCAAGGCCTCGGTTAACTGACAGAGCCGCGGAGGAGGAGTACACTAGGCTGTTGGGGAAGCCGATTCTGAAGGAGAGGGGGTTTTTACCATCGGAGAGGGATGGTGAGTTGTTGCCCATGATTGCGGAGAAGGGGTGGATAGCTTTTTGTGAGTCACCCGAAGCGGTACCGATGAGCGTTGTTCGCGAGTTCTACGCGAACGCGAAGGCTGAAAAGAATGGGTTTTCTGTGGTCCGTGGGCTGACGGTTGATTATCATCCTGCGGCGATTCGCCGTGTGATTGGACAGCGAGAGAGGAAGCCCGAGGAGGAGAACTGGAATGAAAAGACTGCTGAGGATTTTGACTTGGATTTGATTTATGCGACTCTCTATCGACCGGGCACAGTTTGGACCTGCAGGACCGGCACTAATGAGTATCGTCACTTTCCGGCGATCGCCATGAACAGGTATGCCCGTGCATGGAATGCATTTATTTGTGCTAATATTTTGCCTTCTTCGCATGCACACGAGGTCACAGTTGAGAGAGCACAGTTGTTGTGGGGAATTCTGAATGAGGAATACTATGTGGACCTTGGTGAGTTTATCTACCAAGGAATTCTGAAGTTTTTGAGGGGAGCGAAGCATATGAACATCCCTTATGCATCTATGGTTACGAAGCTATGCCAAGCAGTGGGAGTGAACTGGCCGGCTCATGAGCAGTTGCAGTTGCCAGCAGCTCCGATTGATTCTGGCACTCTGAATGGGATGCAGGAGTGGACCGGTGGTGAGCTTGAGGAGCATGGGTTGGGTTATCGTCTTCCAGGAAGGCGTCCAGCACGTGGTGCTACTATGGCTAGGCCAGGGCGTGATGAGGCTGGTTCTTCGAGAGCTCAGGAGGGTGCTGGGATGGTTGATGCCCAGTATAGGAGGCTTTCACGGCGGATGGATGCCATGTATGAGACGCAGAGCAGGTTTGCTCAGGAGCTCACCCTTGCGTTAGGGACTGCTTTTCGAGGCCTTGGAGCTGATATCCAGTGGCCAGTTTTTGGTGAGGACTCTGCATACCCGCCGCCTGATACTCCACCCACTGAGGGTGATGATGATGATGACTCCGAGTAGGTATACCCTGTGTTCCTTTCTACTACTTTCACTGAGGACAGTGAAGATTTTTAGTTTGGGGGTGGTAGTTAAGGAATATTGTGTTTATGTCATATAGTTGCATATTCATGATAGTTTAGTTCATATAGTTGCATAATTTATGCCATATAGTTTTTTTGTTATGAATGTCATGTAGCGCATACATTTACCATGATCCCTTTTGCAATGATTTATCGACTGAATTGTGATATTGATGCGAGTGTAGTGATAGCAGTAAAGTGATATTAAGTTGTGTAAGTTGATATGCATGCTAGAAATAATTGTAAGTCCACTAAGTCTTAGAGAATGCGTAAGGGCTAGATTGTTGTTATGATTTGGTTGTTTTCAAGGTCAATCTACTTATTATGCTTAGAATTCGATTATAGGTTCTTAGTGATAAAGGCATGAAAAAGAAAAAAAAAATTTGGAGAAAAAAATATGGAAGTTTGTTGCTAGTTGTGGCTAGGCGTCAATTGGCTAGTAGCCGGCTCGCATATGGTGCGAGTAGTCTAGGGTTGAGCAAGATGGAGCGAAACGCACTTGCTCAGAAGTTAAAAAAAAAAAATTAGTTTATGCATAATTGATCAAGAGTGTGCTCTTTGGTATTCGAGTTATTAAGTTCTTAGGGGACTTTGTGCCTAGTGACCTAAGGCTTTTAGAGTCTGGGATCCGCTAACCTAACGCTCGTTACATGGATACCATTGTATAAGTCTTTTGTGGACCTCACTCATTGCACGGTCAAATAAGCATTTGAGTTGTAAATAAAAAGCACGATTCCGTAATAAGCTCCAGAGTTCTTGTAGTGTTGTATATCACTTTGTGCCTAGAATTTTTTATTCTTTGTATAATCGTTGGATTGCCTTGAGGATAGTCTAGTCATAGTAATTGGTCTAGTTCCGAAGCATATCTGTTAAGCATTTGCACACACCATGTTTTTGGCTGTATGTCTGTTTGCATGAGTTTATTGATCTTTAGTTGTCTAACTGCATTCGTTGAGATGTGGCAATTTGGTTGGTTAATTGTAGTAAGGGAGATCGCTGCATTTTCATATAGATTGCATTCATGCATGTTTTTATTTGTTTTTGAGTCTGTGACGCTTGAGGACAAGCATCGATTTAAGTTTGGGGGTGTGATAAGTGGCATTTTATACCACTTAGAACGTCTTAAAATGGCTTAAATTGGTGTTTTGAAATCAAGTATTTTGTGTATTTGATGCGTTTTTCTAGTGTTTATGCATTTCAGGGTTTTAGTTGCATTTCGGGGGAGGAATCATCAAGAATAAGCCTTGGCATGTGTTCACCATTGCGAGAGGAAAGAAACGGGCAGATTACGGCGAAGAAACGGAGCAAAATCAGAATTTTTCCAGTAGAGGTCTGAGCGCCCGCTCAGCATTGCTGAGCGGCCGCGCAGCAAGCTGAGCGACAACCGTCTTTTTGATTGGTACCGCAGTGGCCCTTTGGTTGGGTATTGGTGCAAGGGTCGGGAAAAAAGACAATTTATTTTAGGACTTCTACTTCTGTTTGGTTTCCACTTCTATGTAATCTGAGTTTTATGGGACTATTATATAAGTAGATTTGAGACGTTTTCATAAGTGTGGATTGAAGAAGATTGTGTTTTTACGCAAGGAGCGAAGGAGATAAGGAAGAAGACCGATTTAGCACACCGCAACGAAGAGGAAGCATATCTTCTTGTGATTCTTGTTTCGTTGTAACGTTGGATGCTAGTTTTCTTGCTTTGAACTTATTTACTCTTGTGACGTACTCTGGTTTAATATAATTAGTTTAGTTATTATTTTCTTGTGTTTGTTTATCATGATTTCATATGAACCCATGATGACGATAAGTTCTATTATGGGCTAATCGTGATCATGGGGTTGCAACGGATTTATTATGGAAATCTTTAGTTAATTGTTTAATACTTTAGTGTGTGATGATTGTATGATATCTAGTATTGGTTGTGCATATTCGTCTTATGTGCGTCGCGAACATATAAGATAGGGTGTTAATCTCTTGTGAAGCGACGGTGAATCTTGAGATTTAGAACTTGCCATGCTAGCATAGGATCATGTACGTTGTGCATGATTAGTGGGTAACTCTAACAGTTTTATTTGCCCTATGTAATCAAAAGGAATAACTTGTGCTTAAATCGTTGTGTTGTCAATTTCTGTAGACATATAGGAACTCAACATAATTGATGACTATTCAACTTCTATCTTAATTGTGGATGCTTGGTAGAATGGTATTGGTACAATGAAAGTTGGCTTTTATCAGTTTCGTGTTATTCGATTACTATCATCAATGTCACATGCTAAAGGTAATAACAATGGCTATAGAAGGAAGTAATAATGAAGTTGTGATCTCATGAGTGTTTTATTATTGATAAATTGAAGTGTTAGTTAAGTGGTTAATTAAGTAGTTAATTATAGTTAATATTTAATCAACAATTTTAAGTGTTAGTGTCTTAACATTGAGAAGTAATCATATATTGGTGAGTGAGTTTAATTAGACAATAATTCAGTCTGAGTCTCTGTGGGAACGAACTAGAAAGTATTCTATATTACTTGCGAACGCGTATACTTGCGTGAATATTAGCGCGTGTTTTCGCCCTAACACTATGCATTCAACAAACCCGAAATTCCTCTAGAATTAAACAAAGATAGCCAAACCTCAGGTGACATACGTCTCCGGTATGCATACTTCAGATCTCCCTCGGTTTTGGTTAAAGACGGTCAACTAGGATACAAAAATGCATTTGATGCAATGGTTGATGCGGTATACTCTGCACTGGAGAAGGCTGATGCTTCTTCATTGGATGTCGTCGTGTCAGAAACAGGATGGCCTACTGCTGGAGGACCTCAAGCTACAGCATATAATGCAAGACTTTACAACAATAATTTAATTAAGCGAAGTAAGAGCAAGGGGTCTCCAAAAAGACCAAAGAAGCCTGTAGAAACTTATATATATAACTTGTTTGATGAAAATCAAAGGAGCGAAATGGAAAGGCACTGAGGGATATTTGAGGCAAATAAACAAGCCAAGTACCCCATCACTTTTGCTTCTTAGTTATAGTATATCAGAAGCCATATTGAATAAGGATTAATGTTTGTATCCAGCCTTCAATCAAGTTCATTGCTCTGTATGTTTAAAGTGTCTACTACTTTGTTAACCTGATTTGTGTACTGTTTCGTGCCCAAACTAATCTATCTATATGGCAGATGAAAGAGTACAAAACTTTCATAAAACCTAACTTGCTCCTAGACTGCCCCCGTTGTAGTTAACATCTCACTCAAAGAACTTATCATTCTCACATCATCATTTTCTGCCCAAGTAGTTAACATCTCACTCAAAGAACTTATCATCCTCTCATCATAATCTTCTGCCCAAGTTTTTGGTGTGGTTCGGAGAACATGTCAGTTGGTAATCGATCGTGAAACAATGAGAAAGAGACTGCACAGGTCAAAGCAACAATCAACACACCAAAAACTGGTTCACCACGCCAGTCAAGTAGTAGCAACAAATACCGCAATATAGACACCAATCTTTGCACAAACAGGTCGACAACCAAGTATGCAACAAGAGTTGTGCTCCTGTAAAACTAAAAACAGAAGCAACGAGCAAGCTATCCAACTGCATTAATATAGAAAAATAGAACTTGTCATCAAAGAGTTAGAAATCTTGATTATAGATAACCGCCGAATAGCTCATCCAGCAGTAACACAATCAATCAGTCACCAAACCACCAATCCCAAGTCACAAGAGAGCGCTGATAGGTGTCAAAGCTCGATGAACTTTTAGAGTAATCCCACGTCCGCCACTCTGTTGAAATCCTCTTCCAAAATGATGAAAACACTAATCAAAATCTTATCATAACTAAAATTAAAAAAAATTATGAGATACATATGATAAATAGATAAATATGTGATTAAAAAATAATTATACAAAAATAAAAAAAATAAAAGAACACCTTCAGTGTCGTGACATCCCTGGTCTAATTAATTTTTTACTCTAATACTTTTAGCGTCGGTTAAATTAAAGCCCGTAGCATAAAGCAGAAATTTATAGCGTCGGCCAACTAGAAACCCGTAGCACAAAGCATACTTTTTAGCGTCGGTTGTAAACGGCGACGCCATAAATACTTTTAAGCGACGGTTACCTATAGAAGCGACGCTATTAACACTTTTAGCGTCGGTTAAATTAATAACCGACACCAAATGCCGTGCACATATACCTATTTGCGTCGTTCAATCTTGCAACCGACGCAGGAAGTACCTTTAGGCGTCGGTTCTTTAAAGAACCGACGCTAAAACTACGTTGCAGAAAGTACTTTTTGTACTAGTGCTTGCACGCTCCCCGGGTTAATTGGATAATAAGAAAAGGATAAAGTTGGTGAACCTCATCATTCAAATATCCTTTGTAGCATAAAAAGCGTTCATCTGGGAACTGAGTCTTCTTCTTAGATGCCATAAGCTTTTTCACGGCATGTTCAAGTGCATCATATGTTACGTTTGGTAAGCGCAAAAAAAATGATCTAGTGTCAAGTACCACTCCTGTCACTACAAGAAATTCGGCTATATTCGACCGAATGTTTTTGATCGAATTTATCTAAATTTGACCGATTTTGGTCTTAATTAGCTATTTTTGACAAACCAGTTGTTGGTCGAACAAAGGCTAGTCAAAAATAAGGGGTGCGGTCGAATTTAGCTAAATTCGATCGAATAAATTTGACCAACTAGATTCGATCAACTAAATTTGACCCAAATTGGTTGCAAAAACTCATTCCCAAATTTTTTTGACAAAATTTCAATTTTTTCGTAAAAATTGAAAAATCCCGCCCACATATACTAAATTTGACCAAATCTGGTTGAAAATAACTACGCTAAATTCGACCAGATTTGGTCGAAATAAGTATGCTAAATTCAACCAAATTTGGTAGAATTTAATAAGCACCAGATATTTAAAAAAACAACAGCAGAATTCATTTTGTTGCTCAGCAAAATTTTTGGAACTTTTTACTAGGTTTTCCATAATTTAATTTCATAAAACAATAAGTGACACCATAGTAATTTTTATTTACTAATATTAAAATTAAATAAATATGTAATTTAGATTTTAGAATACAATAATTTATATCCTTTAGTCACATATTGAAAAGCAAATATTATAAAAACTAACTCACCTAAATGATAAACAAATACGAAAAAAATAAAAAATAAACTTAAATTGGTTCATATACATTAAGTAATTAATACAAGTCTTATTTTACTTCTAAGTCTCCATAAATGAATGTGTCGGAGGTGGTAGCATAAACTCTCGTCGGAGGTGATGTAAATGAACTCACCGGAATTGTTGTGAAATGGTGAACTCGCCGAAATTGGTGTGAATCGGATGAATTCATCAAAACTGATTTAAATTAATTCTCCATTTGGAGAAATATAATTAGATGAGGTTTAGTATGAGAGAGAGATGTGTGTGTGTGTGTGTATGTGTGTGTATGTATATTATTTGGAATATACAAAATATGTATGAGTGTGTATGTAGTTAGAGAGTAATATTAAGTATGAGTGTAAATTTTTATATAAGATAATAAAATTGAATGAGGAATATAAAGAGAAAGAGATAATGGTGAAAGATTGAATGGTTGATATAAAATGATTGAGAAATAAATGAATGATCAAAATTAATTCAAGTTGGAAATCCATGTGCTTCCTTCTCAGCCAATGGAAGCGTGGCAAATGGAAATTCTGAAATGTGCTATATTCGACCAATAATGGTCAAATATATTATTTTCAACCGGATTTAGTCGAAAATAAAACACGGGTACATTCTACCATTTTTGGTCGAATTTAGCAGTTGAATTTAACTAATTTTGGTCGAATTTAGTAGCTAAATTTGACCAATTTTGGAAGACTTTAGTAGCTAAATTGAACAACTACGGTTGGTGGTAGTATTTAATGCATATGACACATATATTTGTTAGTAGTGTCTAAACCTATATTGATATTTCAATTTTTTAAAAAAAAATTATGAATGATCCAAATATGTTGATGTCAAGATCTATATATTTTGGTGATATGACAATTTTTTTTAAAAAAATTGATTTTGTTTGTTGTTTTAACAATCAACTAATAGTTTGAATATTACTTCTAACTAGTGATTAGTCACATATTGATGTTTCGATTTTTTAAAAAATATATATGAATAATCCAACCGTACGGATGTTATGTTCTATATATTTTAATGATATCACAAAATTTTAAGAAAATTATCAATTTATTTAGTTTTCTATTTTAACAGTTAACAAGTAGTCTCACCAGTATTTCTTACTAGTTTTTAATCCTATATTGATGTTTTGATTTAAAAAAAAATATATATGAATGATCCAACCGTACGGATGTCAAGATATATATATTTTGGTGTTGTGACAAAAGTTTTAGAAAAAAATAAATTGATTTTGCTTGTTATTCTAATAATCAACCAATAGTTTGAATAGTACAGGTCACTAGTGTTTAGTACCATAATGATGTTTCGATTTTTAAAATATATATATATATATATATATATATATATATATATATATATATATATATATATGAAAACTCTAATCATATGGATGTTAAGATTTATATATTTTACTGATACCAAAATTTTTTTAGAAAAATATAAATTTATTTGGTTTGCTATTTTAACAGTCAACAAGTAGTTTCACTACTATTTCTTACTACTGTTTAATAATATATTGATGTTTCAATTTTTTAAAAACCAATATTTATGAATGATCCCATCGTATATATTTCAAGATCTATATATTTTGGAGATATGACAAAAGGTTTGAAGAAAATAAATTGATTTTGTTTGTTATTTTAACAATCAACCAATAGTCTGAATAGTACTTCTAATTAGTGTATAATCCCATATTAATGTTTTTTTTAAAATACATACAAATAATCCAACCATACGGGTGTCAGGATCTATATATTTTAGTGATATGACAAGATTTCTAGAATAATATAAATTTATTTGGTTTGCTATTTTAAAAGTCAACCTGTAGTTTGACCATTATTTCTTACTAGTTTTTAATCTTATATTGATATTTCAATTTGTTTTAAAATATTTATAAATGATCCAACAGTACGGATGTCAAGATCTATATATTTTGGTGATATGACATAAATTTTATAAAAAATGATTTGGTTTGCTATTATAACAGTCAAATAGTAGTTTGACTAGTACTTCTTACTAGTGTTTAGTCCTATATTCATGTTTTGATTTTTTTTAAAAATATTTATGAATGACCCAATCTTACGGATGTCAAGTTTTAAATATTCTGGTGATATGACAAAAAATTTAGAATTTTTTTTATTCTTTTTGTAATTTTAACAATCAACCAATGGTTTGAATAATACTTCCAACTAGTGTTTATTCTCATATTGATGTTAAGATTTTTTAAAACATATTTATGAATAATCCAATCATACGGATGTTAAGATCTATATATTTTAGTGGTATGTCAAAAATTTTAGAAAACAATAAAAGTTTTTAGTTTGCTAGTTTAACATCCAATCGTTTGACCAATATTTTTTACTAATGTTTAATATATAAGTAAATTAATTTTATGTACACTCTTCATTTTTGACCATCTTCTCATTCGTATGGTTGATTTACTTAAAATATTTTTTTTTAAAAAAATAATATAACCCTAATTCATACCTAAAATTTCATGTTTAATTATGAAAACTTGATCTTCATAATTATTTAATTACAATATTTTTTTATCACCTTAATAACATGTTCTGTAAATTTATATTTAAGCATATGTCTTCTTGACATAACTATTTTTTTTGTATTGTTATGAATAATTAATATTTTTTTAATTCTTATCAAATATAACACAAATAGAAATTCAACATACTTATATTATATATCTCTATATGTATGTATATATCTATATATATTCCTAAATAAAAAATTTTAAACAATGAAAGTGTCATTCAATTTAAATTTTTTCTTTACATGTTATTTACTAACCATTTAAAAAATAAAACAATTTTTTAAAAAACTTTTGGTGCATTTTAAAGTTTCGGTCGCATTTAGCTAAATTCTACCATTTTTGGTTGAATTTAGTAAAAACAATTGGTGCATTTTCTTTAGCGGCAAATTTGTTATTTCCATTCATTTTTAAAAAAAGACGGGATATTTCCTGCCCAAATCATTTAATAAATTTGACCAAAAATGGTCGAATTTATTTTCCAAAATTCAAGTTATTAGCGGGAAGTTTCCCCCTTTTTTTGGTGAGTACTAAATTCGACCGAATAAAAATTGGTTGAATTTAGATTCTAAATTCGACCGAATAAAAAATCAGTTGAATTTAGCTGCTAAATTTGACCGATTGAAAAAAAGGCTGCTCCTTAATTCGACCATAAATGACCGAATTTACCCGTGCCCCTTAAATTCGACTAAATACGGTAGAATTTAGCCGCATTAATTTTTAGTTGGTCGAAAATATCCTTACTTTAGTAGATTTGAAAATTAAAGTGAAGAACTCTAATCAATTTTTTGAGTTTTGTGGAACAAATCTCGATTTTATTGAAGAAAAAGTAAACAGAAGGATAAGATGGAGATGAATATGATGATGAAAATGGGTAAAAGGGGTGAAAAGAAAGTAGGGTGGCTAGGGTTAGAGAAAGATATGATGGCCGACTCTCACGCTAGAGAGAGGTGAAAATTATGATGTGCAACAGCTGGATAGACATATAGGAAAATATCAAAGGTAGTAGGGATGGGTACTTATTTTTTTAAGAAACTCTGTGTACTTACACATAATATTTTTTCCAAAATAATTTTTTATTTTGATAATTGTTTTTATCAAATCGGATCATATTTGAGTCAGAGTGAAGATTTTTGGACCAATTTTTTGAAAAAGGTGTGATATTTTCAATTTAACGGATACAGTTTTTAATTCAGATTACTATCGTGCCTCAAAGTTATACATTTGTGGGAACTGAAACTTAATGCAATATAAAATTTATCTTAATCTTCTAATTTTTTTTAGTCAATTGAATACCCTCAAAGTCAAATCAATTTTTTTTAATAATCCAACAAATTAACATTATAATTCTTTCATTATTGCATAATCCCTATCATATATGAATTACATTACATATTATAATAAACCAAATACTGAAAGATTTATACTAGTGGGTCCCCACAATCACTCTCTCCTAGAATGCCTATAGTCCAAGCGTCAAGGTTGTATTCGAAAACATGAAATTTCTAGTAGAGTAAACCTGTTAATGTGAAGTTATTTAAACTTCCATCCACCGAGGAGACTTTGAGAAATAACAGGCAGTATGCAGTTATAAAATATTGAAAAAAAATACTCTGTGTGGCTAATTCTCATTCTTGCACGCCTCCGGAAAATTGGATAATAAGAAAAGGATAAGGTTGGTGAATCTCATCATTCAAATTTCCCTTGTAGCATAAAAAGCGTTCATCTGGGAATTGAGTCTTCTTCTTATATGCCATAAGATTTTTCATGGCCTATTCAAGTGCATCATATGCTATGTTCGGTAAGCACGATAAAATTGATCCAGTGTCAAATATCACTCATGTGTCACTATTACCTTTAACATATTTGAATACTGATGGATCAATTTTCAGACAAGAACTATCCAGACAAATGGATACAATTTCGACAATATAATCATCATAACCCTTGATTATTGGTGTTGTTACATATTGTGGAACCGGCGGATTTCCGATGGTGACATTAAGATAATAAACTACTCCTGATGATCTAAATTGAATCATTGGAATATTTATATTGAACTTTTCTTCATTTCTTGTATCAAATTTCATTGTTAACAGTTTAATGTTTTTTTCCATAATGTTTTCGAATGTCTCATTCAAATATTCAGGCAACGAAAATCGGTGGATGAGCGATAGTTTAACACCCATTAGAGGGATGACACTGATACATAATGAGATATATAATGGAAATAAGATAAAAAGCATGTTAAGAAAGATGAAGTCATTGTACTGGTGTTTGATCTCTTAGAATGGGGTGTATGCATGGGCGGCGCTGGGGTAACACGAGATGAGCCACCGCACAGGGTCTCTTGAAATTATAGGGCCCCAAATTTTCATATTAAATATTAACTAGAAATAAAAATTTAATTCTTTAGAAAAAAATTGGTCAATTTTTTCTTTAACAAATATAAGAAATATGGATAAAGTAGGAAAATTAGATTCATTAATTTCTTAAAAAGATTTTTGCGCTTTCATAATATAAAATATATATATAATTTTAATAACTATTCATATTACCGTTGCACTTATAAAAAAGAGTTTTTCGAAACCCAAGTTGTAGAAATTTTATTTACGAAGAACTATGTCGTAAGAAAGGCTAAATATTGATGATGATTTCGTTAAAAAATAATCTCTTTAAGGAAATATATCGTATGAATTTGTGCTTTACAATGTATTTTTAATAGTTAATTTTGTTTAAAAGTCGTTACTTAAATTTCTTATATTAAAGTAGATATTACGGGACCAATTTTTAAAATTTCGCACAGGCCCTCAATTTTTTTGCCCCGGCCCTGGTATATGAGCTTGATGAATGTGGTTTATGAGCTTGGTAGTGATTCCTTAATTTATATAATGCCGAAATAAATAAGATACGTGTGTATGGATATAGTTAAGCTGAATACCTCCTTCATTTATTTGTCCCACTTTCCAGCTTTTGTTATATGTTTTCAGCTATTTATATATACTGATAGAATTATATAGATGTTATAATCTTCTATAATTTTAAGGCTGTATCAATTAAGATCAGTTTAATCCAACTAGCATATCAAATACTAACAATGTTAGGAATAATTATCTTTTCACTCTTCATTCCTTGTATGCCAACCTGAGTTGAGTTGATGTGTGTGTATATGAAGGTAACTAGAGATGGCCAGCGTGGTAGAGGAGAGATGTAGTGCATGTTGTTGATCCTCCTTTGAAAGCAAACCTAGTATTAGAAACTCTAATATATGCTACTTATGGCTCACTCATGCTATTAAAAAAAAGTTATGTAATACTGAATAGTTAAGATAAAAATAATATATAATTATTTTATATTATTATCTATAACTTGATTCTTGTGTGTATGTGTATGTGTGTGTCTAGCTACCGATTTGAGATTAATTAAAATCGAGGATTAATCGGAAAGATTAATCGAAGTATAAATTAGATGTATTATAATATTAAATTATATTTAATATTATTATGATTATATTAGTTATTTATTAATATATATATGTATTCTATAATAATTTCTATATTTATACATATTTAAATGAATATAATATTTTAATTTTATTAAATAATAATATATACTCCAATAAATATTTATATATTTTAAATTATACACTTAAATTTAAAATAAAATCCCCATTTAAATAAAATAATTTAAAAACATGAAATTTTATTTTTTTATTATGATCAGAAATACTCTATAAAAATTAAGCAAACTATGTATAGTATTTATTATTATGCGCTATATTAAGTAAGCTAAAATATTATTTTTAATGTATTTAATTTTTTAAAATAAATATATACAAGTTTTTAATCTTTTATTCTCTCAGGTCATCTTAAAAAGTGGTATGGCTTGTTGGTGGTCCTTCTTTGAAAGTAGTCTAATTTTAGAACTTTTGTGAGTTTGTTCACTCGGTGTGTAGTGACCTTTGTTCTAATGATTAAGATTGATATAAATTGAGACGAGGCACATGCATACCTGAAAGGTAAAAGCGTTATGTTGCATGTAGAAGCATAAAAGCATAGTATTATAGCTTGCGATAGGGGTACAACTGGAAATTAGGATCTACTATATCTTGAGATATATATTTTATATTATATTATGCTTTAATAAATTTTACTAATTTTTTTCAGTGTACCCGTAATAAATATTTTAATATAAATTAGACGGTGTGAAAGAAATATTTTCTTAGCAAAAAAAGAAAGAAAAGAGAAATTTCCATTATCTCATAACTTTAGTCATATCACATACATGTACACAATTGCACACATTCAAATTTTAAACATCACTGTTATACCATAAAATCGTCATGATATTTTATCGGATCTTTAGAGAAATGGGTCGGATCATTGTCGAGAAAGAGGACGGATGAGTTCCGGAGAACAGGTCTTCGGAGCCTAGGGCGCCCCCTACGGGGCGCTCCCTATATGGGAGTCGCTTACGACGACTATTGACGATGAGAAGTTATGACGATGATCGGTGAAGTTATATATGAAGGTTTATGATGATCATTATGATAGAGGTTACGACGACCATGACGGGGGAAGTGCGCGACGACCGCTACGACGACGGTACCACGACGGTCGCTATAGTAGAAGACGATGATGAGGAACAAGTATTGCTAAGGAGCCTATGAATGATGATCTTAATTCAAAGAAGAAGGAGTGAAAATATCCCCAGACCCTCATAGAGCGCGCCCCGTGCAATATGGCCACACGGGGTGGCCGCTCCGCAACACAAGTAAGGTGATAAGGAAGAGTTAGTGAGGAGGTTGCTCACACAACTAAACTGGGAAGTGAACAAAGCATAAGAATCATACAATAAAGGAAGAAGAGCCCCCAGAGGACCTCTCCATACTTAGGGCGCGCCCTAGGCATGGGAGAGGACTCCAGAGAGCTCCAACCCTTAACAGGGTGCGCCCCGTGAAGAAAAAGGGACCTCCGGGAGCCTCTTATCCTAAAAAACATGTTAAAGGCGTCGTTTTGTAGTCTTGCGGGTTATCCTCGTAGAGGAACGATTGTAAACATCTAGTATGTGCTTTTGGAGCCCTGTCTCCGTATTCGGAGGGTTTTCCTCGAAGGGAGACTCTGGGGTTATCTCATACTTTGCACTTCTACGCTTAGGATCACTTGTCCTATAGTTTGGTGGGTTATCCTTATCGGGGGGTAAGGATGCGGTTTTGCATTTCTGGTAAGTCATGGCTGTACCTGCGATTACGATCGATGGAAGTAGCGGTAGAGGATGGGGATATCCTTCGGCTGAGGAGTTTCCTTGTTCGTGAAGTCCCAAAGTCGTAACTGAGTCTTGTGCCTTTATGACTAGGCCGCATCATCATGCACTCCTAAATCAAATTAATGTTCGAGTTATAATAGGGAGTTGGTTTGACAACTCCTATTGGGCCGCGGAATGAGAAGCCAAGTCCATCTAGGTTTATTGTTCTCCAGGAACTACGTAGGGTTTGATCCTCTATAAAAGGAGGTGTGTAGGCATATTGTGAGGGATTAGAAGTGAGAGCTCTATACGTCACCACCAAACACCCTTGCGATCTCAGCCCTCAATTTATCGGAATCATTACACTCCGATAACTTTCACGTCAAAGGACCACTGCTGCAGATTTTGATTCCGGCTGCGAACTTCAAATCTTTGTTAACCAAATTCCTCTGTTAACAAATTGGCGCTAGAATGAGGGGCTTGAATCAAATCGAATCTTAGGAGGAAACATGTCCAATAATGATGGAAACTCTCGTGACAACGGCTACAACTTTGAAGACGGACGCTACACACAAGATCAACATGAAGATGGATGCTACACCCAAGATCAATATGATGATGAACGCTTCAAGTAACATGAAGATGGACACTTCAAGCAACATCGAGATGGACACTTCAAGTAATATGAATGTTATCGCTTTAAGCGACATGATGAAGAATGCCTTAAACGGATAATTAATGATCGCTTTAAGCGATATGATGAAGAATGCCTTAAACGGAAATTTAATGATTGTTTTAAGCGATATGGTGAAGAGCGCCTTAAATGGAAAACTAATGATCGCTTTAATCGATAAGATGAAGAGCGCCTTGAACGGTAAACTAACGATCACTTTAAGCGATATGATGAAGAACGCCTTGAACCAAAAACTAACGATCGCTTTAAGCTATATGATAAAGAACGCTTTAAACGGAAAACTAATGATCACTTTAAGCGATATGATAAAGAATGCCTTAAATGGAAAACTAAAATCACTTTAAGAGATATGGTGAAGAATGCCTTGAATGGAAAACTAACGATCGCTTTAAGCGATGTGACGAAGAACATCTTGAACGGAAAACTGACGATCGCTTTGAGCGACATGATGAAGAACGTCTTAAATGGCAAACTAACGATTGATTTAAGGGACATGATGAAGAATGCCTTGAATGGCAGACTAATGATCGCTTTAAGCGGCATGATGATGAATTCGTTGAATGGAAAATTAATGATCATTTCAAGCGATATGATGATGAACATCTCAAATGACAGGATGACACATGCTTTAAGCAATATGAGGATGAACAACAACCGTTATGCTTCAACAATGGTGGTTTATTGGAGCAACTTTATCGGATGGAAGATTCTTTAAAGCACTTCTGAAAAAGCTTAGGTTTGAGTAGGGGAGACGAAAGTCACCAGCACCCTCGAAGATGTCACTCCAAAGAGAAACCAATTGGCAATGAACCCAAGATGGTTCAATCCAGTGACTTGGAAATTGGAAAAAACCAAGAAGAATCTTCATCTTCACGTATAAAACCCATTTGGGTAAGCAATTAGATGATTAAGATCTAAGGATGTTGAATGTGAAAACACAGATGGATGGAAATCAATTCAAGGAAGATCTCCCTATACGCACCAACATGTTTCCCAAGAAGAGGGAAAGACTTTGCGATGACAAGCATGTTTTTTTGCGACAAGATCAAAGAGGCTCCGGTTACGGGAAAGGAAATGATTATTGAAGGATTGAAGATACTCAAGAAGGTCTTCAGGAGAAAATTAGTCAGAATAAGAAATTCAGGAAGACCCGGAGAGGGCTTAGACGCGGCCAAGGGAGGCAGGCTGATGAAAGAATTGATAATGCCAAAGTGAAGGATGTTCACTCACTCGATGAAAGATCTAGTGTGTGCCACTTGCATGCTTCTTGAGAAAAGAAAGAGACTTCATGATGACGGATGTGTTAATTGCAGATGAAGAACAATTTACTAAAAAGTTGAGGGTGTACAATAGCATAGGACAAAAGTCCGAGAAACTTCAAATCAACGATGATCAAAGAAAATCCAAGGAGAATTATGAAGAGCAAAACAAGGTCGTGTATCCCACGACAGACGCTTTAAGGGGTAACACCCCGTCGCTTGCAATACATTGAGGATGTTCCGATTGTGGAAATTTCAGATGATGAACAACGGCTCCGTTTGGGGCCAAATCAAGAACGGAGGATAATCCCACATGCACATCGCTTAGGACGTACTCATAGAGAGATCCATCCTGATGATTTGGAAATTGAAAAACAATGAATAAGAGTATCTCGTTTGAAGAAAAGTTTCAAGATACAATTAAGTAACGAAGTTCTAAAAAGGTTGATTGCAGAAATGTAAAAGAATGATCAGTATGAGATAAGGACTCATAGACAAACCAATACACCCCTTACAAAGGAAGAAAGGCCTCACAGCAACAGAGACCCTTCCCCGGAAAAAAACAAAAAGAAGCTTTGAATATAGGAGGAAGGAAAAAGAACCCGAAATGATGATCGTAGGAGCAACAGCCGGGGAAGTAGAGGCGATACTCAGAATGGATTATACCGAAAATGATGGAGGAGTCGATATACACACACCCCAATAGTTAATGATAGAAGAAGGCCACAAGAGAAATATCAAGAGTCGGAAAGCCGATAAAGGATTAATGCTCAAAATTTTACACGAAATTAATCATAAGTAGTTGTGCCATCGCAGCCCAATATGTTGCACCCACGCAACTGCAAGGAGTCATGCCTCAGCCGAAAATGTTTTGCACCACCGTAACCGCAGGTTGTGATGCAAACTCAAACTCAGATCGCAGCAACACCCGCAGTCCCGGTCTTGTCGCAACCCAATATTCAGAACATACTTGGAATAGGAAATGTCAACGTGGATAATTTTGGAAAGCTATTATCAAACTTGGAAGGTGGGAAGGTTATAACATCCGCACAAAACATGTAGCCGTTCACCTTCGTGGTTAGGGAGACTACGACAGAGATTACATATTACGATCTTCGTCTAGGGGGTTGAATAAAATCTGAAGATTTTGCCCGCGGCTATGGAGTAACTAGGTTGGTTGGAAATTCAGATTTACTGGGAAAGACAAGAAATTGAATATTTTTATTCAGGGTATAAGAAATTTAGAATTCTATCAAGTTTAGAAGACTTAACTAGGAAAAAATTGGAGGATGATCACAAGGAGATTGCTTCAAGAAGAAGAAAAAAGGTCGTAAAGGATATTCTACATAAAGGAAATCACCGCAAACTTCCTTGACAAGGATATCCGAGGCTCAGATCACTTCCAATAAATTTCAAGAAAGTTCTTTGATCGAAAATATATGTATATCTAGGATGTTTCCTCCAGGTAACAGTTAAGGTTCTCTTTTATTTAAATTTTGGCATATAGAGAATCATATCTAGGATTACAAAGAAAATTAGACGCTCCAATCTATTAAAAGGCGCAAGCCCGCTTTGAAAGGAAAATTCAATTCAACTATTTGAAGCCCTAGAGGAAGCGAGAAGGATTTTCTTGTTTGAAAAATCACTTGGACAAACAGTTTGAACGGTAAATGCCCTTGTCGAGGTAGGCTCGTCCTTACACAGGACGCACCCTCCAAGAATGATTCCCCTTATTGAGATAAACGCGTCTCTTATACAGGAAGCACCCTCTAAGGATGAATACCCTTATCGACGTAGACACGTCTTTTATATAGGATGCACCCTCCTAGGATAAATAGTCTTGTCAAGGTAGACGCATCTCTTATACAGGATGCACCCTCATATGATGAATACCCTTGTCAAGGTAGACGCGTCTCTTACACAGGACGCACCCTCCAAGGATGATTTCCCTTGTCAAAGTCCGACGCTCCTCTAACAGAGGAAGCTCTCTCCAACAGTAATTCCAGAAGTATGCCTGATCTTGAATAACTTTGGAGTAATTTTGCATTGTGCATTACCAAGCTAAGGATGTGTCTGATACTTGAGGTGAACTATGGTTATACATGCATTCATAATCAAAGGAAACAGCTGGTAGCAGAATGTTATTCTTATCTAAAGGGTGTATTATCCGTGAAATCCTGCGATTACGAATTAGCCTTGGGCCTTCGAGGTTGAACCTCATGGTTGGACGTTTCTAAAGCTAGAAGAGGACCTCACCAAATGGAAGTTCCGTCAAAAAAGATGAGGAACCAACGGAAAGCAATGGAGGTTCCATCAAAAAAGACGAGAAATCAATGTAAAGCAATGGTAGTTCTGTAAAAAAGATGAGGAATCTACGCAAAAGCTTGAAGGTGAAAAGATGGAAGAAAAGCTCAATCTCGGTTTGTGTATACCATTTGGTTTATGCAATGCTGAAGCTATGAATGAGAAATAGGAAGTCCCCGTGTAAGGTGCGGCTTCGGCTCCCATTCTCCCTTATGTAAATTGTAGTTGATTGAAGTAGGGCTTAGCCTGAATATACTAGTAGCAGTAAAATTCCACATAACCTAGGGGGTAGTACATACGCTAGAGCGCATTAAGCTATTAGGCTAAAGTGTGCTAAAGTGCATCATTGATGAAATTTTGAAACTTTTTATTTGAAGGCATGAAGATCAATTCTCGTCGTTACATTTATTTCAAGACGTGAAGTGCAAATGAAAATATGCATAAAAATCGAAGATAATTTCCGAACACGCAAATAATAACAACATCATTCAAGTAAACAAAAAAAATCAAAGCCTCCCGAAGGAGCTATATATTCCTTAGGGTGCGCCCGAAGAAGGATTTCCCATGGAATTTGTTTTGGAGTCACTTCATTCTAGTTACAAGTTCTTTGGTTGTTTAAATTTTTTGAGATGAAAATATTTTAAGAAAAGGTGAAATGACAACAACAAGGTACGCAATATGGAGTCTAGACGCAAAGTGCGATAAGTAAATGGGTTCGTACAAACTGCAGGGATTTTATAGAGGCCCACGCCTCAATAAAAGTTGTAGTATCATTGAAGTCACAAGGAAACACATATGAAAAACATAAGATGTAGAAGGTCTATCAAGCACACCCTTATGCTCGGGAGGTTGAGAGGAGATAGTTCAGGATAGGAGGACGCACAGTGGAAGAAACATCATCTGCAAAAATAACAACGTCCTCAGTCGCAGCAGTACCAGATGCTTCGGCTATGACTCCTACCATGCTTTTGGCTGTAACATGCATGCCTAATGTCTGAACATACTGGTGGCCAAGTCCTAAGGGCATCCTCTTAGCAGCGATAGCCTTGGCATTGTCCACCTTGAGGTTATTGATGTATGAGAATATTTCTGCATCAAAGTAACTGAAGTCATATTCAGGATCGTTCACAAAGAATCCCCTTGGTGATTTAAGTTTGAAGGTTACACTTCCCACCATTGTTGCATCAACCATGATGTCCAAGATAAGATCAAACCTCTTTCCGAGGAGCAAGATCAAGTAGTACATAACTTATAAAACATGGAATAAAGCACACAAGATAGAGATACATGTGTATCGCTGGAGATGAAGAAAACATGGGATGAGAGTGTTAGGATTTATACACTGAACTATTCGTTTAAAGTATATATATTTTTATAATAATCATTTGAGAATCTTAAATGCATGTTTTCACTTTGTCTATATATTATATATTATAGACAATCTAGTATCAAATGGGATAGAAGAAGATTAGATTGTCAAGCTCGTTATATAATATAATAAAGGTTCACAGTCTAAGTGGTGTTAGACAAACCACTGGAAAGGCTGAAGTATTATTTAGAAATAGTATATCTTTACTATTGAATAATACTTGTATGCTTTGTATATATTGAACGAGATCAAAATTGTAGAATAATTCTTTCTTTTATTTTGACAATAAAGAAGAACTAAGATATTATGATATTATTATTACTTAGGTTCTTAATCCGGATATAGTGATTGACACTTATATTAAGTGCACGTGCCTTGATTCATACATTAAGTAATTTATTTTAAATTGCGAATTTATGTATTGGGCAATGACATTATATACAGAGTGGGATATTGACTTTAAAAGGAAACTGTGTCTGAAAAAAATATATTCGGGTGATGATGTCCTCTTGAAAGCTCATAAAGATAAATATGCTTTAGTCCTGCAGGCAGATTTATTCTTGCACAATTATAAGGTTGAGTGGATGATCAAGGATAAAAGATATTAATTAAATTAATTGTGAGAAATTAATTTAATTAATGGACATGCGATATCTTAAATATGGGGAATTTAATAAGCAAATAATATGACAGCCGAATTAAGTAATTAATTTATGGAATTAGGAAAGGTAGTGCAAATTTTAATTTTTTAGTGGATTGAATTAATATTGAATGACATTGGGCATGACCCAGAATGTCATTAGGAGGCCCGACCTAATTGTCCATGATCCCTACTGTAGCCTATAAATATTCTAATTCTCCTGAAGCTAGGCGTGGCGAGAACATGAGAACACGAGAACATAAAAATGAAATAAGATCCTAGGGTTTGAAAGAGGCATCCGTTTTTCACAAGGAGCCAGCTAGGGTTTTGGATTTTCGGAGCTTTAAGGAGAGGTAAACCTTGGGAGATCGAAGCCCACACTTCGTCCAATGAGAATCAGGGAATATAGTAGAAGGCATGGATTTGAATCGCTTGCGCCGTAGTGATTAAGGTTAATGTTCTGTTTGCATGCATTATTATTCATATCATAAAACGCAGGGCCGAGGTCAGATTGTTTCAACAATTGGCATCAGAGCCAGGTTCTAGGTTCTGCATTTTATGATATGAAGTCCATGTCATAATTATATATACATATATATATAGTGGTATGCTTGTATTGATTCCGTGATGCAGGTTGATATTCACTGTTATGGCCATGTTTTAATTATGTATTTGTATCCCACGCGGTTTAATCATGGTTATTTTTTTATGATTAAGATCCCATGTGGTTTATCGTGGTTTTTTTGTAAATCACAAGGGTTCATCGTGATAGTTTTTTTTATTCTGGTTTTTCTGATGTAATAGAATAGGCTTGTTCAGCTGTATTAAGTTGTATGTAATTGTTTGAGCGATTAAGCTGCAAGATACAGAGATTTTCCGCTACTCCATTTTGTTTTCGGGGAGCTTCATTGTTGTGGCTACAGATTTTGCAGACGATGTCTGATTTAGGATTGCAATACCTTTTCAGAAAGGGAAGAACGAGATAAACATGCTGCAATATATCTGAAGATCTATTGCCCCAGTTTTGAAGTTATTCTGAGGATGTTTAGGCTTTCAACCGGGATCTCGAAGGTTGATCAAGATATCCATTGATCAAGACATCTGTTGATCAAGTCATTCGTTGATGATCAGGACATCTGTTGATCAAGATATCCGTTGATCAAGATATCTGTTGATCAAGTCATCCGTTGATGATCAGGACATCCGTTGATCAATATATCCGTTGATCAAGACATCCGTTGATCAAGACATCCGTTGATCAAGTCATCCGTTGATGATTAGGACATCCGTTGATCAAGATATCTGTTGATCAAGACATCAGTTGATCAAGTCATCCATCGATGATCAAAGACATCTGTTGATCAATTTATATGGGGCCATAATAGTGAATGTGCTTTATTATGTTTTACATAATTTTTGTTGATCTTGATTATTGCTACTATATGTTTCTTGTATGTGTTATTATTCCATGTGATACTAACCCTTAGCATGCTAGAATGATATGGACATATGAATGTATTAATTAATGCTTTAATCATGAGAGTATGTTGCTATATAATGTGTTCTTTGTTGTTGACATAATACATGTGGAATTCGAAGAAATAACATAGGACAATGCATCTAGATTAAAATCCTTAAAGTAAATACTAAGTGGGAGAGGGAATTAATATGAAATTAAATCCCATGGTCTCCATTATTTTTTGTTTGTAATTTAACATAAAAGAAAATATAAATTATAAGTTAGATATATTTATGATGTCATGTCTAATAATGATTTGTGTTTAGTTTTCAGATCTTGACTAACATGACAAATTAGGACTTAACTGGAAATCAGTACTTATACTGAAGTCAGAACTTAAGATATCAGAACTTAAGTTATCATAACTTAAGTTATCAGAAGATATTCATCAGGAGATAATATCAGGACTTAAGAAGACTTTCAGATAAGGAAGGCGGTTGATTGAAAGGAAAGAAGATCAAGACTAAAATAAGAAGAGATATGCATGAAGAAGAATTCTATGAAGGATAGAAGACTTGCAGGAAAAGATAACTAATTGATATATTTTAGGATTCAGACTTACATTCGATATCAATTAGAAGATTATCTTGTAACTGTGTGGTATATAAACACAGCATAAGGTTTACACTAGAAGTGTTATTGTTATCGAAAATATTATTCATTGTAACCCTAGCAGCTCTCATGATATTTGTTCATCACTGAGAGAGAACGGTTCCATTGCAATACTGTTTTATTAATAAGATTATTCTGTGTTACATACTTGTGTTCTTAATTCGATTTGATTGTACTATACACTGTATTCGACCCCCTTCTACAGTGTGTGTGACCTAACAAAAGGTATCAGAGCCAATCTGTTAACAAATATACATTAAAGATCCAAAACAATCATGTATGAAGAAGAACAAACTCCAACCAAACCCACCAAAACTGAAGAAACTCCAAAGACTCAAATCTATAGTCGATATGGGATGTCATATCATTGATAATGTCATGTCAAACAGGGTAATTAACTGCAAGACTGCAAAGGAGATATGGGATGCCTTGGAGACAAGATGCCAGGGAACTGATGCAATTAAGAAGAACAGGAGGACTATACTCACTCAAGAGTATGAGCACTTTGACTCAAAACCTGATGAGTCATTAACTGGTTTATATGACAGATTTGTCAAACTCTTGAATGATCTGCCACTGGTGGATAAAGAATATGATCTTGAAGATTCTAATCTTAAAATCCTTTTAGCTCTTCCTGAAAGTTGGGATTTGAAGGCAACTACTATAAGAGACAACTATGCTCTTGATGAAACTACTCTTGATGAAATTTATGGTACGCTCAAAACTCATGAACTTGAGATGGATCAAAGAAGCAAGAGACATGGGAGAAAGTCAAGAACAGTTGCTCTTAAGGCTGAGGAGGAATCCCCCAAAGTGTCTGCCTCAAAGAAAGGAAAAGGAAAGGCTCTCATCATAAAGTCTGATTCAGATTCATCAAGTTCTGATGATGATGATGAGGATTCAGAAATTGAAAATCTATCTGAGATGGATGCTGATAAAGAGATGATGAAATTGTGTGCTCTTATGGTGAAGGGTATCACAAAGATAGCCTACAGGAAATTCAGAAGGGGAAAGAAGTTTTCCAGGAAAAGTGGAAGTTCTGATAAGAAGAATTTTATAAAATCTGAAGGCAAAGCAGGAAAGTCTGACAGAGGAGATTAATCAAATGTTAAATGCTATAATTATGGTGAGAAAGGCCACATATCTCCTGATTGCAAGAAAGGAAAATATGACAAAGGCAAGGCACTTGTCACAAAGAAGAAAAGTTGGACAGACACTTCAGATTCTAAAAATGAGGTGAACTATGCCTTGATGACAATACTGATAGCAGTTCTAAAGTTGCTGAGTTAAAGGGCAACAGGAAGAACATCCTAGTTCTTGATAGTGGATGTTCTGGACATATGACTGGAAATAAAGCCCTGTTATCAGACTTTATGGAGAAAGATGGCCCAGGAGTTTCTTATGGAGATGGCAACATGGTAAAAACTCTGGGATATTGCAATATCAATCTTGGGAATGTCATCATTGAAAAAGTAGCTCTAGTCTCAGGACTTAAACACAATCTGCTGAGTGTTAGTCAAATCTGTGACAGAGGTTATCATGTGGATTTTTTGAAGAACACTGTGAAGTTGTAAGCAAATCTACAGGCAAAGTTGTTCTGAAGGGATATAGGCATGGTAACATTTATGAAGCCAAGCTTTCAACAAGTTTCGATAGTTCTGCAATCTGTCTGTTAAGAAGAGTATCAATTGAAGAAAGCTGGGATTGGCACAAGAAACTCTCTCATTTAAATTTTAACAATATAAATGAACTAGCCAAGAAAGATCTTGTGAGAGGACTGCCAAAATCAGTATTTGCTCCTGATGGCCTTTGTGATTCATGTCAAAAGGAAAAACAAAGAAAATCTTCATTCAAGAGCAAGACTGAATCTTCAATTCTTGAGCCTTATCACCTACTACATGTTGATCTATTTGGTCCAGTGAATGTCATGTCTATTGCAAAGAAGAAATATGTTACGGTCATAGTAGATGAGTTTACCAGATACACATGGGTGTATTTCTTGCACACAAAAAGTGAAACTGTATCTATCTTGATTAATCATGTCAAACAACTGGATAAATTGGTCAAAGACTCTGTGAAAATCATAAGAAGTGATAATGACACTGAGTTTAAGAATTTGATAATGGAAGAGTTCTACAAAGACCATGGAATAAAGCAGGAATTCTCTGCTCCTGGAACTCCATAGCAAAATGGAGTTGTTGAAAGAAAGAATAGAACTCTTATTGAAGCTGCACGAACTATGCTTGATGAAGCAAAGTTACCAACCTACTTTTGGGCTGAAGCTGTGCAATCTGCTTGTTTTACTCAGAATGCAACACTTATCAACAAGCATGGAAAGACACCATATGAGGTGGTGAAGAAAAAGAATCCAAAATCTGAAGTACTTTCATGTATTTGGTTGCAAGTGTTTTTTTCTTAAGACTCATCCTGAACAGCTATCCAAATTTGATCTAAAAGCTGATGAAGGAATTTTTGTTGGATATCCACTTTCCACAAAAGCCTTCAGAGTCTACAATTTAAGAACAAGTGTTGTCATGGAATCTATCAATGTCTCTTTTGATGATAAGAAGATTACTGGACTTGAAGATTTCAATGATAATGATCAGCTGAGATTTGAGAATGAAGTTTTAAATTTTCATTCTGTAAATTCTGATAGTCTAAATCCTGATACTGCAAACTCTGGTGGGTTAAACTCTAATGTTATTGAAACTGTGGTGACTACGCCAAAGGAAAATGCACCTGTGCAGGGGGAGCATATTGAAGATCTAACCACATCTCAAGAAGCATCAGAACCTAGAACAGGCTCTTTAAGTTCTGATTCATCAAGTTCTGATGGTCCAAGTTCTGATAATTCTGGAAACTCAAATTCTGAAGAATCAAACTCAGAGAGCATAATTTCAGGGGGAGCATCAGAAAATGTTGATGGAGACAACATGGATCATGGGGGGAGCATCCAGTTGTAGAGATAACCTTCCATCTACAAGGAAGTGGACTAAAGCATATACACCTGACTTGATTATTGGAGATCCTGAAGCAGGTATTAGAACGAGAACAGCAACATCAAATGAATGTCTCTATCATTCTTTTCTTTCTCAGGCTGAACCAAAGAAAGTGGAAGAAGCTCTTCAAGATGTTGATTGGGTGCAAGCAAAACAGGAAGAGTTTAATGAATTTGAAATAAATAAAGTCTGAACCCTAGTTCCAAGACCAAAGAACATATCAGTTATTGGTACAAAATGGGTGTTCAGAAACAAAACTGACAGTGATGGCATAATTACAAGAAATAAGGCAAGGCTGGTTGTAAAAGGATATTCTCAACAGGAGGGAATTGATTATGATGAAACATTTGCACCAGTTGCTAGATTGGAAGCCATAAGGATATTTCTGGCTTATGCTGCTCACAAAAAGTTTAAAGTCTTTCAAATGGATGTAAAAAGTGCTTTTCTTAATGGAGAATTGGAAGAAGAAGTATATGTTGAACAACCTCCAGGTTTTGTAGATTCAAAATTTTCTAATCATGTCTACAGACTTGAAAGCACTTTATGGCCTTAAGCAAGCTCCAAGAGCATGGTATGAGATATTAGCTCAGCTTCTTCTGGAAAGTGGATTTAACAGAGGGACTATTGACAAAACCTTATTTTATCTCAACCATGGAAATGACTTACTTTTGGTGCAGATATATGTTGATGATATCATTTTTGGTTCTATAAATGACAAACTTTATAAAAGGTTTGACAAGCTAATACAGTCAAGATATCAAATGAGTATGATGGGAGAACTTAGCTATTTTCTGGGCCTTCAAGTCAAGCAGAATAAAGAAGGAACTTTTATTTGTCAATCTAAGTACACCAGAAATTAGTTGAAGAAATTTGGAATGCAAGACTGTTGGAGTGCATCCACTCCTATGGCCACTGCAACAAAATTGGATAAGGCTACTAGTACATCAGTAGATATTACTGATTACAGAGGTATGATTGGCTCACTACTCTATCTAACTGCAAGTAGACCTGATATTATGTATGCTACCAGTCTTTGTGCAAGATTTCAAGCAGATCCAAGAGAACCTCACTTAACAGCTGTGAAAAGAATTTTCAAGTACCTTAAGGGTACAACTAATTTAGGATTGTGGTATCCTAGGCAATCAGACTTTAAGCTAATAGGTTACTCAGATGCAGATTTTGCAGGGTGCAAAATTGACAGGAAAAGCACAAGTGGAAGCTGCTAATTTCTTGGAGGCAGATTAGTTTCTTGGTTTAGCAAGAAACAAAAGTCAATTTCCACATCAACTGCAGAGGCAGAGTACATTGCTGCAGGAAGCTATTGTGCACAAATTCTTTGGATGAAGAATCAGTTACTGGATTATGGGTTAGAATTTTCTAAAATCCCTATTTACTGTGATAATCAAAGTGCTATTTCTATGATAGGTAATCCACTTCAGCATTCAATGACAAAGCACATCAGCATTAGGTACCACTTCATAAGGGAACATGTGATGGAATGTACAGTGGAATTGCATTTTGTTCCAACAGATCAACAACTAGCAGATATCTTCACAAAACCATTGTGTGAAGCTACTTTTATAAGATTGGTAAATGAACTTGGAATGGTTTCAGGTTCTTTCTCTAAATCTGTTTAGTTTATGTTCTGATACATCAGACCTTATGATCAGTATTTACAGATATTATTATCTTTATGTAATATGTGCTTAAATTGAAATTTACCTAAATGCTGATTGTTGTCTAATGTGAATTTCTAAACTCTGATAGTGATATGAATGTTTCTGTGACTATTCAATCCAATGAGGATAACTGTGCTAGATGTTGACCTAGTAGTCTCTAATATACTAAAGATCCCATGTTTGAAGTAATTGTTTATGTTGAAATCTTTTAACACAAGCAAATTATGATATTGAGCTTGGTTAGGTTTACTTTGTGTATCTTATTACTAAGTCAAAAACTAGAATAGTGCTTCTTATCTGTTAATTTTTGATGTTGGTAAATCTTACGGATGTACTAAGTGTTGATAAGCCTCACTTATCAAAAGAAAAAGTTAAGAAAAGAAATAAATGTCAGGTACTCCTTTGAGATCTAGAGAAAAATGTATGTGGAAGGGAAGACCCAAGTGCATTGCTGGTATTAAGTAATTAATATGCATTAAAAAAGCAAAATAAAATTTTCTTGGTGACTTTTCACATTCTCTGATTACTGGAGAAATACTCTGATAACAGCATAAATTCTAATAAGCAGTCGTGACTCACTTACACTGAGAAGCCACTGTAAAAAGGAATTTCAAAAGATGCATAAAATGAGCACAAAACAGTTGAGGTGGACTCATGCATGAACTCATTCTATAGTAGACTTCAGACTAATGACAGATTTTGGGCAAAGTTCTTAGTTATGCCTTATTTCTAAGATGTACTGAAGTGAATCAGACTTTACTCTTTGTCTGATATTTAGCTTAAAGCACACACTTACACTCCATATGAATGATGAAAATTACCATGGTGATCAATGTTGTTTTAGATGAACAGTTTATGTGTTAGTTGCATAAATTCTGAGGACAAGTTCTGATGGAAGTTCTGATGATTAAGTTCTGCAGAAACCATATCAGTATTTGTGTGAAGAATTACAGAAATAAACATTCACTTTTTGAGTACAGAAGCCATATTATGATGACCTTTAAATTCTGATAATATTCAAGTTCTGATGCTTACGTGGCAGTATTTATTTCCTTGATTTTTTTTTGTCAATACTTGAACGTTTATATTTTATCAGAATATTGGTTTAAGTGAGATAAAGACAGTAATAATCATTTGTTTAGTGGGAACAATTTTTTTTTTGAAAAACTGCATGTGCATAGTAATCATTACTTATTTCCCGTGCCAATTAACTTTTGTCTTAATTACTGCATGGCTGACTGATATATAGTCTGTTCCACTTCTCAATAACTGCTGTCAAGTGGACCGTATAAGTAAAAGAGATAAAAGATTTTAAAAATCTTTTACTTACATTTCTTTCTATACTCTCTCTCTTTTTCTTATTTTCTCATATTCTCTGACGGTTTTCTATATAGACATTTTATCAAACACCTTTCAGGCACTCTAAATTTTCACTCATTTTCAATGGCACCCAAGGATATAATCTTTAATGGAGCAAAGTTCGTCCCAAACAACTACGCTGCCATTCTCACTAAGAGTGAAGCTCCTTCAGAACTTCATTTTATTCAGGATTTCTTATCTCATAGTGAAATTGGGTTCGCTTTGACACAACCATCCAGTTTATCTGGAACTCAAGTTCTGACATTCTGGCGTACAAGACTTTATGATGATGGTGGTAAGCATGGGACTCCAAGCATCTGTTTACAGCAAAGGAGGTTGAGTATGTTGTTACTCCGGCAACAGTTCGAAAAGCTCTACACCTACCTGAAAACTGTCAATTCAGTTCTGCTGTGGAGGAGCCCTTGCTACAGCAAATGATGGCTAATCTAGGGTATGAAAAGAGTTTGGCTAAGATGGGTCAACTCAAACGCCCATATATTCGAAGGGAATGGAGCTTCTTCTTCGATTGTATCACGAAGACGTTTGCCAACAAGTGCTCAAATTTTGATGCCATTCATATTCTGACACAACAAATTAGGTATGCATTCTTAAACCAGTCTCATTTTGATTATGCAAAGACTGTGTTATGTTTTATAGGAGATTGAATGAAAGAGGACAGGAATGTAGTTTACTTTGCTAGGTTCTGTCAGTTAATTTATAATTACTATACATCAAATGAACCACAACTAGCAAGTGAACTCATAGAACCGTTTAGATTAGCTAAGAGGGCTTTTACTGATCTCTTAATTGCTGACAACAAGAAGGAAGTTTTGAGACCTATTAGAATTCCTTTATCAGTAAAGCAAGCTCTGGTAAATGCTGATTCTGATACCTATTCATTGCTATATCATAATGTCCAACCCGCCAACACACAACAACCATCAGAACCCACCATTAACCAAACACAACAACCACAGCCATCAGCACATAATCAAGTGAAGCCTTCTCCTTCTAGAGCAAAGAGGACTAAGACAGTACCTCAGTCACAGCAGAAAAGAAGGAAGATAATTTTAAGAGATGAGTCTGATGATGAGGTACAAGTTCAACCATCAGAACCTGTTGCTGAAGTAACTGAGAAGGTCATTTCTCAGACAGCTCAAGAAACTGGGAGTTCTAGGCCCCTAAAAAGGCTTAGAAAGCTAAACTCTGATGATCAAGCTCCTAGAGTCTCTCCATTAGCTAAGAGACTTAAAAAGCAAAGAGTAAGGAGGGCTCTAGAATCATTAATCTCTGAAGAAGGAATGGAAGCAGCAACTGAGGAAGGAGGTCAGGAATCTCTGATCTCAAAAGACCCAATTGTGATTGAATCTCTTCCCACTACTGAACCTGACTTTACTGAAGCTCACAAATCTCCTATTCAAGTGCCAGAGAATACTCAAGAACACGTGTCTACACCTCCTGTGTCTCCTATCATTGATCAAGTACATGTTGATAATCCAGGTACAAGTGCTGAAATAGATATTCACAATTTGAATGTGCCTGAGGTTCTGTACTTGGAAGCTCCAACCATTCCTCAGCAAACTCCACCAGCAACTCCACTGCTAGATGCTGATGTTCATGCAGATGAATCTTCTATTGCTTCACATACAGTTATTCTATCACAAGATGCTGATACTGAAGATTCTACAAGTTCTGTTGAAGTAAATGCTGATAATACTGGTGAAGCTGCTACAAATGTAAATGCCGATGCAGCTGGTCCTTCAGGACATGCACCTCTGCAAACAATTGATAAATCTGATTTGATTAAGAAGTTTGTGAGAGAGGATGCACCAGTACCTTGGAGTGAAACCTCCAGAGGAAGAGAATGGATCAAGGAGTGGAACAAAGTTGATTTTGTTCCTACAGCAAATATTTTTGCTGAGCACCTGGCTAAAGCTGATGAGATGCTGATGAATGATGACTTCAAAGCACAACTCAGAGTTACTGCATTGAGTACTAGGAACCTTCAAGGACAACACTCAATAAATCAAGCCAAGGTGGAAAAAATTCAAGAAACACTGATTCAGCAAGATATGAACGTTAAATTGGACAAGAAAAGGTTTTTAAGACAGCCTTTGACCGCATTGGGTATATAGAAAAGACTCAAGAACAGCAGCAAGCTCAAATATCTAATATTTTAAAGAATCAAGCTACTCAACAAATCCAACTCAATGAAATCCAAAACTCTGTGGAATTGCTTGTCTCCCTGCTTCTACTAGATGATGCCAAAAAGGGGGAGAAAGTGATTAAGTCCAAATGCCAAACTGATCAACCACTGAAGGATAAGGATGATGATAATGAAGACCAGGGAAACTCTGAAAGGAGTAGAGGTCTAAGTCAAGGCAGGGGTTCTTTATCAAGGGAAGCCAGAACTACAAGTCAAAGAACAAGTTCTGATACTGGTAAAAGGATAAGTTCTGATGAACAAACTCTGAAACTTGATGAAGAGATCTACAAAAGGTTGTTCCTAAAGGAAAATCCAGGAATGGATATTGAAAGTCTGAAGGAAGAAGAGATTAGACTGAAAGCTGAAAATGACAAATCTAAGTCGAAGTCTAAAACTCAATTCACAACAAAGAAACCACCTAAGCCCAAGGGCATTGTGATCAAAGAAAGGATTGATACTGAGGCATCTAAGGCCAAGTCCAAATCGCAGGTGGAAGTTGATCTTAGATTCAAGGGTAATGCAAAAGTTGATGAACCTGTAAAGATATATATGTCAACTATGGATCTGGAAGCAAAATCTGATGAAGATACAAATCTGATTTTGAAGAAGAAAAGAAATATTCAAGCAACCTCTGACAGAGCTCAAGTTGTCTTGACATCAGAAGAAAAGGAAACCTCTGACATTGCTCATGTTAAACCTTCAAAAGTTCTACTACCTGGATTTACTAAAGCTCAACAATCTGCTCAAACTATGAAGACTTCAACAAATGTTTTTAAGGGTAGATTGCTCCAAGGGAAGGAAGCTAGGGATAAAACAGGACTGGATAATGCTGATGAGAAAAGAGTAAAAAACTCTACCTTAGATCCTACATCTCTTTCTGAACCAGGAGTAGGACAACTCCAGAAAGACTAAATCAATTAGAGTTTGTACAGATGGTTTACAATTCCAAGCTGAAAGAAGACATAATGCTTTATTTTATGACAGATGGGAGAGTATTCCAGATAAGAAAGAATGCAATTCGGTTGAAGTATTATGAAGGACTGTAACATGTTTTATTTCTATTTCAAGTGAAAAACAGGTCAACAGATGGTGCTTCCAGTTACTTAAAATCTGATATTCAAAGGCAGAAGAAACTTTACTCTGTAAAGTCTGACAGACCATACTATCCAAAGTACAGAGCTCACAATGGTGAATTAGTTGAGATGAAGCCTAATACCGCCAAGATCACTACATTTCTGGGTATTAAGGGTGTTGAATTTAATCTAGAGTCTGACAAAGCTTATCTGATCAGACTGGATCAGGAAATAAGGAAAGCAAAGATTAATGATCTCAGGGCTGCTATCTTTCAGACAGGAGAAGATACAGTTGAACTTAAAGACACTAAAAGGAGGATGATAAATGAACTTGAATATGCTGAGAGAACTCTTTTGAAGAACTATCTCAGAACAACTCCTGACATTCAAGAGATCACACACTGAAGCCAAGTCAAGGACTACAACTGTTAAATTTTGAAGGATAT
Organism: Apium graveolens; assembly: GCF_009905375.1. Lineage (NCBI taxonomy): Eukaryota > Viridiplantae > Streptophyta > Magnoliopsida > Apiales > Apiaceae > Apium > Apium graveolens. The sequence goes on from NC_133653.1 coordinate 229,934,829, forward strand.
ACAGGCTAAAACTGATATCAGACTTTAAGGATGGTAAAAGCTACAAGGACTGTGAGTTGTAGTTATCTAGTCAAATTCTCATATGCATTTGTACTTAATGTTTTTGACATCATCAAATATCTATTGAACTTGTATATTATGCTAATTTACAAGTTAGGGGAGATTGTTAGATATATTTTTGATGTCATGTCTAATAATGATTTATGTTTAGTTTTCAGATCTTGACTAACAGGACAAATCAGGACTTAACTGGAAATCAGTACTTATACTGAAGTCAGAACTTAAGATATCAGAACTTAAGTTATCAGAACTTAAGTTATCAGAAGATATTCATCAGGAGATAATATCAGGACTTAAGAAGACTTTCAGATAAGGAAGGCGGCTGATTGAAAGGAAAGAAGATCAAGACTAAAACAAGAAGAGATATGCATGGAGAAGAATTCTATGAAGAATAGAAGATTTGGAGGAAAAGATAACTAATTGATATATTTTAGGATGCAGACTTATATTCGATATTAATTAGAAGATTATCTTGTAACTGTGTGGTATATAAACACAGCATAGGGTTTACACAAGAAGTGTTATTGTTATCGAAAATATTATTCATTGTAACCCTAGCAGCTCTCGTAATATTTGTTCATCACTGAGAGAGAACGGTTCCATTGCAATACTGTTTTATTAATAAGATTATTCTATGTCACATACTTGTGTTCTTAATTCGATTTGATTATACTATACACTGTATTCAACCCCCTTCTACAGTGTGTGTGACCTAACATTATATATACGTCACCCATCGTGGAATATAATTTATGATGTCTAGAATGTTAAAGAAATTGCTAGAACAAACTTCTTAAATTAATAATAAATATTGGAAGGTATACGTCACCCATCGTGGCATACCTAGTCTCATAGATTTCAGATAATTATAAGATATCATTTGATGGCATCTAGAATAATTATGTTTAATTTAAGATTTGATGATGGTATACAATTACCTATGGAAAATAATACAGACCACCCCAACGTGGCATATTATTTAGTAATAGGACCAAAGTAACATTTAAACAAATTTAGGTGGTATACATGTCACACATCAAGGCGTACCAGAAACTTATGGTGTTTAAATGTTAGTGCATTAATTTTAATAATTGTTAGAGGAACCAATAGGTCTTAATATTTAATGCACCCTTTATGTGTTATGTAATGTTTTTATGCATGATTATCAGGATATAATGGGCTTTAATCCACTGTTCACCATACTTAAGGATAACAAATTTACCAGACCTAATTATATTGAATGGAAATGAAATTTGGACATTGTGCTAACTGAGGAGTACAAGTTTTGCACTTATGAATCCAATATAGATAAGCCTGCTGCTGATGCTCCTGAAGATGAGAAAGAGTATTATAAGTGATGGATTAAGGCTGATGAGATATCGTGATGTTACATTTTGGCAGCAATGTCGGGTGTTTTGCAACATTAACATCAGTCTATGGCCAATGTCGGGTGCTCTTTAATCTCAAGGAACTTTTTGGAGATCAGAATAGGGCTGATAGGCAAGTAGCCATGAAGGCTTTAATAAACACTCAGATGGCTAAAAGAACTCCTGTAAGGGATCATGTTCTCAAGATGATGTCGCATCTGAATGAGATAGAGATCCTTGGTGCTGAACTTGACGGGGAAACCCAGATTGACATTATCCTTATGAGCTTTTCCAAGAGTTTTGAGAAGTTTTGCTTGAATTACAACACGAATAAGAGGTTGTATAGTCTCACAGAACTCCTGACAGAACATCAGGCAGCTGAAGGATTATTTCGGCAAAGTGTTCAAGTATATGTGGCTGAGAAAGGTTTTTCCTCTAAGTCGAAAGATATGAAGAAGAAGAAAAAGGCTCAGACACAGAAAGCTGTGAAGGCAGTGGGAGTTCAAGGTGGTATGAAAAAGCCTAAGGGAAAGTGCTTCAGGTGCAAGCAGTCAGGTCACTAGAAACATGATTGTTCTCTTCCTAGGAAGACAAACAATACTGGTATGTCTCTTTCTCTAGTTACAGAAACATATGTAGTGGCTATATCTACGAGCACTTGGTGTGTAGATACATGAGCCACTGATCAAGTTTGTAATTCTATGCAGGGATTCCAGCTATCCAGAATGCTCAGAGCTGGTGAGATATATGTGTTCATGGGAGATGCTACAAAAGTAACAGTAGTTGCAGTAGGAGTTATTTATTTATATTTCGGTTCTGATAGGATTTTGGTATTGAACAATTGTCTTTATGTACCTTCTTTTAGAAGGAATCTAATTTCGGTTTCTAATCTTTCTATGGATGGTTATAATGTTTGTTTGGATTTTAATATTTCTATTATGAAGAATAAATGAATTATATGTTCTGGTACATTGCAAGATAATTTGTACATAATTAATCCTAGTCAACCTACACTGCAACTACAATATAGGGAATTGAACAACACGTCTTCTACCTGTACTAAAAGAAAGGAACCTTCTAGTTTGAACCCAACATATCTTTGGCACTTGAGTTTAGGTCATATTAACTTGAGGAGGATTCAAAGACTGGTAGCAGACGGGCCTTTAAGCTCATTGGTAGTGGAGCCATTTCCAGTTTGTGAATCCTATTTGGAAGGTAAAATGACTAATATGCATTTCAAGGCAAAGGGGAATAGAGCCAAAGAAGTGTTAGAATTGGTTCACACTGATTTATATGGACCCATGAATATCCAAGAAAGATGTGGTTATGAGTATTTCGTCACATTCATTGACGATTATTCAGATATGGGTACATTTATTTGTTACACCATTAGTCTGAGTGCTTTGAGAAGTTCAAAGAGTATAAAGCTAAAACGGAGAAGCGACTTAATAAAGGTATCAAGTCACTATGATCAGATCGTGGTGGCGAATACTTGCTTGGAGAATTTAGGGAGTATTTATCAGAGAATGTTATGGAATCCCAATTAACTACACCAGGCACATCCCAGCAGAACGTGTAGCAGAGAGAAGGAACCAGACTCTTTTAAAGAGTGTTAGATCGATGATGAGTTATTCAGATTTACCCAAGTCATTTTGGGGATATGCCTTAGAAACAATAGCTTATCTTCTGAATCTAGTCCCTTCTAAATCGGTTCCTAAAAACCCCTTAAAATTATGGACCAGGGACAAATCGAGTCTAAGACACATTAAGATATGGGGTTGTCCAGTACATGTGCTGAACAAGAACGTGACAAAGTTAGAATCTCATACAGAAGTAAGGCTGCTTGTAGGCTACCCCATGGGAACGAAAGGTTATTTATTTTATAGTCCGAAGAATCGGGATGTCATTGTTAGCACCAATGCTAGATTCTTAGAGCAAAACTATATAAAATCACAAACCCACGAGTAGTATCGTTGTAGAGGAACTAGTGGGAGGGACAGATAATACCCAGAAACCTATAGTACAGGTAGAATAACCACAACAAAATGCACAACCTGTCACTAATACCGCACCAGTGCCTTGTCGTAGTGGGAGGGTTGTTCGACAGCCTGAAAGATTCATTTTTTGGGAGAGTCTTCGGACTTGGTCTCTGGTGAACATGATGATGATCCCCAGGCATATGAAAATGCACTGCAAGACAAAGATTTGGCAAAAGGTAATGGAATCTGAGATGGAATCGATGTATTCTAATCAGGGCTGGGAGCTCATGAAACCACCCAAAGGTATAAAACCTATTGGATGTAAGTGGATTTACAAGAAAAGAGGGGATCAGATAAAAGGGTGAAAGCCTGGAAAGCAAGATTTATTGCGAAAGGGTATACTCAGAAAGAAGGTATCGATTTTGAGGAAACCTTTTCTCCAGTGGTCATGCATAAGTCAATCCGTATTCTTTTATCTATAGTAGCTCATCTCGATTATGAGATTTGGCAAATGTACGTCAAGACAACTTTCCTTAATTGAAGTCGTGAAGAAACCATCTATATGCAACAACCAGAGGGATTCATTAAAGAAGGCCAAGAGCATCTTGTATGTAAGCTTATGAGGTATATTTATGGACTTAAATAAGCTTCTAGGTATTGGATCATTCGTTTTGATCAGGCAGCCCAGTCGTATGGTTTTGATCAAAGTCCAAGTGAATCATGAGTGTATAAGAATGTGAGGGAAATGCAGTGGTTTTTCTAGTTCTATATGTTGATGACATTTTACTCATTGGAACAATGTTAAGATGTTGTCTTCAATAAAGGCATGGTTGTTCATACAATTTTAAATGAAGGACTTAGGTGAAGCCGCATACATCCTTGGGATCAAAGTTATAAGGGATCGCAAGAAAAGGATGTTGGCTATATCTCAGGAGCCCTACATAGACGACATATTAGCTCGTTTTAACATGCAGGACTCCAAGAAAGGTAATTTACCTGTTATACATGGATTTTTTCTATCAAAGAGTCAGTGCCCTTCGACACCTAAGGAGATAGAAAACATGAAGGCAATTCCTTATGCTTCGGCATGTGGAAGCCTAATGTATGTTATGTTATGTACGAGACCTAATATCTGTTTTGTTGTGGTCATGGTTAGCCGATACCAGTCAAACCCAGGATAGGAACATTGGAATGCAGTAAAAATAATACTCAAGTACTTGCGTAGAACTAAGGAGTATATGTTAGTTTACAAGTCCTCAGATTTGTTGCCTCTAGGATATACTGATTCAGATTTCCAAACAGATAAGGATAAGAGAAAGTCCACCTCGGGATGTGTTTTTAATTTGGGAGGTGGAGCCGTAATATGGAGGAGTGTGAAGCAGAAATATATTGCAGACTTAACCATGGAAGCGGAGTATGTGGCAGCCTCTGAGGCAGCCAACGAGGCTATATGGTTCTGAAACTTCCTGCTGGATTTGGATGTAGTTCCTAATTTTCCATGGAAAATCATGATTTATTGTGATAATACTGGTGTTGTGGCGAATACCAAGGAGCCACAGGCCCATAAGGCAGCAAAACACATAGAGCATAAGTATCACCTCATACGGCAGTTCGCTAAGTGAGGATATATTATTGTGGCTGATATAGCGTCAAAGGATAACCGGGCAGATCCTTTCACGAAGAGCTTACTAGCTAAGGCTTTTCAGGATCACGTGGAAGCGATAGGATTCAGACACTTGGTCACATAGTTATATAGTTGGTAGTGGATTGATTATAATAAACACTGATATACTCAAAGAATAGCTTGAGTATAAGTGGGAGATTGTTAGGGTTTATACTAAAATATTCATTTGAAGTATATACTATTATAATAATCATTTGAGAATCTTGAATGTATGTTTTCACTTTGTCTGTATATCATATATTGTAAACAATCTAGTATCAAATGGGATAGCAGAAGATTAGATTGTCAAGCTCCTTACAAAATATAATAAAGGTTCACAATCTAAGTGGTGTTAGACAAACCACTGGAAGGGCTGAAGTATTATTTATAAATATTATATCTTTACTATTGAATAATGTTTGTATGCTTTGTGTATATTGAACGAGATCAAAATAGTAGAACAATTCTTTCTTTTATTCTGGCAATAATGAAGAACTAAGATTCTATGATATTATTATTGCTTAGGTTCTTAATCCAGATATAGTGATTAACACTTGTATTTAATGCACATGCCGTGATTCATACATTAAGTAATTTATTTTAAATTGTGAATTTATGTATTGGTTAGTGACATTATATACAGAGTGGGATATTGACTTTAAAAGGAAACCGTTTCCGAAAAATATATTCGGGTGATGATGTCCTCTTAAAAACTCATAAAGATAATTGTGCTTTAGTCCTGCAGGCAGATTTGTTCTTGCACAATTATAAGGTTGAGTGGATGATCAAGGATAAAAGATATTGATTAAATTAATTGTCAGAAATTAATTTAATTAATGGACATGCGATATCTTAAACATGGGGAATTTAATAAGCAGATAATATGGGAGCTGAATTAAATAATTAATTTACGAAATTAGGAAAGGTAGTGCAAATAATAATTTTGTAGTGGATTGAATTATTATTTATTGACATTGGGCATGGCTCAGAATGTCATTGGGAGTCCTGACTAATTGTCCATGATCCCTACTGTAGCCTATAAATATTCTAATTCTCCTGAAGCTAGGTGTGGCGAGAACGTGAGAACACGAGAACACAAAAACTAAATAAGATCCTAGGGTTTGAGAGAGGCAGCCCTTTTTCACAAGGAGGCAGCTAGGGTTTTGGATTTTCGGAGCTTTAAGGAGAGGTAAACCTTGGGAGATCGAAGCCCACACTTCGTCGAAGGAGAATCAGGGAATACAGTAGAAGACGTGAATTTGAATCGCTTGCGATGTAGTTATTAAGGTTAATGTTATGTTCGCACCCATTATTATTCATATCATAAAATGCAGGGCCGAGGTCAGATTGTTCCAACTGAGAGTATAAGGATAGCACAAAGATGCAGTGAAGAAGGCATGGGGCACGATAAACATTCATATATAAAAATACAAGTAAAGGTGAAACAACAAGGAATGCGATAACAAAAATCAAAGGCTTTGATTCCTAGGAGGTTCACCCCTTAGGGCGGGGCCCGAAGGTGTGCACTCCCTAGGGCACGCCTAGCACCTACTAGATAAGGATGGAAGATTCTTTGAGGAATCTATAACATCCAGTTTCTTGACGAAAACTCTTTTTCTTAGACTTTAAACCCATATTGGGATGGAGAACTCCAATCTTCCTAAGGTTATCCTTCTGATAGGGGATGGTAATAATCCCAACTGCATAATAAATAAGTACATTAATCATGCCTGATTTGGTCCATAGATAAAGCCCAGTTATTAAGGCCCGACAATTAATATGTCATTAATTAAGATCAAAGAGCCCGCAAACCAAGGATTAAATTTGTAGGCCTTATATCAGCCCAAGTTGTGGTTGATAAAACAAGTTCAAATCAGAATTAAACTCTCAAAAGAGTAGTCCTCAAGCCACACAGTCCTATAAGGAAGCAAATCCTTACATTCTAGGACTCCAAAGTCTACTCTAAATCTGAGTCTTTCCTACCAAGTCTTCTAACCATAATCCAATTTAAGGCATCTTATGTCTAGATAAGGGGCCTCACCCCATACATCATAACTATGTTTTTGACTTGATCCTTAGCATGCAGCAAGGTACGTAGGCATCTTGTGAAGGCAAATTGAGTCATGAAGCACGAGAGCGGTCAAATAGAGCTTTGAGCTCACGAACCCTAGTATTAAATACACCTTAGTTTTTACCCATAACACTTGGCGTCATCTATGGGAAAGCAACAACAACCATGGTAAACACACGGAGTAGAAACAACATTCCTGAAGGAACACCGGCTGGGACTACCCAAACAATTTCATTCACCATTGATATTTCCCTACTCAACCTACGCCCAAGGGACATCAGATCCTTTGAATCCCCAATCTAAATCACAGCCACCACCATCTTTAGGGGCGAAGCCTTCTAAGAGAAAATCAATGGATGTCCCTTGGGCAAACCCATTTAAGTTGCTCCCCCTTGGAGACCCAGACGATCCAACCCCTCCTTTCACGGCAGAAATCATGAACACCAATATCACAAGGAAGTTTAAGATGCCGACTATTAAGGCCTATAATGGAATGGGGGATCCCGCTAATCACGTCAGGACCTTCTTTAATGCACTGTTGCTGCAGCCCGTGAATGATGCGATCAAATGATGGGATTTTCATCAAACCTTATCAGGAATGGCCCAAAGGTGGTACAGTTATTTGCCATCAAACTCAATTGGGTCCTTTAGAGATTTAAGTCAAGCTTTCATCAAGAAGTTCATCAGTGGGAAGGTGCATAAAAAAGATCTACATTTCTCATGATTATAGTGCAAGGGGAAAAGGAGTCTCTTTGGGATTACTTGAATCGATTCACAAAAGAGGCTTTGAAAGACCCAGATCTTGATGACAAGGTAGCTATGATAGCATTGTAACAAAGAACTAAGGATGCGTTCTTCAAGATGTCTCTGTCCAAGTGGCCACCAGAAAATATGCTACATCTCCAAAGTAGAGTAGGAAAATATATCCAAGTTGAGGAAAACATGAAAAAGACGGTGGTAAATAATGAGCCTGCTGGTGGCAAGAAGTGGAAAACAGATCAAGAGTATGATGTGAAGGACAAGTATCCGCGGGTTAACAAAGAAGCTGACTCAACCCCGAAAAAGAGAGGACTAGACAAAAGTTTACTGAGTACGCTAGGTTGAATGCTCCTATGAGTCAGATCTTAATGGAAATCGAGAGAGATATGGATGTTCGTTGGCCTAAACCCCTGAAGGCTGATCCTTCCAAACTAGATAAAAGCAAATATTGTAGATTTCACAAGGATGCCGATCACGACACCGATGAGTGCAGACAATTGAAAGACAAAATTGAATTCCTTATTCGAAAAGGAAGATTGAGTAAGTATTCTGGAGATGGGGAGAGAGGAGAAGGAAATAATAATGGAAGAAGGAACTTTGATGACCGTAGCAGGGATTAAGATGATCAGGGATAAAATCCCCAACCCCGAGGATCGGTGATAAATACAATTTTTGGAGGACCGGCTACAGTTGGCTCGTCTAAAAACTCAAGGAAAGCTTATACTAGAGAAGTCATGCACATCATTGGAGAAGCTCCGAAGAGGGCCAAGACAGGAGTAACAATGCCATTCAATGACTTTGACTTGGAAGGGATCAAGTTTCCCCATGACGACCCCCTAGTCATAACACGTATCATAGGAAATAGCCCTTTTGGTGAGACTGCATAGCTGTATGAACAGTTACATGATAACTCAACACAATAACAATACTAGAACAAGACAGGTTAATAATACTACGTCTACACAAGAAATCAGGAAGAATGAATACAAGGCAATACAAAGAATCAAAAGATTAGAAGAAAGCTTGAAGTCTGTTTACAGGTCACTGAAAGAAGTTCATTGATATGATCATGCCTTAGTGAAGAACAAAGGTAAAAAACTTTCAGGGTTTTAGAAATGATAAAGATTCAGTGTACAAGTGCTACCAGAAGATTTCAGTGTATTTACATTAATTGAAGATAGACAATGTTCGAAGTATATGAATCTGAAGAATTAAAGACATGGTATAGATAGAGGTTAAAGAAGACATATGCAGTCTTGAAGTTGTACTCACTGAAAGGAGTTCATTTATATGTTCAAGCGTCAGTGAAGAACAGTGAACGAAGTATTCAAGATTGTAGTAGCAATGAAGATGTTTTCTATAGTACCAGAAAGGATTCAACTGAAAGTACGGTTGTTTATTGACAGTCAGTGTATGAAGCAATAAAGTTGAGGCAAGTTTAACAATGTAATAAGGGCTATAATACGAAGACCTGAATCGGGGTTAGTCGTCATAGCGCGTGAAAGGAATCTAGGTATTATTTATATAAGGATTGTTAAGTTGAGGAACGTACTTGGATTGAACATTTATCTGTTAAAGTAAGAGAAGTGGTGCGCCGAGTATACAGCTAAACAGCTCAGGGGATTGGCGTAGTTCAAAGTTTAATTATTAACTTAAATAAATTTATTTAATGGATTTTAATATAATTTATTTAATAAACTTAAAATGATTTATCTTATAAACTTTAAATAAATTTATTTTATAAATATAAATTAATTTATTTATATAAGTTATATTTAAGTTAATTTTATAAATTAATTTAGTTACAATTTAAACTAAAAGAAAAGAAAACAAAAAAGAAGAAAAGAAAAACAAAAACAAAAACAAAAAAAAAGAGAAAAGAAAGAACAAAAAAAAGGAAAAGAAAAACAAATGAAAAAGAAAAAAAAAGGAAAAGAAAAAAAGAATAGAAAAAGATAAACAAACAAGTAAACCATGTAATGGTTTTCGTTTTGGTTTAGTTAAACAAAGTTGTACTAAGCAGTAGTACTGTGGTCGCCAAAGAACTACTTGAGAAACAAATGAAAACCACTCCCCCGTGTTTCCAAGGAGTTGCCACAGAGCCTATAGTACCTGGTGTCACCACAGAGAAACCATAAGGGTTGCCATAGAAATGCAAAGCAAAAATAATCTAAGGCAAGAAGCTCATCACCCCTGGTCGCCACAGAATCCTCAGCCATAATTTATTGTGCAGTCAATTATTTTGTGTGGTTCAATTTCAGCCACACATTTTATTTGATATAAAGACTACACTCAGCAGCAGATCAGATTGAAGCTATCGGAAATATTTTTGTTCATCCTCTCTCCCAAGAGTGGTGAAAAATAGCAGCAAAGAAAATACAGAGAAGCTCCGGGCACATTGTATATATGTTTAACTTCTCACCGGAGTAACATTATAATGCCCGATTTAATTCTTGTATATTCTTAGGGGCATTATAATCGTTACCTGGTAATTAAATCCTTAAACAAACAAAATCTAGATCATTGTATAGGATTTAATTTGTTGATCTTTATAGAAGCTAGGAACTTTATTGTTCTTAGATTGTAGCCGGTTAATTTATTTACCGGAGTGTTGCAACACCCCTCGAGGATTTATATATGAATATATACTTCCTCGAATATCTTGTGTTCCTTATTTTATTGTTCCAAACACTATTCACCTCAAGAACACGAAACCACTAACCGAGCACTAAATCTCATATCCGCTAAAGATTCGAAAAAATTTTAATTTAATGATTATCATATTCAACCCCCCTTCTGCGATAATTCGGGACCTAACATTGGTATCAGAGCTGACTGATTGATACACAAATTAGGATTCTCAAATAAATTTATTTTATTAATTTGAATTTACATAATTTATTTTATAAATTTGGTTTAGGAAATTTATTATATAAATTTAATTTAAATAAGTTTATTTTATAAACTTAATTTAAATAAATTTATTTTATAAATTTGATTTTAATTAATTTATCATTTAAATTATGTAAATAAAATTTTTAATTTAAATTTATTTACGGGTGTATTTGTTTTTTTTAGGCTGTCAGATTGTTTAGTTAGCTGCCAATTTATGTGTTCAATTTGGCAGCTTATTTGGTCACCTCAGCTAATATGTACGCGCGAAGCTCATAAAATCAAAGACAATATATCACCCCTTGTTTATACACGCGCGGAAATCAAAAAGGTATCCAGTGTGTTAGTGCAGGAGACGCGCGGGAGATTTATTCAAATTGGCTTGGTTTTAATCTGTAATTTGTTAAACACAAAGTATGCGCTAAATAAATCACGCAAGTATACACGTTCGCAAGTAATATGGAATGATTTCTAGTTCGTTCCCACAGAGACTCAGACTAATTCTATTTAATTAACACTTACTCACCAATGTATGATTACTCTTCAATGTCAAGACAATAACAATCAAAGTTGATTAACTAATTTTACTAATATTAACTACGAGAATTAAACACTTAAATTATCAATATTAAACACACATGAGATCGTAACTTCATTACTACTTCATTCAATAGTTATTGTGTTAGGTCACACACACTGTAGAAGGGGGTTGAATATAGTGTCTAGCACAATCAAATCGAATTAAGAACACAAGTATGAAATACAGAATAATCTTATTAATAAAACAGTATTACAATGTAACCGGCCTCTCTCAGTGATGAACAAATATCACGAGAGCTGCTAGGGTTACAATGAATAATATTCTCGATTAAGATAACACATATAGTGTAAACCCTATGATGTGTTTATATAGACACACAGTTACAAGATAATCTTCTAATTGATATCGAACATATAAGTCTGCATTCTAAAATATATCAACTAGTTATCTTTTCTTCCAAGTATCCTATTCTTCATAGAATTCTTCTCCATGCATATCTCTTCTTATGTTTGTCTTGATCTTCTTTCCTTTCAATCAGCCGCCTTCCTTATCTGAAAATCTCCTTAAGTCCTGATATTATCTCCTGATAAATATCTTCTGATAACTTAAGTTCTGACAACTTAAGTTCTGATATCTTAAGTCCTGACTTCAGTATAAGTATTGATTTCCAGTTAAGTCCTGATTTGTCCTGTTAGTTAAGATCTGAAAACTAAACACAAATCATCATTAGACATGACATCACAAATATATCTAACAATCTCCCCCAACTTATAAATTAGCATAATATACAAGTTTAACAGATATTTGATGATGTCAAAAACATTAAGTACAAATGCATGAGAATTTGACTAGATAACTACAACTTACAGTCCTTACAGCTTTACCATCCTTAAATCTGATATCAACTTCAGTCTGTATACACTTCAGAATTTAAGCAGCTGTAGATCTTTGACTTGGCTTCAATTTCTGATCTCTTTGATGTCAGGAGTTGTTCTGAGATAGTTCTTCAAAAGTGTTCTCTCAGCATATTCAAGTTCATTGACCATCCACCTTTTAGCATTTTTCAGTTCAACTGTATCTTCACCAGTTTGAAAGATGGCAGCCCTGAGATCATTTATTTTTGCTTTCCTTATATCCTAATCTAGTCTGATGATATAGGCTTTATCAGACTCTAGATTGAATTCAAGTCCCTTAATACGAGAAAATGTAGTGATGATTTTAGCAGTATTAGGCTTCATTTCAACAGTATCACCACTGTGAGATCTGTACTTAGGAAAGTATGGGCTGTCAGTCTTTACAGAGTAAAGCCTCTTCTGTCTTTGAATATTTGATTTTAAATAACCTGCAGCACCATCTGTTGATCTGTTTTTCACTTGAAGTAGAAATAGAACATGTTCCAGTTCTTCAAAATACTTCAATGGTATAGCATTCTCCCTGATCTGGAATACCCTCCCATCTGTCATAAAGTATAACAAGATATCTTCTTTCAAAACAGAGTGGTAAACCATTTGTACAGATTCAAGTTGATTCAATCTTTCAGGAGTTGTTCCTACTCCCGGTTCACTTAAGGAAGTTGGATCATTGGTAGTATTGTTCACTCTCTTCTCTTTAGAACTACCCAATCCTGATTTGTCTCTTGCTTCCTTTCCTTGAACAACTCTTGCTTCAAAACCATTTGATGTAGTCTTCAAAGGTTTAGTCTGTTAAGCTTTTGTGAATCCTAGTAGTAGCATCTTTGAAGTTTTAACATGAGCAATGTCAGAGGTTTCCTTTTCTTTATCTTCTGATATCAAGCCAACTTGAGCTATGTCAGAGGTTGCTTGCTTCACTGTAATATCAGATTTTACTAAGTCCTGATCTTGAACAACATGACCTCTGTCAGAGGTTGTTTGAATATCCTTTTGCTTCAAAATCAGACTAGCATCTTCATCTTTTATCTCCAGATCTATGATTGGCATGTATACTTTTACAGGTTCATCAATTTTTGCTTTGCCCTTGGATCTTGGATCTACCTCCACTTGTGATTTGGCCTTGGTTGCCTCAGAAATTGACTTTTCTTTTATCACAATGCCCTTAGGCTTAGGTGGCTTCTTTTCCATGACTTGAGCTTTAGACTTTGACTTGACATTTTATGCTTTAAGTATGGCTTCTTCTTCCTTCAGACTTTCAATATCCATGCCTAGATTGTCCTTTAGGAATAGTATTTTGGAAATCTCTTCATCAAGTTCAGAAGTTTGATCACTAGAACTTATTCTTTTACCAGTATCAGAACTTATTCTTCTCCCAGCATCAGAACTTATTCTTTGACTTGTAGTTCCAGCTTTGCTTGATGAAAAACCTTTGCCTTGACCATGACCTCTACCCCTTTCAGAGTTTCCCTGGTCATCATTTCCATCATCCTTACCCTTCAGTACTTGAGTAGATTTGCATTTGGACTTAATCACTTTCTCCCCCTTTTTGGCATCAGCAGGTAGAAGAAGAGAGACAAGCAATTCCATTGAGGATTGGATCTCATTGAGTTGAGTTTGCTGAGAAGCTTGATTCTTTAGAATTTTATCAATCTGAGCTTGTTGCTTCTCTTGAGTTTTTTTAATATACCCATTCTGTCAAAGGCTGGCTTAAAATCTGTTCTTTTCCAATTTTACATTCATATCTTGCTGGATCAGTGATTCTTGAATTTCGTTCACCTTATCATGAGCTATTGAGTATTGACCTTGAAGGTGCCTAGTACTCAATGCAGTAACTCTCAGTTGTGCCTTGAAATCATCATTTATCAACATTTCATCAGCCTTAGCCAGGTGCTCAGCAAGAATTTTTTTAGTAGGAACAAAACTAACTGTGTTCCATTCCTTGGTCCACTCCTTTCCTCTAGGAGTTTCACTCCAAGGTACTGGTGCATCCTCTCTAACAAACTTCTTGATCAAATCAACTTTATTAACTGTTTGTTGAGGTAAATGTCCTGAAGGACCAGCTGCATCAGCATCTACATTTGTAGCAGCTTCACCAGTAATTTCAGCATTGTCAGCATCAGAACTTATAGAGCCTGCAGTATCAGCATCCTCTGATAGAATAACAGTATGTGAGGCTATAGAGGTTTCAACATCATCCTTAAATTTTGATCTACAACTAAGTTCTGATCAACATTCAAATTTTGATGCCCACCTACAATCTGATCTTTATCATCTAGATTCAGAACTGGTGTTGTTGGAATATCTGCATTGAAATCAGCATCCAAAATTGGTGTTGTTGGTGGAGTGAGTTGAGTTGGTGGAGCTTCCAAGTACAGAACCTCAGGCACAACTAAGTTATGTATGTCTATTTCAGCACTTGTACCTGGGACTTCAGCATGTACTGGATCAATTATAGGAGATACAGGAGGTGTAGGCACTTTCTCTGGAATATCCTCTTGCTCTTGAATAGGAGACTTTTGAGCTTGATTAAAGTCTGATTCAGAAGTGGGAAGTAATTCAATTACTATAGGTTCTGTTGGGATCAGAGATTCCTGACCCCCTTCCTTAGTTGCTGCTTCCAGAACTTCTTCAGAGTGTGATGATTCACTTACAGCCCTCCTGGCTCTTTGCTTTTTAAGTCTCTTTGCTGAAGTTGAGACTTTGGGAGCTTCATCATCAGAATTTAGCTTTCTAAGCCTTTTGAGGGGCCTAGAACTCCCAGTTTCAGTATCTTTCTGAGAAGAGATCTTCTCAGCTTCTACAACAACAGGTTCTGATATAGGAACATGTTCCTCATTATCTGACTCATCTCTCAGAATAATTCTCCTTCTCTTCTTTTGAGACTGAGGTACTATCTTAGTCCTCTTGGGTTTTGAAGATGAATGCTTCACTAGATGTGCTGAAGGTTGAGGTTGAGATGACTGTGTTGGTTTGTAATATGTCCTGATAGAGGGTTGAGTTGGTTGAGGTTGAGAAGTTTAAGGTGTTTGTGTAGTTGTGGTAAGTGCGGATGGAGATTGGGTTGGTTGTGAGTAGTTGGTGGGTTGGACATCAGGATAGACAGATGTATATGCTTGTGGATCAGCATTTACCAAGATCTGTTTTACTGACTGAGGAATCTGTAAGGGTCTCAGCACTTGTTTCTTATTGTCAGCATTTACCAAATCATTAAAAGCCCTTTTTGCAAGCTTAAAGGGTGGAATTAAATCACTAGCTAGTGGGGGCTCATCAGCACAACAAAAAGTATATATAAGCTGATAGAATCTAGCAAAGTATACTACATTCCTATCCTCTGTCATCCTATCCCCTATGAAATCTAGCACAACACTAGCAAAATCAAAATGAGTTTGATGGATAAGGGCATACCCGATTTACTGACTCATGATGGGAATAGCATCAAAGTTGGAGAATTTATTGGCGAATGCCTTAGTGATACAATCAAAGAAAAAGCTCCATTCCTTTCTGATGTTTGATCTTTTCAGTTGACCCAGCTTTCCCAAACTTTTCTCATAGCCCAGACTGGCCATAAGCTGCTATAAAACAGGATCCTCCACTGTTGAGAATATACAACCTTCAGGTAAGTGGAGAGCTTTACGAACTGCTCCTGGAGTCACCACATGCTCGACATCTCCTGATGTGAAAATTATGCTTGGTGAACCAGCAACACCACCATTATCAAAAAGCCCAGTTCGCCAAAATGTCAGCACTTGTTTGCTTGAAATAGTTTGAGGTTGGGTCAAAGCATACCCAATCTCACTATTGGCTAATAAATCTTGCACAAAGTGCAGATCTGATGGAGCTTCAGCCTTATTCAAGATTACAGCATAGTTATTTGGTACAAACTTTGCTCCATCAACAATTAAATCCTTGGGCGCCATCAGAAATAGGTGAGAAATAAGATTGCCTGAAAGGTGTTTGATGAAATGTCTGTATAGAAAACCGTCAGAAAATGTGAGAGAATAAGAAAAGAGAGAGAGTGAGTAGAATAGAAATTAAAATAAAAGATTTGAAAATCTTTTATCTCTTTTACTTGAACATCCCACGTGACAACAGTTATTGAGAAGTGGAACAGACCTTTACACCTGTCAGCCATGCAGCAGTTAAGACAAAAGTTAATGGGCACGGTAAATAAGTAATGATTACATTGCACGTTCAGTTTTTCAAAAAGAAACTGTTCCCAATAAACAAATGATTATCACTTTTTTATCTCACATAAACCATTATTCTGAACAAAAATATAACCGTTTAAGTAATGACTTAAAAGTAAACCAAGTAAATAAACACTGCCACGTCAGCATCAAAACTTGATTATTATCAGAATTTAAAATTCATCAGAATATGGCTCCTTAACTCAAAAAGTGAATGTTTATTTCTGTAATTCTTCACACAAATACTGATATGAGTACATCATAACTTGATCATCAGAACTTCCATCAGAACTTGTCCTCAGAATTTATGTAACTGACACTTAGAATGTTCATCTAAAACAGCATTGATCACCACAGTAATTTTCATCATTCATATGGAGTGTAAGTGTGTTCATTAAGCTAAATATCATACAAAGAGTAAAGTCTGATTCACTTCAGTACATCTTAGAAATAAGGAATAACTAAGAACTTTGCTTAAAATCTGTCATTATTCTGAAGTCTACTGTAGAATGAGTTCATGCATGAGTCCACCTCAACTGTTTTGTGCACATTTTATGCATCTTTTGAAATTCCTTTTTACAGTGACTTCTCAGTGTAAGTGAGTCACGACTGCTTATCAAAATTTATGCTATTATCAGAGTATTTCTCCAGTAATCAGACAATGTGAAAAGTCACCAAGAAAATTTTATTTTGCCTTTCTAATATAAATTACTTAATACCAGCAATGCACTTAGGTCTTCCCTTCCACATACATTTTTCTCTAGATCTCAAAGGAGTACCTGATATTTATTTCTTTTCTCTTTCTTTTTCTTTTGATAAGTGAGGCTTATCAGCACTTAGTACATCCATAAGATTTACCAACATCAGAACTTAACAGATAAGAAGCACTATTCTAGTTTTTGACTTAGTAATAAGATACACAAAGTAAACTTAACCAAGCTCATTATTAGAATTTGCTTGTGTTAA
Source organism: Apium graveolens (assembly GCF_009905375.1). NCBI lineage: Eukaryota > Viridiplantae > Streptophyta > Magnoliopsida > Apiales > Apiaceae > Apium > Apium graveolens. Next base: position 229,952,225 of record NC_133653.1, read on the forward strand.
AAGATTTCCACATAAACAATTACTTCAAACATGGGATCTTTAGTATATTAAAGACTACTAGGTCAGCATCTAGCACATTTATCCTCATTGGATTGAATAGTCACAGAAACATTCATATCACTATCAGAGTTTAGAAATTCACATCAGACAACAATCAGCACTTAGAAAATTTCAATTTAAGCACAGAATACACAAAGATAGTAATATATGTAAATACTGATCATAAAGTCTGATGTATCAAAACATAAACTAAGCAGATTTAGAGAAAGAACCTGAATCCATTTCAAGTTCATTTACCAATCTTGTAAAAGTAGCTTCACACAGTGGTTTTGTGAAGATATCTGCTAGTTGTTGATCTGTTGGAACAAAATGCAATTCCACTGTACCTTCGTTCACATGCTCCCTTATGAAGTGGTACCTAATACTAATGTGCTTTGTCATTGAGTGCTGAAGTGGATTACCTATCATAGAAATAGCACTTTGATTATCACAGTAAATAGGCATTTTAGAAAATTCTAACCCATAATCCAGTAACTGATTCTTCATCCAAAGAATTTATGCACAACAGCTTCCTGCAGCAATGTACTCTGCCTCTGCAGTTGATGTGGAAATTGACTTTTGTTTCTTGCTAAACCAAGAAACTAATCTGCCTCCAAGAAATTAGCAGCTTCCACTTGTGCTTTTCCTGTCAATTTTACACCCTGCAAAATCTGCATCTGAGTAACCTATTAGCTTAAAGTCTGATTGCCTAGGATACCACAATCCTAAATCAGTTGTACCCTTAAGGTACTTGAAAATTCTTTTCACAGCTGTTAAGTAAGGTTCTCTTGGATCTGCTTGAAATCTTTCACAAAGACAGGTAGCATACATGATATCAGGTCTACTTGCAGTTAGATAGAGTAGTATGCCAATCATACCTCTGTAATTAGTAATATCTACTGATATACCAGTATCCTTATCCAATTTTGTTGCAGTGGACATGGGAGTGGATGCACTTGAACAGTCTTGCATTCCAAATTTCTTCAACAAATTTCTGGTGTACTTAGATTGAAAAATAAAAGTTCCTTCTTCATTCTGCTTGACTTGGAGGCCCAGAAAATAGCTAAGTTCTCCCATCATACTCATTTGATATCTTGACTGCATTAGCTTGGCAAACCTTTTACAAAGTCTGTCATTTGTAGAACCAAGAATGATATCATCAACATATATCTGTACCAAAAGTAAGTCCTTTCCATGGTTGAGATAGAATAAAGTTTTGTCAATAGTCCCTCTGTTAAATCCACTTTCCATAAGAAACTGAGCTAATGTCTCATACCATGCTCTTGGAGCTTACTTAAGGCCATAAAATATTTTATCAAGTCTGTAGACATGATGAGGAAATTTTGAATTTATAAAACCTGGAGATTGTTCAACATAAACTTCTTCTTCCAATTCTCCATTAAGAAAAGCACTTTTCACATCCATTTGAAAGACTTTAAACTTTTTGTGAGAAGCATAAGCCAAAAATATCCTTATGGCTTTCAATCTAGCAACTGGTGCAAATGTGTCATCATAATCAATTCCCTCTTGTTGAGGGTATCCTTTTTCAACCAGCCTTGCTTTATTCCTTGTAATTATGCCATCACTATTAGTTTTATTTCTGAACACCCACTTTGTACCAACAACTGATCTGTTCTTTGGTCTTGGCACTAGGGTCCAGACTTTATTTCAAATTCATTTAACTCTTCCTGCATTGCTTGCTCCCAATCAGCATCTTGAAGAGCTTCTTCCACTTTCTTTGGTCCAGCCTGAGAAAGAAAAGAGTGATAGACATTCATTTGATGTTGTTGTCCTAGTTCTTATACCTGCTTCAGGATCTCCAATAATCAAGTCAGGTGTATGTGCTTTAGTCCACTTCCTTGCAGATGGAAGATTATCTCTAGAACTGGATGCTCCCCCATGATCCATGCTGTCTCCATCAACATTCTCTGATGCTCCCCCTGAAATTATGCTCTTTGAGTTAGATCCTTCAGAATTTGAGTTTCTAGAATTATCAAAATTTGGCCAATCAGAACTTGATGAATCAGAATTTGAGTTTCCAGAATTATCAGAACTTGCCCCATCAGAACTTGACGAATCAGAACTTGAAGAGCCTGTTCTAGGTTCTGATGCTTCTTGAGATGTGGTTGGATCTTCAAAATGCTCCCCCTACACAGGTGCATTTTCCTTTGGCATAGTCACCACAGTTTCAATAACATCAGAGTTTAACCCATCAGAGTTTGCAGTATCAGGATTTAGACTATCAGGAATTAGACTGTCAGGATTTACAGAATCAGAATTTAAAACTTTATTCTCAAATCTCAGCTGATCATGATCATTGAAATCTTCAAGTCCTGTATTCTTGTTATCATCAAAAGAGACATTAATAGATTCCATGACAACCCTTGTTCTTAAATTGTAGACTCTGAAGGCTTTTGTGGAAAGTGGATATCCAACAAAAATTCCTTTATCAGCTTTTAGATCAAATTTGGATAGCTGTTTAGGATGAGTCTTAAGAACTAAACACTTGCATCCAAATACATGAAAATACTTCAGATTTGGCTTCTTTTTCTTCACCATCTCAAATGGTGTCTTTCCATGCTTGTTGATAAGTGTTGCATTCTGAGTAAAATAAGCAGTCTGCACAGCTTCATCCCAAAAATAGGTTGGTAACTTTGCTTCATCAAGCATAGTTCGTGCAGCTTCAATAAGAGTTCTATTCTTTCTTTCAACAACTCCATTTTGCTGTGGAGTTCTGGGAGCAGAAAATTCCTGCTTGATTCCATGGTCTTTGTAGAACTCTTCCATAATCAAATTCTTGAACTCAGTGCCATTATCACTTCTTATGATTTTCACAGAGTCTTTGACCAATTTATCCAGTTGTTTGACATGATCAATCAAGATAGATGCAGTTTCACTTTTTGTGTGCAAGAAATACACCCATGTGTATCTGGTGAACTCATCCACTATGACCATAGCATATTTCTTCTTTGCAATAGACATGACATTCATTGGACCAAATAGATTAACATGTAGTAGGTGATAAGGCTCAAGAATTGAAGATTCAGTCTTGCTCTTGAATGAAGATTTTCTTTATTTTGCCTTTTCACAGGAATCACAAAGTCCATCAGGAGCGAACACTGATTTTGGCAGTCTTCTCACAAGATCTTTCTTGACAAGTTCATTTATATTATTGAAATTTAAATGAGAGAGTTTCTTGTGCCAATCCCAGCTTTCTTCAATTGATGCTCTACTTAACAGACAGATTGCAGAACCATCAGTACTTGTTGAAAGTCTGTCTTCATAAATGTTACCATGCCTGTATCCTTTCAAAATAACTTTGCATGTAGATTTTCTTACAACTTCATAGTATTCTTCAAAGAAATCCACATGATAACCTCTATCACAGATTTGACTAACACTTAGCAGATTGTGTTTAAGTCCTGTGACTAGTGCTACCTTTTCAATGATGATATTCCCAAGATTGACATTGCCATATCCCAGAGTTTTTCCCATGTTGCCATCTCCATAAGAAACACATAGGCCAGCTTTCTCCATAAAGTCTGAGAGCAGGGCTTTATTTCCAGTCATATGTCTTGAACATCCACTGTCCAGAACTAGGATGCTTTTCCTGTTGCCCTGCAATCACAAAGACCACTAATGATTAGTTTTAAGGATCCAGACTTTCTTGGATCCTTTGGCCTTATTAAGTTTGTTAACATTTACAGCGGATTTAACATCAGAGTTTATGTTAACATTTTTCTTATCAGAATTTACAGTATCAGACTTTGCATCAGAACTTACACTAGAATGAATAATGCTAACTTTCTTTAAAGAAGGTTTTATTTGATAATAATCATAGTACAAACTATGATATTCCTTACAAGTATAAATGGAATGCCATAAACTACCACAATGAAAACAAGGATTTTGTGGTCTATATCTAACAGACTGACTCTTAACTCCTGATTTTGAAGGTAAGGAGTTTATGTTTTTATTCTTCCTGGAAAAAGAAGCCAGATGGTTAGAATTTCCACAGTTATAACATTTCTTTCTAGGAGCATTAGGAACAAGCTTATAATCATTGCTTTTATTCACACCTTCCTTTCCATTCCTATTTTTCCTAGGTGACTTTACCTTGTTTACAGTCTTAACATCTTTCAGCTTATGCTTAAGCTGCTTCTTTGTCATTAAGCCTATATTAACTTCAGTTGGCTTATCCTGTTTTGGTTTGTCAGAAGTTAATTTCTCTTTAACTTCTTATTTATCAATATCAGACTTTACAGCTACAAACTAAATAGGATTTACCTTTGGCTTTTGTTTAACAACTATAGGCTCAATTTCTACAGTTCATTTATTATTCTTATCATCTCCATAACCTAAGCCCTCTTTCCAATTTCCACTAATTAACAAATTTTGAGTTTTTCTTCCAGAGTTAGTCCAATTCCTAATAATCTCTCTTTCCTTTTCTAACTCAATTTTTAGAGATTCATTCATTTTAAGCACTTCATCTCTAACATAGAAAGCATCATCTCTATCTTTCTAAGTTTGATGGAACATAACTAACTATTTTTCTAAATAATCATTCCTCTTTTTATAATAAGATTTTCAGAATTTAATCTTTCACATGTTAAAGTTTGATCTCTATAACTAATGAACATGGTTTTAAGATATCTTCTCAACTCAGTAATATCATCAGTATGAAAAGCATAAGTTGTTTGAGGTACCTTTAACTCAGCAGCTTCAGAACTGCTATCACCATTTTCCATCAAGGCATAGTTCACCTCACTTTCAGAATCTGAAGTGTCTGTCCAGCTTTTCTTCTTTGTGACAAGAGCCTTGCCTTTGTCACTTTTTCCTTTTTTGCAATCAAGAGATATGTGGCCTTTCTCACCACAGTTGTAGCATTTGACATTTGAGTAATCTCCTTTGTCAGACTTTCCTCCTTTGCCTTCAGATTTTCTGAAACTTTTCTTATCAGAACTTGCACCTTTCCTGGAAAATTTCTTTCCCCTTCTGAATTTCCTGTAAGCTATCTTTGTGATACCTTTCACCATTAGAGCACACAGCTTCATCATCTCTTCATCAGGGTCCATCTCAGATAAACTTTCAGTTTCTAAATCCTCATCACTACCAGGACTTGATGACTCAGTATCAGACTTTGTGATGAGAGTCTTTCCTTTGCCTTTCTTTGAGACAACCACTTTAGGGGATTCCTCCTCAGCCTTAAGAGCAACTGTTCTTGATTTTCTCCCATGCCTCTTGCTTCTTTGATCCATCTCAAGTTCATGAGTTTTGAGCATGCCATAAATTTCATCAAGAGTAGTTTCATCAAGAGCATAGTTGTCTCTTATAGTAGTTGCCTTCAAATCCCAACTTTCAGAAAGAGCTAAAAGAAATTTAAGATTAGTATCGTCAAGATCATATTCCTTATCCATCAGTGACAAATCATTCAAGAGTTTGACAAATCTGTCATATAAACCAGTTAATGACTCATCAGGTTTGAGTCAAAGTGCTCATACTCTTGAGTGAGTATAGTCCTCTTGTTCTTCTTAATTGAATCAGTTCCCTGGCATCTTGTCTCCAAGGCATCCCATATCTCCTTTGCAGTCTTGCAGTTAATTACCCTGTTTGACATGACATTATCAATGGCACTATGCAGCAAATGTCTTACCTTTGCATCATTTGCAATAGATGAGATATCTTCAGCTGTATATTCACTTTTCTCCTTTGGTATAGTCTGTGCTGGCTGATCTGCAACTACAACAGAGAGCTTGGTTGGCTTATGTGGTCCTTCATTAATTCTGTCAAGGTATTCTGGATCTGTAGCTTCCAGAAACATAGACATCCTCACCTTCCATATGGGATACTCAGAAGGTTTCAGTATAGGAACCCTAATAGTCTCATACCGATTATGGATTTGAGTCTTTGGAGTTTCTTCAGTTTCGGTGGGCTTGGTTGGAGTTTGTGTTTCTTCAGACATGATTGTTTTTGGATCTTTATTGTATGTATGTTAACAGATTGCTCTGATACCACTTGTTAGGTCACACACTATAACGATCCGTGTATTTTTGAATCATTTAATATGTAATTGTGGAAGTATCAATTAAGTAAAATATGTGTATTGGTTTTGACCGCTATGTGTTATTTGATTATTATATATGTGTGATTTATGGTGTATCGGACTGTCCGCGTGGTTAATTATGAAGTCATATTGAATTGTTTTCACTATTTATAGTGGATTTAGTGCAAATTTATTTGCATAAATATTTGAAATGTCTTTAAAATTATTTTTATGGTTTTACAATAATACTAATTATTTTTAGGATTTTATAAAATTGAGAAATCAATATTTTACTAATTATTTATCTTTAAAATGATTTTCTGATTATTTTTATTTGTAAAATCCGTATTTAATTCTAGAATTCTTTAAAAATTATGCAACTCATATTTATTTAAGTTTGAAATATTCCGAGAATTTTAAAATTATTTTGGTAATTTATGGGATTAAATTTACCCGCGCCTTGTTTCGTTTTATTGACAAAAGCGGTTATAAGTGGCATTTCAGAAACTGTGTTAAAATTATGAAAATTGCGTTTTCAGTTACTCTGGGATATTTATAATATTATAAGATTATTTCCGTGATTTTCTAAAATTATTTTCAGTGCAACTCGTTTCGTTAATTGTGAATTACGAGTACGAGTTACGTTTTAAAAAGACTTTTAAAATTGTGAAAATTTTACTTTATTAGTTCCGAGATTTTTATAAAATTTTAAGACTATCTTGATAATTTTCCGAGTTTATTTTACGTACAGCTTGGTTCGTTAAAGTTGGAAGAATGAATCAGAATTAGGGATACGAGGATATCAGGATACGTGTCCAGTTTTTATAAAAAGAGGACACCTATCAGTTTTTGCACAAGTGTGGTAGCAGATGGAAATTGGTAGTTCATAATTCATTTGCATATAAAAATATATATATATAGAGGAGAGATAAACACAACCGTGTTTACTCCCCCTGTTCTTCATCGGCTTCGACTTCAATCTTTCTACACTCTCTTCTTCTCTCGTTATCTCTCTCCTTCTCTATTGTCTTTATCCCTCCTCTCTTTCTCTGCTCCATCGTTGTTCTATTTTCCGATAATTCCTTTTTCCGGTCACTGCTTTGTTCCGGTTATTAGCTTCGATTGTGTACCTGTTGGCTCATATCTATACTTGTATATATATATATATGTGTGCTACTGTGTATGCATGTTGGTGCCAGTGATTATTCATTTCGGTTGCCGTCGGATTTTTCCGGCAAGGTGACCCTGCGTGTGTGTGGCGCGTGTGTTTGGCTGTTCCCGTTACTTAACTCAGTTGGTTTGATGTTATTATTATTTGATTTCTGCAGGAACTAAATTGATTAAATTTCATGAAATAAATAAGTATTTTTGGGAATTTATTAACGTTTAATCGGTGAAATTTATTTGGAAACCCGAATAGTATCAGGCACCAATAGATTTTACCGCCGTAAGCGATGAGCCTCGGCGAGCCGATGATGGACTATGATGAATATTCTGAGTCCTACGAATAAAATATACAAAAATACGGATAATAATTAATAAATGTAATAGAATTGGTGTTTGGGAATTTGTGGATTTCGATTGTTGTTGTTGGTTTGAATTGGTGGTTCGGACTTGTAAACTGTATTGTGTTGTTGATTTGACGTCGATGATGTGTCGATGGGTAGTCCGATAAACAAAGGAAACGCTGCCCGATTTCCGGGAAACTGAATTACGTAAATATGGGGACGTATCTGATGAATATCGGGACGTCGAGAGACTATATATACATATATATGTTTGTGTTTTACACGAACTTGGTTGTACGATGTGATGAAATAGTTTGCCAAATCGATAACCCTAATTTCGTATAATAAAGAGTATATGTATTTTTCCGAAAATGAACACCGAACCAATTTTCGAGATGCTGAACCCTACTTGTTGCGTGTGTTATTGTAATATTCGTAATTACGAGTCGGGTTTGATTATCGTTAGGTAAAATTGGTATCGAGGATATGTCAAGCATACCTAGACGTCTAACGTAGGGTATTTCGACCCTGTAGGTTATAGTTGGGAACCTGAAAATGGAGAATGGACTAAAGATAACCTAACGGTCAGTCGACGAGCTCAGTAGAGTTTCAACAGAAAAACCTGAATGTTGAAGTCGAATCCAAGGGAATCTAGTGGTTGGACGTTAAAGCCTGAGCGGCAGAGTCAGCTCAGAATTGATCAGTAATAGTTGTAAAGCCTGTAAGGCAAGTATTTCTGAACTTTTCTCCAAAATACATCACAAATATTTTCGAACTGTTTTATAACATGTCGTTATTATGCAAAATAACTCCTGTTTTATATTGCAAGTGCTTTAGACTATTTACCCTTGAACCCTGATTTTTCTTGATCTTGAGCCGTAAGCCTTATTCTTTGTAAACCATCCTTTGTTGATCCTCAAGATACCAAATCACACTAATATGATACTACTCCCCAAATGTATAACTACCAAACACCAAACACTGGAAGAAAATTGTTTGAAAACACAGAAACTTTTATACTCCAGCCATTCTTTATAACATCAAAGAACTATACCTCGAAAAATCACTATTTGTCTAATACCTGATTCTTTCACAGATTAAAAGCTGTTTCTTTTACATACCCTGATATATCATTGTGATATCCATGAGTTTTCTTACATTTTATTCAAATGTTTAATCATCATTGATTATGATCTTGTGTTAGCAAATTATATTATTTATCATATTGAACTGCTTTAGGATTGGATAGTTTTTATATATGTAGACCAGATTCGTGGTCAGACCATACCAATGGTCAAGTTAGGCCAATGTGTGCCTTGGATCCAGTAATTAGAGCAGTGATGTGTGCTTTGCTCGGGGTTAGTGCATGACTGATCAGCAGCCTAACCTTGGTTTTTAAAACTTAAAATGAATATCCAATTCTAATGTTTAGTTAAAAAGAAACTTGATTCCTTTGAATCATCTCATTTGATCATTGTTTAACCTCAATTATCGTTATCATGACTTGCTGAGCTAGTTAGCTCACCCTTGCGATTCTTTTATATATTTTACAGTTGAAAAGAATATGAATGATAGTGAAGTTCCTCAGTCCAAAGTGCGGGCTAAGGTTCCAGTCGAGTTGGATCGAGCTAGCAGAAGTTTCATGCGGTAAAGAGATAGTCAGATTGTAAGAATGATTTTATTATCAATTGTAAGCTGAATTAGTTGGGATTTGGTACGATGTAATAAATTAAGGTTGTGGCTTGTTTTTATACTTTAACCTGTTGCGATCCGTGGTTTTGTGAAGCAGGGTCATTATAAATAATATTTCTTATACAGGTTAATATATTGTGTTTGTGTTGTGGACCCCAACTTCTGACCCGGGTTTGGAGGGCGCCACAGGTTAGTATCAGAGCTACAGGTTATAAGTCACTGAAACAAGCCTAGATTGTCAGGATGGGGTAGAGGGTTAGGATTAGGAATAGGAAATAGAAGGATAAAACGACGCGAGGATGAGTGCGATTACATAGTAGGTCTTCGGCACGGTTCGTGTTGCGATTCGGGATTCTTAGCTTGCGATGTGATTTCCAAACAACGGCAATGGCAGATCCTGATTTTCCTATATCATCTGATCGTTTGGAGCTTCTCGTTCAAGGAGCGTCATCTTCTCTCAGATTTGATCTGCACCTTGTTCCTCCACCAGTATTAATGGCACTACCTTCTGTTATAACGGTTGCACTTTTTCAAGCTATTCTACGCTACTTTTCCACCTCTTGATATGAGATTACCTATTCAAGAACCTCCATCTGCTTATTCTTGTTTCCCTGGACATTCGGCTGTGAGTGTATCTCTTTACTTTACCCTACATCCTGCTCTATACCCCCAGTTTAAAACTTGTTCTATGAAGCGATTGTATCTACGAGGATGGATTCGAGAGTTACAGTAAATGGTGAGCGCTTGAGATATACATAAAGTTGAGAAGAAGTTTAGAGAGAAGATTTAAGTGTTTCAGAGGATAGCTGTTATCGGGTTAAAAGAAGCCATTAGTGACTAAGCCACCCGTGAATAATTATGGGATGGATTAGCTGAATTTTGAAAAGAGTTAGAGAGAAAGGTATAAATCTGAAATCTTTGGTGGAATTAAATGATGGTGCTATGATAAATGCGATATGTAAAGTAGTGATGTGATGTGATATGGACAAACTTTGTTCTATGAAATAGACTTGTTGACTATTGGATAGCCTGTTCTACTTAACTACTATAACGATAATGTACGGGAGCCTTGATGTGAAGCTACGAATAAGATAATGTACGACAATAATTGAAGTTTCGTCGATTAAGGAAGGTAAGTAGACTCGATAAAGGAGAAAAGGTAGATCGAAGTGAACGGACCTTTATGTGATTGTTTCTTTAAATTGGTACCTTGTTATAGGTCGGAAGGACAACAGCCAACTCATATAGTAAGGGCAACCAGATTTGTGATTTTCAAAATTTTTAACAAGTTTTCGAAGAAGATTTTCCTTACAAAACTTCCAAAAGCCTTTTTGAATAAAATAAGTTTTAAACCTTGGTTGTCAAGTTACTACTTGAGTTTCTTGTTTGTTAAAACCCTGGATTGTCTGGAAGGATACTTACTTCAGACTTAGTATTGCTAATTTCGAGAACGAAGTAACCTATGATTATGAAGAAGTTGATTATTCCTAGCAGTAAAGTGCAAGTATTGTTTGATTAAATTTACAACAGAATCAGCGCACGGAGTAACTATACATTCAATTACTAGGACTATCAGAGTTCGAAGAATTCATTGATTTAACAGAAGCCGGAGCGTGATCGCAGAAGATTGGAAAGATTTCCAGACCTCTCTAAAAGCTGAATATTATTAACAAAAGGATCGTTATGTCGAACGGTACGTGGTTATTCTAAATTAAAAGAGGAATCTCGAAGTTACCTAGTAGGAACGCCATTATGATCGAATTGTTAAAGTATTATCCGTGTGGGTGCGATATTCAAGACGCAAGATGTGACGAGTAGGAATTTACCATAATGCTTAATTTGCGAAGACATTTCAGTGTACTTTCTAAAGTTGTTATATGATACAATTGGAATATGATCGAACGAGCTCGAAAGATGAATACAAGTGAAATGTGGATGGTGACCAATGGTATCGATTAGTTTTCAATATTACAGCATATATTCCTTCTCAATCCCTAAAAATGTATGAACTTCTTTTCTCAAATAAACTCTTTTCTATAATATCGAAAAGGAGGATATTCCATTCCTTTCAAACTTATTTGCTTCCCTCAAGTTTTTCTTTCTGATTGGGACAAACAGTGTTATGATGAGACACTTTGTCAGAATAACGAATAGTCGGGTTGGACGCCACCTAATCATGTGCTGTATGCCATATGGTACGAAAGACTGGCCATCTTAAGTACCAATGTGGTTGTCTCATTCATATTCAAATCCTTGTTTCTTCTTTCTTTTCAACTCTCAATTTTGTTGAATTGTGAATCCTTCTAGTTGCTTCGTTGCACTGTCATTCTTTGTAAGAATTTTTCAAATAAAAATCAACGAATTATGGACCAAGCGGGCAAAGTTCCATCTACTTCTCAGGCATGGAAAGTAAACAAGGGCATATGGCGAGAATTACAAATCACTAACCCAGTCAGGGATGCACTAAGAGTCAAGGGAATCTACTCCAATCAGGAATACGTCTTCGAGAATAAGAAATTGCGATTTTTCTGTGAAATATGTTATTCAGAATTCGGACCTGGTGATGTAAATAATTATCGTGGATACTTTATGTGTTAAAGAATTAAAAGATGTGAAAGCAACTTGATTGTTTATCTCCCAAGGTTATGTTGATAAGATGAATTACCCTGTTGATTTAATAAGACCGTGATTAAAGGACTAGCGAGTCAAGAACGTGTAGTTGTTAAATAAGTACCAATAGTGGGATTGAGATTTATGGCAATAAGTTGTGAAGAATTGATATCATTGAGATAACAGGATTTGACATTATTCTAAGGAATGGATTAACTATTTAAGTGTGATGCCCAGTCAAACTGTCGTGGTGAAAAGATAGTCCTGAAGACGTCAAACGAGAATATGATGAGGTATAAAGGAAGAAGGAGGGTAAAGAATTTTTCAGCAATGATTACGGTGATCAATATGTGAGCATTATGGTGATTATGGGATACATAAAAGTCAGAAGCAAACAAAATTTGAAGATTCAATAGCAATTAAGGAGTTTCAAGATATGTTTTAGATGAATTATCAACATTTCTTCCCCATAGAGAAAGGAAGCTCGCGATTGACTTAGCGCCTGAAACGAAGCCAGTGACTACGGCCTTACCCAAAATGGCACCAGTTAAAATGCAGAAGTTAGCAAAGTAGACACAAGAGATATTCGAGGAAGAAGCGATTAGACCCAACAGATCCTATAAGGTGCACTAGTACTAATTGTTAATAAGAAAATGGAAGTATGAGATTATGCGTCGACTAGAGAAAGCTCAACAAGTTTACTATCAAAAGAAAGTATATGTTACCTTGACCCAATGATTTGTTTGATCAAACAAAGGAAGTAAAGTATTTTTATAAGACTGATTTAAGACTTGGTATTTCGCCAATTAAAGATTAAACCTATGGATGTATCAAAGAAAATTTTCAGAACCAAGTACTGTTTTCGTATTATCATTTGGATTAACCAATATACCAGTGATATTTGAACTTGATGGACATAATCTTTAAGGAATATCTGGAGAAGCTGTAGTTGTGATACTTAAAGTTAACGAAGGACCAGGCAAAGCATTTAAGGATGATTGGAAAGTTAGAAAAGAAAGAAGTTGTATGAAGTATAGTTTATAGCATAAATAGTCAATGTGGAAAAGATCAAAAAGGGATTCAGTAGAAATTAAAGTTACTATGAATGAAAAGAAACCGGAAACACTAACAAAAGTCAGAAGTGTTATCATAAGCCGGTTACTATCGAAAATTTGTGCAAGATTTCTTGGAAGTTGCCATATATTGGACGAAGCTAACCAGGAGAAGCAAGAAGTTTATATGAAGTAGAGAAGGATAAAGAAAGTTTTACGGAGATAAGTGAAAGAATGGTTACAGCACCTGCTTTATCATTTTGAGAGTATCAAGGAGGTATAGTAGTTATAGTGATGCTTCTCATAAGGGAGTAGGAGGTGTGCTGATGCAGCACAATAACGTTATTGTATATGCACCCTGACAACCGAAACCTTATGAGCAGAAGTATCCTATTCGTAATTGGGACTAACAGTAATAATATTTGTTTTGAAAGATTGGAAAACATGATATGAATGGAGAAATGTGTAAGATGTATACAGACCATAAGAGTTTGAAGTATTTACGGTGAAAAGCGAATGTAGTGGCAAACTATACGCAAAAAGGAGAGAACGAACATAGAGACTACACCAGAAGAATTAACTATAGAATCCTGGAGGTTGGAATGGAAAGCTAAAGATCATAATCCAAAAAGGGACAAGGATGGATAGTATGACCTTTCAGTTAAAGTTGTGAAGGGAAAGATAAGATGTCAAGAGAAGATAACGGATCACGGAGTTAACAGTTAGTAAGAGGACATTTATGCACCCAGAAAAAAAAACTATCACGATATTCCCCGGTATTCTTCCAGCACTTGGATGCTACAAGCAGAAGAATTAAGAAATGAGATCTCGTAGGGAATTCACAATATCGAGTATTAATTTATTGAAGAAATGCCAAGATATATAAAAATTTAAAGAAAAATAGTGATAACCAGATATAAGAAGGGAATTTCAAAATAGATTGGGAAGTGTTGAACATTTCAAAGAATTAAGGTGAAGTATGGGAGGCTTAGTGAACAAGGTAGACCAAGGAGTGGTTTTACAAGTAGCAAATCGTGAAATGTATCAGTGGTGTTATTAGAGAAAAGGAATGAAATTACGAGATTGTGTATTGGTTAGCAGGAATTTAATAAAATAACGAAAAAGGAAAAGTGACCCTTATAAAGATTGATTACCTATGAGACTTAATCTAAGAAGTGTGTTATACCTCAAGGATTAATTTAAGATCCGACCTGAGAACATATTAGAGATTACGATTAAAGTGAGTTAAGAGCATTGCAAGCTTTGGTGATATCATGTGAAATAACAAGTGTATCAGGTGGCTATAGGGAATTAAGGAACGTGGTGTATAAGGAATACTTAGATAAGCAAATTGTATTTATTGATAACATCCTCAGCTACTCAAGGAATAAGAAAGTCTGCGTGGAATGCCCAAGGATTTTTCTCCAAAAGATCATAAGGAAAGCAACTATACGTTGAGTCTTTAAGAATGAGATTTTGACTAAGGATAACCAAAGATTCTGAATTAATCCATTAACAACTACCTAAACAAAGCCGTATAGTCACAGATGCCTTATTCCGACAGAAGGGATTGGATACAATTAAGACCACCGAGGAGTTAATAAACAAATTAGAAAGAGTGGAATCTGAAGTTCAAATACTTAAAGGTGATAATATGTGAATATATGAGATTACTTTTCAGCTTTAACTGATGAAAAAGAGTAAGAGATGTTTAAATGTTTAGAAACCAAGTTAAAAACAAGCACCGCCTATCATCCCTAAACGAAGAATCAAAATAAGGAAGTGATTGGAGAACAATGAAAGATATGTTGAGGGATTGAGTTTTAAGGAAACACTGGAAGGATAATTTATCAGCGATGTCAGCTTTGGAATGTCACTTTACCAAGCTTCATGTGAACGCAAGTGTAGGTCCCCATTTCTATTAAAATAAAATGGGAGAAAGAAAGTTGTCAAATTCTAAGTTAAATCGGCACACCAAGAGCGTAGCAATATTGATTGAAGCAGTTCAGAGTAGGCAAAGAAAAAAGGCAAAATTGTATCAAGAGAGAATATGAACATAGAAATAGGACCAGTAGTGTTAGTAAAAGTTTCATATTGAAAGAGATTGGATAAGTCTGAGTAAAAGGGAGAAGTTAAGGCCTAAATTTAGTAAATTATTTGAGGTATTGACAAATATAGATAAAGTTGTTCATAAGTTAATAAGTACTGTCACAGCAGTGTGTACAAATAATATGCTTTGCTCGTCAGTGTTAAAGCGATAAGTGTTTGATTTGAATTAAGCAATTGGGTAAGAGTTAATGGGCTCTTGTCTAAGTTTGTTTTGCATATAGTGAACGACCCAAATTCTTGATCGTTAAAGGCGAGTTCTTAGAAATGAGAGTGTATCTATAGTAAGTACGTTTAAAATCTTCGAGTGGAAGAGTCTACTTGGGAACAAGAGTCAGATATGCTTGGAAAATATCCTCACTCGTTTAGTTAGACCAGATTCTGAGGACAGAATCTTTTTAAGGGGGGAAGGATATAACGATCCGTGTATTTTTGAATCATTTAATATGTAATTATGGAAGTATCAATTAAGTAAAATATGTGTATTGGTTTTGACCGCTATGTGTTATTTGATTATTATATATGTGTGATTTATGGTGTATCGGATTGTCCGCGTGGTTAATTATGGAGTCATATTGAATTGCTTTCACTATTTACAGTGGATTTAGTGCAAATTTATTTGCATAAATATTTGAAATGTCTTTAAAATTATTTTTATGGTTTTACAATAATACTAATTATTTTTAGGATTTTATAAAATTGAGAAATCAATATTTTACTAATTATTTATCTTTAAAATGATTTTCTGGTTATTTTTATTTGTAAAATCCGTATTTAATTCGAGAATTATTTAAAAATTATGCAACTCATATTTATTTAAGTTTGGAATATTCCGAGAATTTTAAAATTATTTTGGTAATTTATGGGATTAAATTTACCCGCGCTTTGTTTCGTTTTATTGACAAAAGCGGGTATAAGTGGTATTTCAGAAATTATGTTAAAATTATGAAAATTGGGTTTTCAGTTACTCCGGGATATTTATAATATCATAAGATTATTTCCGTGGTTTTCTAAAATTATTTTAAGTGCAACTCGTTTCGTTAATTGTGAATTGCGAGTACGAGTTACGTTTTAAAAAGACTTTAAAAATTGTGAAAATTTTACTTTATTAGTTCCGGGATTTTTATAAAATTTTAAGACTATCTTGATAATTTTCCGAGTTTATTTTACGTACAGCTTGGTTCGTTAAAGTTGGAAGAATGAATCAGAATTCGGGATACGGGGATATCAGGATACGTGTCCAGTTTTTATAAAAAGAGGACACCTATCAGTTTTTGCACAAGTGTGGTAGCAGATGGAAATTGGTAGTTCATAATTCATTTGCATATAAAAAAAAAAATATATATATATATAGAGGAGAGATAAACACAACTGTGTTTACCCCCCCTGTTCTTCATCGGCTTCGACTTCAATCTTTCTACACTCTCTTCTTCTCTCGTTATCTCTCTCCTTCTCTATTGTCTTCCTCCCTCCTATCTTTCTCTGCTCCGTCGTTGTTCTATTTTCCGGTAATTCCTTTTTCCGGTCACTGCTTTGTTCCGGTTATTAGCTTCGATTGTGTACCTGTTAGCTCATATCTATACTTGTATATATATATATATATATATATATATATATATGCATGCTACTGTGTATGCATGTTGGTGTCTGTGATTATTCATTTCGGTTGCCGCCGGATTTTTCCAACAAGGTGACCCTGTGTGTGTGTGGCGCGTGTGTTTGGCTGTTCCCGTTGCTTAACTCAGTTGGTTTGATGTTATTATTATTTGATTTCTGCAGGAACTAAATTGATTAAATTTCATGAAATAAATAAGTATTTTCGGGAATTTATTAACGTTTAATCGGAGAAATTTATTTGGAAACCCGAATAGTATCGGGCACCAGTAGATTTTACCGCCGTCGGCGATGAGCCTCGGCGAGCCGACGATGGACTATGATGAATATTCTGAGTCCTACGAATAAAATATACAAAATACGGATAATAATTAATAAATGTAATAGAATTGGTGTTTGGGAATTTGTGGATTTCGATTGTTGTTGTTGGTTTGAATTGGTGGTTGGGACTTGTAAACTGTATTGTGTTGTTGATTTGACGTCGATGATGTGTCGACGGGTTGTCCGATAAACAAAGGGAACGCTGCCCGATTTCTGGGAAACTGAATTACGTAAATATGGGGACGTATCCGATGAATATCGGGACGTCGAGAGACTATATATACATATATATGTTTGTGTTTTACACGAACTTGGTTGTACGATGTGATGAAATAGTTTGCCAAATCGATAACCCTAATTTCGTATAATAAAGAGTATATGTATTTTTCTGAAAACGAACACCGGACCGATTTTCGAGATGGTGAACCCTACTTGTTGCGTGTGTTATTGTAATATTCGTAATTACGATTCGGGTTTGATTATCATTAGGTAAAATTGGTATCGAGGATATGTCAAGCATACCTAGACGTCTAACATAGGGTATTTCGACCCTGTAGGTTATAGTCGGGAACCTGAAAATGGAGAATGGACTAAAGATAACCTAACGGTCAGTCGACGAGCTCAGTAGAGTTTCAACAGAAAAACCTGAATGTTGAAGTCGAATCCAAGGGAATCTAGTGGTTGGACGTTAAAGCCTGAGCGGCAGAGTCAGCTCAGAATTGATCAGTAACAGTTGTAAAGCCTGTAAGGCAAGTATTTCTGAACTTTTCTCCAAAATACATCACAAATATTTTCGAACTGTTTTATAACATGTCATTATTATGCAAAATAAATCCTGTTTTATATTGCAAGTGCTTTAGACTATTTACCCTTGAACCCTGATTTTTCTTGATCTTGAGCCGTAAGCCTTATTCTTTGTAAACCATCCTTTGTTGATCCTCAAGATACCAAATCACACCAATATGATACTACTCCCCAAATGTATAACTACCAAACACCAAACACTAGAAGAAAATTGTTTGAAAACACAGAAACTTTTATACTCCAGCCATTCTTTATAACATCAAAGAACTATACCTCGAAAAATCACTATTTGTCTAATACCAGATTCTTTCACAGATTAAAAGCTGTTTCTTTTACATACCCTGATATACCATTGTGATATCTATGAGTTTCCTTACGTTTTATTCAAATGTTTAATCATCATTGATTATGATCTTGTGTTAGCAAATTATATTGTTTATCATATTGAACTGCTTTAGGATTGGATAGTTTTTATATATGTAGACCAGATTCGTGGTCAGAGCATACCAATGGTCAAGTTAGGCCAATGTGTGCCTTGGATCCAGTAATTAGAGCAGTGTTGTGTGCTTTGCTCGGGGTTAGTGCGTGACTGATCAGCAGCCTAACCTTGGTTTTTAAAACTTAAAATGAATATCCAATTCTAATGTTTAGTTAAAAAGAAACTTGATTCCTTTGAATCATCTCATTTGATCATTATTTAACCTCAGTTATCGTTATCATGACTTGCTGAGCTAGTTAGCTCACCCTTGCGATTCTTTTATATATTTTACAGTTGAAAAGAATATGGATGATAGTGAAGTTCCTCAGTCCAAAGTGCGGGCTAAGGTTCCAGTCGAGTTGGATCGAGCTAGTAGAAGTTTCATGCGGTAAAGAAATAGTCAGATCGTAAGAATGATTTTATTATCAATTATAAGCTGAATTAGTTGGGATTTGGTACGATGTAATAAATTAAGGTTGTGGCTTGTTTTCATACTTTAACCTGTTACGATCCGTGGTTTTGTGAAGCAGGGTCATTATAAATAATATTTCTTATACAGGTTAATATATTGTGTTTGTGTTGTGGACCCCAACTTCTGACCCAGGTTTGGAGGGCGCCACACACACACTGTAGAAGGGGGTTGAATACAGTGTCTAGCACTATCAAATCGAATTAAGAACACAAGTATGAAACACAGAATAATCTTATTAATAAAACAGTATTACACTGGAACCATCGTCTCTCAGTGATGAACAAATATTATGAGAGCTACTAGGGTTACAATGAATAATATTGTCGATTAAGATAACACATATAGTGTAAACCCTATGCTGTGTTTATATAGACACAGAGTTACAAGATAATCTTCTAATTGATATCGAAAATAAATCTGCATCCTAAAATATATCAACTAGTTATCTTTTCTTCCAAGTATTCTATTCTTCATAGAATTCTTCTCCATGCATAACTCTTCTTATGTTTGTCTTGATCTTCTTTCCTTTCAATCAGCCTCCTTCCTTATCTGAAAATCTCCTTAAGTCCTGATATTATCTCCTGATAAATATCTTCTGATAACTTAAGTTCTGATATCTTAAGTTCTGACTTCAGTATAAGTACTGATTTCCTGTTAAGTCCTGATTTCTCCTGTTAGTTAAGATCTAAAAACTAAATACAAATCATCAATAGACATGACATCACAAATATATCTAACATATTTTTATTACCCTTAGCATGTAATGGTGATGATATTAATCGAACAACACAAAACTGATAAAAGCCAACTTTGGTTCTACAAGTACCATTCTACCAAGTATCCACAATTAAGATAGAAGTTGAATAGGCATCAATTATGTTGAGACCCTATATGTCTATAGAATTTGACAATATAACGATTCAAGCTCAAGTTATTCATTATGATTACACAGGGCAAGTAAAACGGTTAGAGTTACCCACTAATCATGCATACAATACATGAACCTATGCTAGCATGGCAAGTTCCAAATCTCAAGATTCACTGTCGCTTCACAAGAGATTAACAGGCTATCTTATATGTTCGCGACGTATGTAAGACGAATAAGCACAACCTATACTAGATATCATACAATCACCACACACCAAGGTATTAAACACTTAACTAAAAAAATCCATAGTAAATCCGCTATGACCCCATGATCATGATTAGCCCATGATAGAACTCATCGTCACCATGGGTTCATCTGAAAACATAATAATAACACAACGATATAAACTAATAAAAACACTTAATAAAAACAGAGTACGTCACAAGAGTATTACGGTTCAATGGGTAAAGAAAACTAGCATCCACTGTTACAACGAATTAAAAGAATTATAAGATAACGTATGCTTCCTCTTCTTCGTTATTACGTGCTAAAACGGTCTTCTTAATCTTCTCTCCTTGATTACTTGTTCCTTGCTTGTTGTGAAAACGTCTCCCAAATAGGTTTATATAAGAGTCCACAAGAAGCAGCGTTGTCAGAAGCCCGATAGAACTCGAATTAGAAAATCCAGAATTAAAATTCCCGTACCCAGGCGGCCGCCTCCTATCTCCACGCGGGCGCCTCCTGGAAGGCGGTCGCCTGCTCCTTCCAGGCGGGCACCTCCTGCCTTTCTGGAAAAATAATATTCTAGCTTCTAATTTTGCTGATTTCTTCGCACAACTCCACGCAACTAATCCTAAACACTTCCCTAGGCTTATTATGATGAAATCTCCCTAATTACGCAAGTTATACCCTGAAACACAAAAACACTAGAAAAACGCATCAAATACACAAAATACTTGATTTCAAGACATTAATTCAAGCCGTTATAAGACGCTCTAAGTGGTATAAAATGCCACTTATCACACCCCCAAACTTAAATCGATGTTTGTCCTCAAGCAGCACAGACTCAAAAACAGAATAGAAACATGCATGAATGCAAACTACGTGAAATGCAGCGATCCCCATCGCGATGACTAAAACAACCAACACATGACATATCTGCAACGCAATTAGGTGACTAAAGATTGATCAAATCACGCAAACTAACATACAACTAGAAACGTGGTGTGTGCGAATGCTTAACAGATATGCTTCGAAACTAGATCAATCACCATAACTTAATTATCCTCAAGGCAATCACAAGACTAAAGAAGAATATATTCTAGACACAAAATGACTTATAACACTTCAAGATCAATGGAGTTTATTACGGAATCATGCTTTTATTCAACACATAACAAATGCTTATTTGATCGTGCAATGAGTGAGGTCCACAAAAGACTTATACAATGGCATCCATTTAGCGAGCGTTAGGTTAGCGGATCCCAGACTATAAAAGCCTTGGGTCACTAGACACAAAGTCCCCTAAGAACTTAATAACTCCAATACCAAAGAGCTCACTCGTGATCAATTATGCATTAAACCATATTTTTTCTCTCTCTCTTTCCTTTTTTTTCTTTTTCTTCTTTTTTTTAAATTTCTGAGTAAGTGCGTTTCGCTCTATCTTGCTCAACCCTAGACTACTCGTATACAATATGAGCCGGCTACTAGCCACTTGACGCCTAGCCACAACTAGCAATGAATTCCAATTTTTACTCCAATTTTATCTTTTCATGCCTTTTATCATTAAGAGCCTATTCTACATTCTAAGCATAAGCAATAGATTAACCTCAAAAGCCATCAAATCATGACAACAATCTAGTCCTTAAGCATACTCTAAGACTTAGTGAAATTACAAGTGTTTCTAGCATGCATGCCAACCTAGCAAGATTCAACATCACTCTAACGCTATCACTACACTTGCATCAATATCACACATCAATCGATAAAGCAACAAAAAAGGATCATGGTATATGCATGAGCTATATGACATGATAAATAAAGTTATAAAATAAAAAAAACTGTAGATTAAAAACTATATGGAAAAATGTTCAACTATATGAACTAAACTACATGAGAATGCAACTACATGACACACACACAAATATGTTCCTTAACTATCACCCCCAAACTTAAAATCTTCACTGTCCCCAGTAAAGGAAATAGAAAGGAACACAGGGTATACCTACTCAGAAGAATCATCATCATCATCACCCTCAGAGGGTGGAGTGTTAGGAGGTGGATAAGCTGAGTCCTCACCAAAAACGGGCCACTGGATGTCAGCTCCAAGGCCTCTAAAAGCAGTCCCAAGCGCTAGGGTGAGCTCCTGCGCAAACCCATTCTGCGACTCATACATCGCATCCATCCTCCTGGAAAGCCTCTTGTACTGGACATCAGCCAATTCCGAACCATCTCCTCTCTGGCCTCTGGAAGAACCCACCTC
This sequence comes from Apium graveolens, assembly GCF_009905375.1. Lineage (NCBI taxonomy): Eukaryota > Viridiplantae > Streptophyta > Magnoliopsida > Apiales > Apiaceae > Apium > Apium graveolens. Next base: position 229,974,314 of record NC_133653.1, read on the forward strand.
CCCCTGTGCCTGACTGGGCCTAGCCATGGCAGCACCAGCTGCTGGACATCCTCCTGGAAGGTGATATCCCAAACCATGTAACTCTGGCTCTCCACCCGTCCACTCCTGCATCATATTCAGCATCGATGAATCATTAGGTGCGGTCGGCATCTGCAGCTGCTCATAAGAAGGCCAGTGGACTCCAACAGCCTTGCACAGCTTTGTGATAATAGAGGCATACGGGATATTTTACTGCGACTTCCCCCTCAAAAACTTCAAAATCCCTTGGCAGATAAACTCATTAAGGTCCACATAATACTCCTCATTCAGAATCCCCCACAACAACCTGGCTCTCTTAACCGTAACCTCATGTGCATGTGAAGAAGGCAAAATATTAGCACAAATAAATGCATTCCATGCACGAGCGTACCTGTTCATCACAACAGCCGGGAAAGAATGATAATCATTGGATCCCCTCTTAAACTTCTACACCGTGTCCGGCTGACAGAGAGTAGCACTAATCAAATCTGAGTCAAAAATCTCGGGGGCTTTTTATTCCAATTCTCCTCCTGGGGTTTCCTTTGTCGCTGCCTAATAACACGGCGAATCGCCTCGGGCTGATAATCAACAGTAAGCCCACGAACAATAGAATACCTATTCTTGTCGGCTTTGGCATTCACACAAAACTCACGAACAACACTCATCGGTACAGCCTCAGGTGACTCGCAAAAAGTAATCCACCCCTTCTCTGTAATCATTGGTAACAACTCACCATCCCTCCCCAATGGAAAAAACCCCTCTTCTTCAGAATCGACTTAGTCAAAAACTTAGCATACTCCTCCTCAGCAACCCTATCCACCAATCGGGGCCTCGCAGCAGTATTCCTTGAAGAATCAACAGTCGGAATGGTGTTGCTGCTCTCTACAGTTCGAGATCTCTTTGGGCCATTGAAACTTTGAATAAGAGTATGAGAGTTGTGTTTTATGTGTAGGAAAGGGTTTGTAAGTTAAAATTATATGGGAGGTATATGGAGAGGTTGTGTGTATATATAGGGTAGGATTAAGGTTAGAATTAGATAAGGAGTGGGGTTTGTGGTTGATTTGTAGAAGGAAATCGTGGGTTAATGGGGTTGTGGCTCTGGTTTGTTTTTGATTTTTTTTTGTTTTTTTGATTTTCTGTTTTTTTATAGGCTGAACTGTTTTTTCTCGGTCCAGGTCCGCAGGCGGTCACCTGGAACCAGCAAGTGGGCACCTGCCAGCACGCGACCGCCTGGTCCTAGCAGGCGGGCGCCTGTAAGGTCACGGGAAAAAATTTCTTCTTCCTTCATTTTCTGATTTTTTTTTGGGTTTTTGGATAGAGTACTAAATTCTAAGGGTTCCTATAATCTCATATCTTGGGTAGCCTCCCAAGAAGCGCTTCTTTTATGTCATTAGCTTGACATAGAGTGGTACGATCAAGTTGACAATAAAACGGCACTAACCACTTCCCGGTTTTCCGTATCCCCATAATAATGCTTCAATCTCTGACCATTTACCTTGAATGCTTGGCCCGGATCGTTCTCAAAAATCTCCACCGCTTCATGTGGAAACACAATTTTGACGATAAATGGTCCAGACCACCTTGATTTCAACATCCCATGAAAAAGTCGGAGACGACCGTTAAAAAGAAGAACTTGTTGCCCCGACACGAATGACATAGGAGATAGTTTCCTGTCGTGCCACCTTTTTACTTTTTCCTTGTACATTTTGTTGTTTTCATACGCTTGAAGTCGAAATTTATAAAGTTTATTTAACGGAAGCATTCGCTTCTTCCCGGCTGCATCTAGATCAAGGTTCAACTTCTTCAATGCCCAATAAGCCTTATGCTCAAGCTCCGCAGGTAAATGACATCCCTTACCATAGACAAGCTGAAACGGGGACATCCCAAGTGGAGTCTTGTATGCTGTTCTATAAGCCCAAACAGCTTCATCGAGCTTCAAAGACCAATCTTTCCTTGACGGACAAACGATTTTCTCTAAAATGCGCTTGATCTCTCTATTAGACACTTCAGCTCGACCATTAGTCTGCGGATGATAGGCAGTAGCGATGCGATGATTCACATTGTAGCGCTGCATCATAGAAGTGAACTTACGATTGCAGAAATGCGACCCTTCATCACTTATGATAACTCGTGGCGTTCTAAACCTTGTGAATATCTGCTTATGAAGAAAACTCAGCACTACCTTTGCATCATTTGTCGGTAGAGCCTTGACTTCTACCCATTTCGAGACATAATCGACTACCACCAAGATGTACTGATTATTTCAGGACGAGATAAATGGTCCCATGAAATCGATTCCCCAAACATCGAAGACCTCAACTTCAAGCATCACATTTAAAGGCATCTCATCTTTTCTAGTAAGATTCCCAACTCTTTGTCAATGATCACACCTTAAAACAAACTGATGTGCATCCTTAAACAACGTAGGCCAGAAAAAACCTGCTTGAAGAATACGAGCTGTTGTCTTTTCACCACCATAATGTCCATCATAAACTGTGGAATGACAGTCTCGTAATATCCCTCTGTCTCACAGAATGGGATACATCTCCTGATGATCTGGTCAGCTCCTTGTCTAAACAAATATGGTTCATCCCACATGTACCACTTTACCTCATACAGAAACTTCTTCTTTTGAGCCGCATTCATATTAGGAGGCATTATATTTCTAACAAGATAGTTCACAATGTCTGAAAACCATGTCTCTTCCTCTTGAATTGCGAACAACTGCTCATCCGGAAAAGATTCATTGATCAATGTCTTATCATGTGAAGTAGAATCGGGATTCTCCAATCTCGAGAGATGGTCAGCTACTTGATTTTCAGTACCTTTTTTATCCTTGATCTCTCACTCAAATTCTTGTAGTAAGAGTACCCAACGAATAAGTCTAGGCTTCGAATCCTTCTTTGAGACCAGATAGCGGATGGCAGCGTGATCAGTGAATACTGTCACCTTTGTCCCAAGTAGATAAGATCGAAATTTCTCGAAACCAAAAACTATAGCCAAGAGCTCCTTTTGTAGTTCAGTTAAGCTCCATTTAGTGTCTTACTAGCATAATAGACCACATGAAAGATATTAGACTTTCGTTGCCCAAGAACTGCTCCTACTGCATAATCACTTGCATCACACATCATCTCAAAAGGTTCTCTCCAATCAGGTGTCGTAATAACTGGTGCAGTGATTAAACTGTTCTTGAGTGTCTCAAATGCTGCCAAGCATTCATCATCAAATTTGAAAAGCACATCTTTCTCGAGCAAGTTGCACAACGGCTTAGAGATCTTAGAGAAGTCCTTGATGAAATGCCGATAAAAACCCGCATGACCAAGAAAACTACGGATTCCTTTCACAGAAATAGGTGGCGGAAGATTTTCAATGACTCCCACCTTGGCTTTATCCACCTCAAGACCCTTACTAGAGACCTTATGCCCAAGAATGAGGCCTTGTTGCACCATGAAGTGACATTTTTCCTAATTGAGCACTAGATTGGTTTCCACACACCTTTTGAGCACCAAACGGAGATTATCTAAGCATTCATCATACGAATGTCCAAAGACGGAGAAGTCGTCCATGAACACTTTGACATTATTTTCAATCATATCAGAGAATATAGCCATCATGCATCTCTGAAAAGTGGCAGGTGCACCACATAAGCCAAAAGAAACTATACGGAAAGCAAATGTGCCGAATGGACAAGTGAAAGTAGTCTTCTCTTGATCTTCTGGTGCAATGCAAATCTGATTGTAGCCCGAATAGCCATCCAGAAGACAATAATACTCATGACCGACCAACTTGTCGAGCATCTGATCAATAAATAGAATAGGGAAGTGATCCTTCCTTGTGGCTTTATTCAACTTTCTGTAATCCATGCATACCCTCCAGCCTGTGACTGTTCGAGTGGGGATGAGCTCGTTCTTTTCAATTGCTACGACATTAATACCTCATTTCTTAGGTACACATTGCACAGGGCTCACCCAAGAACTGTCAGAAATAGGATATATTATTCCTGCATCCAGCCACTTTAGAATTTCTTTCTTCACCACTTCTTTCATAATAGGATTAATCCTTTGTTGTTGCTCAACAGTCGGCTTGTTACCTTCCTCTAGCAGAATTTTATGCATGCAGTACAAAGGGCTGATCCCTTTTATATCTGCTATAGTCCATCTGATGGCCGATTTGAATTCTCTCAAGATCCTCAAGAGCTTGTCCTCATCACTACCTGAAAGGTCAGATGCAATAATAACAAGCAAAGTAGATGCATCACCTAAAAAAGCATACCTCAAGTGTTCAGGCAATGATTTAAGCTCCAATGTAGGTGCTTCCTCAATAGATGGTTTGAGCTTTCCCTTAGCATTCTTGAGATCAGTATTAGTAAGAGATTCAAACGGCATGTCTAGCTTTCGTTTCCAAGGGGAAGCATTTAGATATTGTAACTTCTCATTGCCTTCCTCATCATCACTGTCAAATTCCCCCAATAAGGCTTTTTCTAAGGCATCAGACCTTAGCACATGATCAAGTTCTGAAATAACTGCAGAATCGACCAAATCCATCTTGAAGCACTCTTCATCTTCCGTGGGGAATTTCATCACATTGAACACATTGAATGTCACATCCTGATCTTGCACTCTCATTGTAATATCACCTTTTTGTACATCTATCAAGGTATGACCTCTAGCCAAGAAAGGTCTTCCCAAGATTATGGGAATCTTCTTATCTTCCTCGAAATCCAGAATGATAAAATCTGCAGGAAAGATGAGCTTGTCCACCTTTACTAGAACGTCCACCACGATGCCTCGTGGGTATGTAATAGAATGATCAGCCAATTGTAGAGACATGTAGGTGGGCTTAGGATCAGGAAAATTCAGCTTTTGAAGATAGACAACGGCATCAAATTGATGCTTGCTCCCAAATCGCAAAGGCACTTGTCGAATGACAACTTGCCAATGGTACAAGGAATGGTGAAGCTACCTGGCTCCTTAAGCTTTGGAGGTAACTTTTGTTGCAGCACATCAGTGCATTCTTCCGTTAGAGCAACGGTACCAAGATCATCCAGTTTCACCTTCCTTGAAAGAATACCTTTCATGAATTTCGAATAACTAGGCATTTGCTCCAGAGCTTCAGCGAAAGGTATGTTGATGTGAAGTTTCTTGAACACCTCCAGAAACTTACTAAACTGCTTGTCCATATTTTGTTTTTGCAATCTCTTAGGAAAAGGTGGTGGAGGATAGAGTTGTTTCTCCCCTGTATTACCCTCAAGCAGAGTGTGTTCAATAGTAGACTTCCTTGGTTCCCCCTCTTTCTCCTTTTGCTTTTCTCCTTCATCCACGACTTCAGCTTTCCATCTTTTGCTTTTTTAGCATCAGCAACTTTTCCAGACCTTAAGGTGACAGCTTTGACTTGCTCCTTAGCTTCCTTCCTGCCTGGCACTTCAGTATCGCTGGGAAGTGTGCTAGGTTGACGATTGAGCAAGGCATTGGCTATTTGACCGATTTAATTTTCCAAGGTCTTGATAGAAATATCCTGACTTTTACACAACAGCTTTAACTCCTCAAAATCAGCACTAGAAGGTGGAGCAACACCTCTTTGTTGAGGATATGATTGCCTTTGAGCATATTTCTTAGGTTGCTGGAATCCAGGTGGATTAAACTGTTTACTTGCAGCTTGCTGAACAGCCTTCTGATTATTGCTCCAGCTGAAATTGGGATGAATTTGTTATTAGGATGATAAGTAGCTGGCACAGGCTGCTGCGGTCGCTGATAATTGTTCACATACTGAACAGATTCATTAACAAGAGAACACTGATCCGTAGCATGAGAGCCTGCACAAAGCTCACAAACAATAGCTATTTGATTGACTCCATAATTGGCTAAAGAATCGACCTTCATAGACAGCGCTTGAAGCTGTGCTGCAATAGTTGTAGCTGCATCAACTTCCAGAATACCTGCTACCTTCCCAGGTATCATCCTTTGAGTTGGGTTTTGATACTCGTTTGTAGCCATAGTTTCAATGAGATTATAGGCTTCAGTATAGCTTTTGGCCCACAAAGCGCCTCCAGAAGCTGCATCGAGCATGGGCCTAGATTGGGCCCCCAAACCATTGTAGAAACCCGTGATCACCATCCAGTCAGGCATACCATGATATGGACACTTTCTCAACATCTCCTTATAACGCTCCCAAGCTTCGCACATAGATTCTGTTGGTTGCTGTGCAAACTGAGTAAGAGCACTCCTCATAGCTGCAGCCTTGGCCATTGGATAGAACTTCACCATAAACTTTTGTGCGAGATCTTCCCACGTAGTGATGGACCCAGCTGGTAAAGAATGTAACCAGTCCTTAGCCTTATCCCTCAGAGAGAATGGGAAAAGTCTCATCTTGATAGCCTCATCAGTAACACCATTATATTTAAAAGTACTACAGATCTTGACAAAATTCTTGATATGCATGTTGGGATCTTCAGTCGTAGCACCTCCGAAAGAAACAGAATTCTGCACCATCTGAATAGTGCCTGGTTTGATTTCGAAAGTATTGGCCTGAATAGCCGGATGAACGATGCTTGACTGAATGTCATCAATTTTAGGCCGAGAAAAGTCCATAAGCGCTGGATCTGCTAGAACTATACGATCACCCATTGTTACAGGTTCTTTCTTCTCACTCTCTGTATCTGAATCTTCAAAAACTATCTTCTCCGGAAAGTCAAGAGCTGAATCTGTCTCCTCAGCTGTATCAAGATTCCTCTTGCAGGTGCGAGAATGTGTTTGTATAAACGCTCGCTAGAGTATCTGAAACACAACCAGAAACAGTAAGTAACAAGTCTTAATCAATGAATCCTAATGACCACTGATGGCAAATACATAAACTAAATAAATTAACACCGAGTCCCCGGTAGCGGCGCCAAAACCTTGTTAGGCACAAAGCATGCGCTAAATAAATCACGCAAGTATACGCGTTCACAAGTAATATAGAATGATTTCTAGTTCGTTCCCACAGAGACTCAGACTAATTCTATTTAATTAACACTTACTCACCAATGTATGATTACTCTTCAATGTCAAGACAATAACAATCAAAGTTGATTAACTAATATTAACTAATATTAACTATGAGAATTAAACACTTAAATTATCAATATTAAACACACATGAGATCGTAACTTCATTACTACTTCATTCAATAGTTATTGTTATTATCCTTAGCATGTAATGGTGATGATATTAATCGAACAACACGAAACTGATAAAAGCCAACTTTCGTTGTATAAGTACCATTCTACCACGCATCCACAATTAAGATAGAAGTTGAATAGGGATCAATTATGTTGAGACCCTATATGTCTATAGAATTTGACATCATAACAATTTAAGCTCAAGTTATTCATTATGATTACACAGGGCAAGTAAAACGGTTAGAGTTACCCACTAATCAAGCATACAATACATGAACCTATGCTAGCATGACAAGTTCTAAATCTCAAGATTCACTGTCGCTTCACAAGAGATTAACAGGCTATCTTATATGTTCGCGACGCACATAAGACGAATAAGCACAACCTATGCTAGATATCATACAATCACCACACACCAAGGTATTAAACACTTAATTAAAGAAATCCATAGTAAATCCGCTATGACCCCATGATCACGATTAGCCCATGATAGAACTCATCATCACCATGGGTTCATATAAAAACATAATAATAACACAACGATATAAACTAATAAAAATACTTAATAAAAATAGAGTACGTCAGAAGAGTATTAAGGTTCAAAGGGTAAAGAAAACTAGCATCCACTGTTACAATGAATTAAAAGAATCATAAGATAGCGTATGCTTCCTCTTCTTCGTTGTTACGTGCGAAAACGGTCTTCTTAATCTTCTCTCCTTGATTACTTGTTCCTTGCTTGTTATAAAAACATCTCCCAAATAGATTTATATAAGAGTCCACAAGAAGCAGCGCTGTCAGAAGCCCGATAGAACTCGAATTAAAAAATCCATAATTAAAATTCCCGTACCCAGACGGCCACCTCCAATCTCCACGCGGGCGCCTCCTGGCAGGCGGGCGCCTGCTCCTTCCAGGCGGGCACCTCCTGCCTTTCTGGAAAAATAATATTCTAGCTTCTAATTTTGCTGATTTCTTCGCACAACTCCCCGCAACTGATCCCAAACACTTCCCTAGGCTTATTATGATGAAATCTTCCTAATTATGCAAGTTATACCCTGAAACACAAAAATACTAGAAAAATGCATCAAATACACAAAATACTTGATTTCAAGACATCAATTCAAGCCGTTATAAGACGCTCTAAGTGGTATAAAATGCCACTTATCATAATTGAGATGACAATTCACTTCAGGAAAGTGCGGAAATAATAATAAAGAAAAAAAGCAATCACATCATCTCCTGGTTAGCTTGGAAACACACGTGCGAGATGATTAAAGTAAGAACGGTAACGCGCGGGAAGGAGATCATGCACGACATTTTCACATGCGGAAAAAGGAATTGGAAATCTATGTAACACCCCAAATCCGGGGTCAAGATTTGGTGTTACTAAACAATCTTTACATAAAATAAAATAATAAACAAATAACCCCTTGAATCCGGATCGTTTACAGGTTATGGTATGAAATAATAATCTAATCTTCTACAACTTTCAACAACTAAAATACAATTGTAAATACCTTTGAACTAATGCTCGTAACACATTCTTCTAACTTCTTCAACCTCTCATAGTGGAGATTTCTCGAACTTCTGCTGTCTATCTAAGCTATTCATTTTTTATCCTTATCTGTTTCTGGCAGAAATAAGAATTGACAAAGCAAGAGTGAGTCACAAATGCCCAGCAAGTACATAATTTGAGTTTCAAACATTAATATCAAAGAAAACTTCCGGACCAAATCTCTGAAATATTTTGAAGAGCGAAACACGAAATCATTTAAAGGATATATTTCATTATCTTAAAATCAATTTGATTTACATTGCTATAAATCACATAGGAAATAATGACATTATATAAGAGCTTCGGGGATCGCGTGTTTTCAAAATAGCTTCTGGTAACATTTCATACCTGAGCAACGAATGCAACAACTATTCATAAAATGACTTTCAAGAAGTTCCTAACTATTCAATATTCATCATTATCGACTAAGTTTCCATAGACTTAGCCTGCTAAACCAGCCTGATAAGGATGGGTTGAATAATTAAGAAGATCTCAATTCATTCAAGATTCTAACTATCACTGAGCAACTAATGCTGCAGCAACAATCTGAACCTCGAATTTATTTAGAAACATTGTAATTTTCCGAAACTGAGTGCTAAGAAAGAATAACTTTAATCCATAATCACATTTTTCTTTCAAGAAGGAATGCCATTAATGGCGATTAACAACAAATTAGACTGGACACTAGTTCTAACATATGCACTATACCCTGCTGATCAGTCAGGATACAGTGCGGATCTATACCCAACTGTATAGGTCCATTCAGGTACCTTGGCACTAAGGCCCATATCGAGGCACCAGTCATATCCCGGTCCTCAGGATTAAGACACACTCAATCCCCAAAATATCACTATCAAGCCCGTATAGTGTTTTGATGTCAAATCATTTTGAATTCAAAACATCCCAATTCAGGGATCGCAAATAACCCGAAAGAATGGGTATTTGCTCATGAGAGCAATCGAATTACAGGAACAATAATGAAAGGAACGTGCATAATCAGAGTAATTGCAGCGAAATGTAAAACAGATAACTATTCTGAACTTAGAATAGGAGCGAATAATATTTACAGTATTTAAAAGAAATTCAAGAATACTTGCAGTATTTAAAAGAATGTTCTGGAATACTTGCAGTATTTAAAAGAATGTTCTGGAATACTTGCAGTATTTAAAAGGAAAATCCAGAATACTTGCCTCAATAAGCTTTAACCGTTATTACTGGTTGACTTTGGTTCGACTTTGATCGTTTGACTTTATCGTCAACCTACTATCCTATTCTCGATACAATCCCAACATTCAGACCCTTCGGTTGGAACTTCGTTGATCTCGACGTCTAATCACTAGATCGTTCCTAGTCCGATGTCACATCTCGGTCTTCCGTCTACAGGGTTGAAATACCCTAATTCAGATAACCGCTTAAGCTTAACATCAAATCGTCATCCTATTTTACCCATACGATTTCATAACCGAATTCATATTTATATGTATTATCGAAATACACATAGCAATTATGGTTCACATCTTCGAAACTCGGTTCGGTATTTATTTTCAGAAAATACGTATACTCGTCATTTTGAAAAATAGGGTAATCGATTATTTATAAATTATCTTGTTTCAATCGCAGTCAAGTCCATTTAATATAATTGTATATGGTTATTCGACGTCTACGATAATTATAGGTTACGTTCCCGTATTTTCGGAATTAATTTCCCGAAAATCGGGCAGCGTCTCCTTTGTTTATCGGCCTACCCGTCGAAATCAAATCGACGTCAATCCACAACAACAATCCAATCACAACAACAACCACAACATAATTCAATCCACAATCCGATTACCAAGTCCCAAACTCCAATTCGCTTAATTATTATTAAAACTATTCGTATATTGCATTTTTATTCGTATTTTTATTTTATTCCCATTTCCGTTTCACAACTAATTTACCAACTATTTTTATTTAATTAATAACGTAGGACTCAGATAAAAATCATCATCGCCCACCATCGGCTCGCCGAAGCTCATCGCCGACGGCGATAAAATTCGCGGGTTTCCGTTTATTACAGACATCCGACACGAATTTCATCGATTATTTATTATAATTTCTGCACAAATATTATTTCACAAAACATCAATCAATTATTATTTTTCCTGCAGAAGAAAATAATAATAATAAAAAAAACAAACAATCAATATTCACACAACCGGAACTGTACAACACGCTGCCTGAAAACAGGCCGGAAAACGGCGCCACGACAACCTCCACACAGACATAACACCTACACATATACACGCACGCAGTATACTCACACAAGCAACATACGCAGCTACAGTCCTCCCCACGCGCCACCACCCCGCCGGAAAACAGCGAGGGGCGGCGGCCGGAATAAAAAGCCGAAGCACAGTAATTACCGATAATCAGAACAGGAAAGACGATGACAGAGGAGAAGAAGGATGGAATCGAACAAAGAGGAGGAGAGAAATCGAGAAACCTCGAGAGATTGACAAAGAGAGAGAGTTCAGAGAGATTTGAGAGAGCGAGAGAGGGATTGAGCAGTCGAGAGAGAGACAATAGGGGGAGGATTTGGGGGTAGAATTAGGTTTTTATTATTATATTTTTTTTTTCTTTACTCCCGTGAATATTCCTGTCTGTACCGTAATTTAAGAATGGACCGAATACTTAATGGGTAAAATAATTCGAAAAATTTACGAAAATAATTCCTTTAAAAATCCCGAAATAATTAGGAATTAATAAAAAAAATCAAATTTGCAAGATTTTTAAATCATTGTTATAACGCGCATCAGACCCGTATTTTACAATTTAACGAATACACATGCGGTTAAATAAAACCAGAAATTCTCCGAAATAATTTTAAAATTCTCGAAATATTCCAAACTTAATAAAATAAAATTTTCATAATTTTTGAAACATTCTGGAATTAAATACTGATTTTACGATTAAATGGAGCCAGAAAATCATTTGAAGATAATGAATAAATAAAATATTGATTTCTAAATTTTATAAACTCCTAAAAATAATAATTAAAATTATAAAATAATAAGAATAATTTTACAAAAAATTTTAACATTGTTAAGAATAAATATTCAATAAAATCACTTTAAAATGAATTAAATGCATACAGCTCGATAATTTATTATAAAGTTAATCTTCGCGTCCAACAATTCACAGAAAATTGATAATACCGTAACACATAGCTGACAGAACCATCACATATTTTATTTACTTAATAATTCGATGATTGCTTTTACATATTGGATCCGAAAATAGGTTACTTAGCCGCTAAGTAACTTAAAAGACGATACGATTTTAATACCAGAATTGGATAATTATGAAAACAGAGCTTCCTATAAAATACTTTATACGAAATTAAGGTAATAATGTCTCGCCTTTTGAGAATAAGGATTCTTATCGATAAATAAAATGATTTGCGTATCGAAAATTTCACACCGGGACTCCTACAGGTCAAACCGTACCCCGGATCGAAAAAGTCAAATCACGAAAAGTGTTCAGAATTATTAGATTAGGTTAGGAAGGAGTTTTCGGAAGAGTTTCGGGTTGTAAAAACGCAAAAGCGACTGAAGTGGGATGATTTCTGATTTTAAAAATAAATTTTATAATTATATAAGAATAATCATTATCAATTCTATAAATTCTTATAAAATCATATAATAATCCAAAAATTACCAGAAAATTACCAAAATTATCTAGATTTAATTCTGGATAATTAAAAATTAAAATATCTAAATTTTATCAGAAATAAGCATCCAGATATTAATATCAATTATCAAATAATTCACCAAAATTCACATAAAATCACATAATAATTATTTATTGATAAAAATAAATACATAATATTTCCCGGGCGTTACAATCTACTTCCGACAACTGAACAACAGAAGACTGAGTTCATTTCTTTTCTAAGTGGGTAACTTGCAACACTTAGTCTCGAGTTAGAATACTTAGAAAAATAATCCAAGGCAAGTCTCCTAGCTCCATGTTGTCGCAAGTAAGTATCCAAGCCAAGGAAACAAGCTCTAATCGCCAGTTATCCTTGTACAATATTTTAACTCAAAATTTTATTTCTGATTTATTTACTTTTTTCATAAAATTTTAGATTCTTAAATTTGAATTTTTCTTAGATAATAATTTATGTTTTATTTAATTTTTAAGAAAATTCAAAATTCTTGAAAATTAGATTTTATGTAAATATTTATTTTTGTTTAATTTATTTTCTAAGAAAATTAAAAATATTGGAAATATAAATTTCTCTTAAATATTAAATTAAGGGTACTCAAAGTATTGAAAGACTCAGGATTCCTCCAGGCTTTTAAAGTGGATTTTAATCTTTCGATGAAAACGAAGACCATGTGCTATTCAGACGGAAAATTCCCGAATACGGAAATTGAAGATAATGGTTTTCTTACTCCAATGAACTGATTTGAAGACTTACAGACGAGAATTATGGATCTTCCTCAAAGGCTTACTCTATAGGATACCACTGGGTTTTCAGACGTAGGAATTGAATGAAATTTCTACGGGTACAATTTTTCTCGAAGATTTTAAGACAATCTATGATTCCAGATTATACAGTCACACAGTGGTTTGTATTAATGCTATATTTATCCAGGGAACCAATGAGATCATATAGGCAGGAATTGAGAAGGTCAGAGAGAATAGTGGGGACAGACAAATATCTCAGTTACATGCATTAAGGTTGGAACCTCGGGACCGAATGTAAGAGTTACTGATAGCTGAATCAAAAGAAGCTCAGGTAGAATTACTTGAGGGACTGGACGTCAGGGCAGTGTTTCACATGTCAGAGAAGTTTGGTCGTATCAGATTCACAAGGAATACATAAGCTATATCCAAGGATCAATCCTATCTATTCTGAAGCAGAGACTTTTACAAATTCGGTTCAAGAGGTGATTACAAGACTGAGATTGGGACAGATACAGATTTGATAGCTACAGTTATGACAAGACATATGTGTCAAGTAACTATCAGGGGTTTTTCTATAACAGAACAAGAAGCTTGATAAACAAGGGTGAGTAGGGATTCAGTTGAAGAGTCGGGACAAAGGTGGAATGTTTTCTTAGGGAAGCAGCCAATCAAAACTTATAGTGCACGGGAAAGAGTTGGGATGGATCAGATGATGAGAATAATGAATATTTTTCTTTCATAGCAATCTCTGAAAATGGTCCAACTGACATATCTCAGGTTTCAATTTCTTGAACCACTATAATATTTTGCTCTCAATATTTAATGCATAATAAGATCTTAGTGTTTAAATGTTTAACACTCGCACAAGCATGATAGCATCATACATAGATAATGTTGAATTAGTTCACTAGATTATTATTCTGGTAACTAGGATTGATGTTTAACTTGTCCATGTTACTTTAGATGATCTTAAATATGTGTTTGAACATTTGTTGACCATGATTAATTGCTTTAATGAGATATATGTTTTTCAACACGTAAGACCTTTGTTTATGCTCATCTCCTGTATCCTATTACATTGTGATTATTCATTTGATCTGAATTATTTGTTAAGATGTATTAGTTTATAATTGGATTGAGATAGTTAGATGAAATACATCAACATGATTGGACTAAGATAGAATTAGTGATTTATTTGTTAATTCTGTTTGTTCCATATCATGACTATCTTGATTAATTCTTAAGCGTAATATTTCTGAATGAATGCCATGTATTTCTAATACAATGCTTGCTTATTTTTATGCCATGAATGCATCTCTTAGTACTTGCATTAATTGTAGAAAAAGCATGTTCAGAATTACAATAGGGTAAAGACTGCTAGTCCTCCTTATGTAAGGTTGGAATCATTTTTCTCCTAGCCTAAAGACAATTTTTTCAAGGGTATCAAAATGGAGAAAATGATCGGTCAAAGATAAGAATTAGCATGATAAGGTTGTAGTTGTTTTTATCTCTATTTACAATAAGATCTCTAATCCATCTAGACCCAAACTGATAAGTTGGGTACCAAGAACTGGTAATCCATTTGTGAGTGCGGGACATAACAGGTTAATTGATTCTTATGTATTCTTGGTAATTCATACTTAAGACATATGATCAAAGAAAGAGCCTCACAAACAAATGTGGTTGACAAAAGTTATTCCGTTAATTATCTTTGGAGATGACAACATAGGTTTTCGTTATGGGACAAAGCTATACAGAAAAAGGAATGTTATCATGGATTCAACAATTATTATCACTGATAATGACTAATCATTGGTGTCACTGATAACAATTGAAATATCTTTCTTTCCGAAGAATCAAGGCACAAATCCTCTTATAAGACGGTTCTGCATCAAAGGACAAAATGTCAATTAAATGAAGGATTAATATCTCATATGAAGTAGGAAGGTTGAGAAGCTTGCTCTTCTTAGAGTAAGGATAGGATATGCTGATAGCTAGACTGGAATCTCAAGAAAGGCGAAGTCAATGGTTTCTACTATAAAGCTTCATCTAACAAAAGTTTAGTTATGGCATTAGAAGCTCTCACCCTTGAACATCAACTCAAGGAACTCTTTTATAAAAAGGGATTAGTGAGAGGACTGCCTTATCTGGAATTCAGAAGATGTTAAATGTGAGGCATGTTAGAAAGAGAAGTCAAAGACAATATCATATCAAAGTAAAGATATACCTTAGTGATGGTGGTTGACTACACTTATTAAACAAAGTTGTTGTTCGTGTGTTATCAAGGCATGACATCACAAATGGTGATTGATCATATCCGAAGATCAAGCTGGAAGCAACTGTAAAAGAAATGATCTTGTGGTCAGATAATAGGACTGAATCAAGAGGCAGTTCTGATTGATATCTGTAACATCAAGAATATTTTGAGACATATTTAGCACCGGGAGCTCCGTGTCATAATGGAGTGGTACAAAGGAAGAACCGAAACTTGATTAAAGCAACAAGGACAATGTCAAGCTAATCAAACTTTCTAAATACCAAAGGGCTGAAGCAGTTAATACAGTTTGCAATAAGTAAGATCAAGCCTTGATCAGGATGTATACATAAAGACCACTAATGAGTTAATGGCTAAAAGAAGCAAGCACTGGATAACCTGAAAGTGTTTGGAGAGAATGTTCTACAGAAACAAACAATGAAATTTTTTCAGTTGTTTGAAGATCTTAGCATTTGCAGCTAAGACTTGTACGGATATTCTTCATGGATACTCAGTGGAGTCTACAACCTACAGGGCATTTGTGGTTGATCAACATAAGATGATTGAAAGTCTAAGTGCACAGTTCAACAACTCCATGCTCCAAGCTATTAAAGGAGTAATTAATGGTATTGATGATTCATATCCAAGCAGTGAAATGGCAGTGTAATACACAACTCATTATTTTAATGAAGCCAGACAGCAAGGGTAAGGATTTTTAAGAAATCCCAGCAACAGCTTAGGAGGAGAAATAGAAGGATCAACTAGTCAGACACAACACCTCATTGAAAATTCAAAGGACACAACAGGAACATATCTGCTGAGATAAAGGGTTTGATGTCAAGTCTATTCCCAGAGTCTAGTTCTTAAGTGATCCAGATGGTGGAGTAATGATTAGTAGAGCTACTGAGTATGAATGATTATTTCTATGGTTTCTATCTGAAGAAGAAACGAAGAAAGTTACAGAAGCTCTAATAGATCCGGATTGATTGGGTGATTGTAAAGCAAGATGAACCAATCAGTCAACAAACAGATTGTAGGGAAGCTGGTATCCAAACCAAATAACAACTTTATAATTGGTACTAGGATAACCATAAGTCAATATTGGATGACAATGGCATTGTTACGAGGGACAAGGCCAAACTGGATTCTAGGTTATTATCTGGAAGCAGTATCTGACAGAAAGCACCAGTGACGAGACTTGAGGATATTATGACATATCCGACACCTGATGCACATTCTACCTGGAATTGGACTCTGGTAAGTGTGTACAAGTGCACTCCTAGTTGGTGAGTCAAAGGAGTAAGTCAATGCACAACAGTTCATAAACTTTGCAGTTGCAGATCTATTGGACTATGCATATCTCTTCTTCACAAACTCACTTGGTATGAACTAGTATACTACTCAAGAAATCGTCAATGACATGGTATTGCACTTTAACGGAAGTTGTATTTAAATATAAAATAGTAGAGTCGTTATATTAATAACTCTCTTTATCACCAGGCACAAACATATTGAGTTATATATGCTATGATATAATGTTAATGTTATATGTTGGTCTACTAACAAAAACTTGTGCAAGATTATTTGCTAAGTAATTGCAGAGTAGGTATGGAGGAGGGTGTTGGATAGGTTGAAATTCTATTTGGAATTACTAGAAGCATGCCAAAAGAATATTTCTTTTATAAGCTCAAGTAAACCAAAAGAATGATGGCAATACAAGTAAGTTAAGGATCTTCTAAAGATGCAAAATTTGAAAGATCTTGAACATGCCCAGACTACTTACCAACAGAAACCACCAAAGCTTGATCAATGCAACTCAGGTAATTATTATAAGCTAGAGAGGTATGACAAGCTCACTCTTTTACTCAAATACTAATAGACAACATGTAATGTTCTCAATATACCAGTGTGCAAGGTTCCAAGTGGATCCTAGAGAATCCAATCTTATAGCTATTAACAAGATTTTAGATATCTTACGGGACTACCAACTCTTGGAGTATAGTACCCTAAAGATATAGTGCTTAACATGTTTGGCTATATAGATATAGATTACGCAGGTTGTAAGAAAGATAGGAGAAGCATCTCTGAAGCTGTCAACTTAAGTGACAAGAGAAGCATCTCAGGAAGCTGTCAAATTCATGGAAGAAGATTGATTTCCTGTTATGATGAGAAACAACTTCAAATCCAACAACTCTGTGGAACAGTCTATGACAAGGCACCTTCACACCAGGTATCGTCACTTTAGAGAGCATGTCACTTTAGTCAAAGAGTTACTGACAGAAACATTTATTAAATCACTTGATAAAGTTAATTTTTCAAGATTGGTTTGTAAGTGTGGGATATCATTCATTGCACATTAGTTGGAAATCTCATTTGTAAGGAATTCTTAATATAAGTTCACAAGTATTAAATCTTCAATATTTAAAGGACTCATAAATTTATCACTAATCCGGTACCTCGTACTTACTGCTATTATCTTGATTATCATGATTACAATGTCATATACATTTGTGGTAGTTAAATATTATAGCATTAAGTTTGAATATTATTTTAATTGATTTTAATTATGATGGTAGCCAATTTCATTCCATAATCAGTCTCATAATTTGAATTATTTTAAAATAATATGCAGCATAGTTATTTGTATCTTGTACGAATAATTATTATACTTTTAGTATTAGTGACATTATTTAGAATTTTTGTTCTAAGTAATTAATGCTTATTTTTAAAATCACTAATATTAAAAGTTGAAGTATTTTCTAAGTTATGTGTATAAAACTCTCAATATTTTATATGCTTAGAAAGTATTTCTAAAATTACTAATTATCCAAAGAGTGATTGCCATGTATATAAGTCATATATCCTATTGGTGCTTACTCAAGAATAATTATAAATATTTAAGTGCTAGTATCAAACTCATAGATATTTAGTATTTATTTATTTAATATTTATTTTGGGTTGTTTGGGTTATGGAATTTGAAGCAATTCAATGATGTTATTTGCTCCATAATTCAAATTAACTTAAAATAAATAAGCAACATGATTGATTATAACTAAATTTGTTAACGATTGATATCTAGTATATTGATTGTAACTTATGTGTTATAAGTTAATTATGAGATTTTGGTTTCAGTGAATTTAGCAATGCTCATATCTCAAGAATTCACTGAAATCAGAATATGATTGTAGCATGATTAGTTTTATGTAATTCTTGACTTATATCAGTTAATGATATTTAGTTAAGAGTTCGACTATGAACTAATTATGAAGTATTAATATTTGTGGAATTATTTAGAACTCCTCTAAGTAATCAATGCTTATCCTCAGTCACTTATACTAATATACAAAGTGTAAAAATCTTTCTTAAGTATAATTATGGTAAAAGTAACCATATGTTGTCAACTTAGAATAATTTTTATACTTCCTTGCAAATTCCTAAATGCTTTGATATAGATGCAATACTCATTGGATCAAAGTATACGGAACTTAGAATATCCTTCAAAGATTGCAAACAAGACAATGTTGGTTAATATTGCTTTATTTATCGAACCAATATTGTTTGATGTATTACAGTTGTTAGGAGTTAACAATTATACAGCATATGAAATTGAATTCTAATGTCTATTTGATAGATAATTGGTATTTAATTCATTCATATCTTATTTTAATATATTTGAATTATGATGTTGGACAATCCCATGTCAAATCAGTTTTATGATTATATAATATTAAAGTAGGATGCAACATAATTATTGGTATCTAAAGTACTTGACAAGTATCAATCAATGGTATATTGTTAATATTTTGTTGCAGATAATTATGAGATTTTAAGTTCTAGTGAATTTATATGAGTTGATATATCTGACAAATTCACTACAATTTTAAATCAGCAGAATAGTCATTCTTATTAAGATTATTTATCAATACACAGTGTTGTTGATTATAATTTTATTAAGATAGATTATAGAGCTTTTGATATGAATGAGAATTGCTTAGAATTTACCCTAAGTGATCAATGCTTTTACAAAAACTCATTCATATTTAAAGACAAAATCTTTCTTTCTCTTCTTAATACTGCTAGTTCATCAGTCTGTTTCTTATCAAATCATTTATCTTTTTAGGAATAAAAACAGACTTGTGCACTCAAACAGTTTTAGGAGAAAATCAAAATTCTTTCTACATTAGTGATTGTTTATTTCATTAAAATCTTTTTGAAATCACTATTGTACATCATTTCTCTCAAAGATTAAATGCATAATTTTCATTCTTTATAGATCTTAAGTGCATTTTATCTCTATATTGCCATATGTTCAGTGATACAGGTTCAGCCTCCAATGGCCTTCTTTCATTTGATAGTCATGAGGTTGAAAATCCATAACTTCTATCCCAGACTGTAAAGATAAACACAGAAATAAAACCAACCAACACTCTCTTACCACTAAAATGAAGTATGAATGAGCGTGAGGGAGAAAGTGTCTTAGTGCATCACATAAGGAATGTTCTGAACATCAGCGACCTAATGGACTATTACGACCCCTAGAGATTCCGGAATGGAAATGGGAGCATATAGTCATGGATTTTGTGACAGGCTTACCAAGGACAAAGACCAATCACGATGCCATATGGGTTATCATAGATAGATTGACCAAGTCCGCACACTTCCTACCAATCAACGAAAGATACACTGTAGACAAGTTGGTAGATATTTACTTGAAGGAAATTGTAGTAAGACACGGCGTTCCTGTAGCCATAGTGTCAGATAGAGACCCAAGGTTTAATTCCCGATTTTGGAGAAGCTTCTAGGAATGCGTAGACACCAGACTAAACATGAGTACCGCTTACCACCCCCAGACTGATGGACAAAGCGAAAGGACTATTCAGACCCTAGAAGATATGCTACGAGTATGTGCCATTGATTTCAAAGGAAATTGGGATGACCACTTACCCCTGATCGAATTTGCTTACAACAATAGCTATCACGCTAGCATAGGAATGCCCTCGTATGAAGCTCTTTACAGAAGAAGATGTCACTCTCCCCTATGTTGGGATGAAGTCGGAGAACACAAGATGTTAGGACCAGAGTTAGTCCAACAGACCAGAGAAATGGTAGGACTCATCAGGAAAAGACCGGTAGCAGCCCTGGACATACAAAAGAAGTACGCCGACCAGACCAGGAAGGATAGGGAATATGAAGTAGGAGATTCTGTGCTATTAAAGGTATCTCCGTGGAAAGGAGTGATGAGATTTGGAAAGAAAGGGAAGCTGAGTCCTAGATTCATAGGACCCTTTGAAATATTAAGGAGAATAGGACATCTAGCTTACGAGCTCGCCTTGCCTCCTAATTTGCAACAAGTACACAACGTGTTCCACGTGTCCATGTTAAGGAAGTACCATGCAGATGCACGACATGTAATAGAGTACGAGCAGGTAGATTTACAACCAGACCTGACCTACATCGAGCAGCTAGTAAGGATAATGGACCAGAAAGAACAAGTGCTGAGGAAAAAGACTGTGAAGCTGGTTAGGATCTTATGGAGAAATCAAAATGTCGAAGAGTCAACTTGGGAACTTGAAGACACAATGAGGAATAGATATCCCCACTTATTTTCTAATTGATTCCGGGACGGAATCCTTGTTAGAGGGGAAGACTGTAATAACTCGAATTTTTGAGACCTTGTAAAATGTTTAATGAATAGTAACCCTGACGGACGGGAAAAACTTTTGATCCCACACTATGTAGTGCATGAGAAAATGAGTTTCGAAGTTGATATTACGACTATACGTACCAAATGAGTGTATGTAAATGCTATTAGTTTTCGAAGAAAACGAACTTTGAAAAACGACCGTATTTACGACTTATCGAGGATTACGGGAATCACAATATAATTACGTGATCAAAATCCTATGGATTTATATTCAAGTAGGATAAATAAAAATATAAGGAATAAATACGAAAGGAATTACTTCGCAAACCAATTACGAGTAAGTATTACGGAGAACGTTTAAGTAATCGAGCGAACGCGTAAACGATTAAATAAACGTAACGCACTAACTAAACCATGGTAAAGAAGTAACCATGGTTACTTCATCAAATAATGAGTTAACCATAGGATGATCAAGCTAGCTAGCAAAATAGTGTGCTAAGGAAGCTAACCTTGTAGTTTAGCTTGAAACCTAGTAAGCTATTAGGATTTGTCCCTAAGATATGCAACCAAGAATCAACCTAGAATGCTATACTAGGAGAATAAAATAAATTGCAAATATATCACCTCATCTTCCTAGAAGCAACCTAGCAAAGCATCCAAAAGAAGCAACCAAGAGTAGTATAAATACCCCCCCTGTAACCTCCATTCGGCCCTAATGAAAAAAAGGGAGAAATCAAATTCAAATCTCCAAGTTCTAGCTCTTGTAAAATCACCCAATTAATTCTCAAGCCTCCTAGAAATTAAACTAAGGTAATAAAATTCTTTCATCACTTTTTATCAAGGTTTGATGGGTGAAATAAATTCAAGAAACTCACTAGTGAATAGTGTGAATAGTAACCTCTCTTTGGTTTCTTGATTTCAATGGTGGTTTTAGGTTCTAAAAATAATACCAAGCACTTCCAAGCCTCCACCATCCTCAAGAAAACTTCTCAAGATTTCAAGAAAGGTAAAAATCTTTGGCCCAACTTTATTTAAGATTCATTTTTAAGATCTATTTAGTATGTGGTAGTAAACTTAGTGTAATGAGTGTTATTGATGAAATCTTGATGATTAAGTTAAGTAGATTAAGGTTGGTTGTTGTTGCCTCAAGAACATGATGTTCTTTGGAGGATTTTGTGTGTTGATGATGATATGATGATTGTTGGTGGTTGTGTTAAGAGTTAGGGCGTAAACGAAACCCCGATCGTAAACGTAACTTCGTTAAAACCAACAAATCGTAACTTTAAGTTTATGCAGAA
Source organism: Apium graveolens (assembly GCF_009905375.1). Classification (NCBI taxonomy): domain Eukaryota; kingdom Viridiplantae; phylum Streptophyta; class Magnoliopsida; order Apiales; family Apiaceae; genus Apium; species Apium graveolens. The sequence goes on from NC_133653.1 coordinate 229,996,689, forward strand.
AGTCCCGAAGTTATAAAATGAATATTCTTGAAATATAACATTTTTTTAGGATATAAAATGTTATAAGGATCGTTCAGGTGCTTGAATCGCTTGATTCCGATTTACGGATCAAAAGTTATGGCCGTTTTAGTAAAAGTGATTTACGCGACAAAAACTGCTACGAATTACGAACTTTAAAAATATAAAGGATAGACTTAAAAGTATTCATAAATCATGAAATTTTTACAGAGAGTAACATATTGAGTTTCCTAACTTCCTTAAAAATTTCAAGTGAAAATAATGATTTTCCAATTTTATAAAAATATCGGAGCCGAGACCGCGCGAGTAGAAACCGTAAGAATCCATAAGCGGAGCCGACGACGATAATGAGAATGAACCTACGATACTAAGAAAAATGAAGTGACCATAATGTGAATATGACTTAAAGTAATAATAAGGGTAGTATAAGTTGAGAGGATGCATAAAAAGTAGCGCATGAGTGCGAGTTGCCGTAAATTAGAACGGGACCTAACAAAATAAATTATGTTATGGTTATAGATTTCCGAGCGGAACCTAGAGCATCCTCCACCTCGAGATACCCAGGCAAGTTTACGAACCCAACTCCATTTTTATTTTTGTGTTGTGAAAGGATTTTTTTACTATCATTGCATAAATACCATGCTTGCCATGATACATGGTTGTTGAATTTCGCATAATATAGCGATGTTGTACGATAAAGTATATATCGTGAAATGTTTATTCCGCTTTAAGCGTGACATATTATATAAGACCGAGAGTCGGTCGGGATTTAAGATAAAACCCGGGAATCATTCCGGTGGTATTATAGGACGGTTATAAGTCCATAGTAGTACATTTTAAAAGGGACTCATCGTCCACATACGAAACATTAAAACACCTCGAACTTTTATTAAAACGATTTTCCTAACGATCATATTCCCTAAACTATATTTTATTGTTCGAATAATAAATACTATATACTTATTCCTTATTATGGGAGTAGTATACTCCAACGATTAATTATTTCAAAACCGATTAATCATTATAGATTAATTAATTATGTAGACACAAACTAGTTGAGGAATATTATTTTAAATAATCTTTTAGAGAGTAAACTCATTCAAGGTTTGATTATTATCTATTATCATTTAATTATCTATTAAAGGGTTCATTATTGATTTAAAAATCATAGATCCTGATTTAAAACATACTTTCTGATTTCGGAATATCATTCGAATAATTTCAGATCGTCGGTGAATATTATCCCGACTTATTAATATTTTCAATATAGTTTCAAGAAGAAACTTTTCCCCTTTATTTAATTATCTGTTGACAATGGTCAACTCACATCCTTAGTACTTCCTCCGAAACTTTCGGAAGTACATATATATATATATATGTATATACAGTAAAGTTATGCCTATCAACAAGCAAAACGCTTGGAGGAACTTCGATGTGGTTCGAGTTCTCGAGATATGATAGGATTTCCTAAAGGACAAGGGAGGGGTAGGATCCAAGTACTTCGTGTATTGGATAGACTACTGGTACTGTAGGAGACGGTACAATATGTACATATGGACCTGCAAAGTGTGTGTATACCCGAAATGAGGACACATAGCCCGTATGCGGCAAGGGTGATAACCGAGAGGTGAAGGTGTCGTCCTTCTACTAGTAGAAAAGGTTACTTTTATCGCAGTACGACTGATCATCGTATGCGGTGGCTCCAACGAATGTCCTAATTCTTCAAATTGGAATTGTAATGCAATACTGTAACCCAAGCCTAGGTGCTGGGATTACTATTAAGGTATTCGCAGGATATTAAAATCCCTTAAAGAATTATTTTCATAAGAAGGTGTGTATCACAAAGGAAAATTATTTTTGAATAAAACATAATTATCCTATATGATGTTATCATACAGTCATTTTCATACTGTACATTATTATGCTGGGCATTATAGCTCACACTTATTTTCTTAAATTGACACAACACAACAGTGAATCAAGATGCCTGCCATGAGAACCACAGCCAGGAAATGGGTTGGAAATGGCCAGCTGTTCCGTAGATTGTTTAGTGTTGTACCACAGGTAGTCAGAATAAGCTGGATTAGTTTTCAGTTGTTTATAGTTCGGCTTATTTATAAATATGACTTATGTAAGGTAAGAAACAAAAAACGTATATTTGGTCGGCGGACTAACCTTACCTAAAGGTCACTCCCCGATAAGACTAATTATATTTGGGTTGTAATAAAATTACTCTAGTTATGATGGTTCGTTTCCAAGACAATAACCTATAAGTGTGTGTGTGATAAGTGTGTGGTCGTGAAGCGTGAGTATTTACATATTGTAGTGTGAGTTGTGTGAGTTTGGATGGCGTGGCTTCCGAGACTCCTGACCCCGGGTTTTGGGGCGCCACAGGTTTTCTGAGCAAACTGATGTATAATTAGCCCCTTTTTAATAACATGTTAAAACTAGATTGTGAAAAATCGTATTTAGGAGGTTAAAAAGCACTATAAACATATAACAGGGAAGAACTTTTAACTGATAGACATCAGATTCTTAAAAAAAATAATGTCTTAAATTCTATAGTACATCGGTTGGTCTGTGGAAGCGATGTTAAAGAGGACCTTAGACATCAGTTCTCTTCCAAGATACGATGTTATATGTTATATATCACATCGGTTTTCCTTGATGTAGCGATGTCAAAGTTCTTATTTAACATCATTTTTCAATGGAACCGTTGTGCATTATAGTTAAAGACATCGGTTTATTTCAATTATTTTAATATAAACTTATACTTTTGACATCGATTTTACTTGCACAAGTCGATGTATTTTAACATTTTGGACATCATTTTCATTCCATAGATTCATGAGTGGAAAGTGATATAAACCATAGACAAAAGAAGCATTTAAAACAAATATAATCAAAAAAATGATACTGTCAATAATAATGCTAATAATATAATTACTGTTAACAAAAAAGCATATACATACATACAAAAATTCATTCTAATATCACAGAAATCGCATCTGCTTCAACTACTGTAAGACTATGGTTTGGGATGCCAAAAAAGAGTTCATCATTGAGTGCAACATTGATAAATCAGAGGAGATATGTTTTTCCTGGCTTCACCTTTAACTTGAATGTGTCTACATATGAAGCTAAATAGAATTAGAACACATGAATTTTTTTTGAGAATTTTTGTTAGGTTTCTATATCATATGCACCAGACCCTTGCTTGTATCGATTAAGAAAATATAAGAAATTAGACTATATCATCTGCCAGAATATTCTACTTGATGATATTTAGCATCTTTCAGTATAATTTTTTTAATGATCAAACTGTTTAGAAGGTATAGATGAGTACTAAATTATAAGATGTAAAGCAGAAATAGATATCAAAGTTCAAAAATGCAATTAGCCATCTTTACCACTTTCCGATAAAACTGTCCAGGTTGATGGTTTTCTTCAAAATGATATCTAAATAATGCATAGTTGCACATTTTAAATAAGTTTCACATGCATTTACCTTCATGTAGATGTCAACATCAGGATCAGGTTTGATGTTTGCATCTTTCTCTCTTCTTGCCAGCTCTGCCAACAACTCTAGGAAAGAAAGAAAAGTGCATTATGACAAGCACTTCACGTAGGATCAAACAAATCACCACGGAGCGACATAAAAGTAAAGAAGCGCAAAATACTAACCAAGTTATGATCCGACCCCCTGTACTCTTGCAGAAAAAGCCAATATTTCTCTGACTGTCATTTCTCCTATATGAAGATCGTGTTGGCTAATGTAAGCAGCTGTTCTTTGGGGAACAAACTCTTTCATGGCATGGCCGTTGTAAGTAACACTTCCGGAAGTCTAGTATTGCATGACATTTTTATTTTTTAAATTTAAAAGGAATAGTTAAATGCTTCGGCTAAGACTGACACATCTTTGTGAAATTTACCTTAAGGGTCGGATCTAGCTTTCCAACCAAAGTAAGCATTACTATGGTCTTCCCTGAACTGGGAGGACCTAAAAGCAGTGTCATCCTAAAACACGTGCCAGGAACAATTAGTGTTGGGAGTAAAACTTTTCTAAATATACAGCTCATGAGCAAAGAATAAATTATCTGAATTTTCTAAATCAAAGCCCACCTGCAAGGCTTGAGAATTCTGCTAACTTCTTCAAGGATGGTTTTCTTGTTCTTCAGAATTAAATGGAAAATGTTTAACAATCCCTATGTGAAGCCAAAGGAGAGAACCCATAAATAACTATAAGTATAACTATGTTACAAGATCATGGAAAGACAAATACAACTATATTTATAATTGTGTTGTTACTTCCACTAAACTACGATTGAAGTTGACAAAAGAAGGCAAAGCTCTACTCCCTGAAAAAGCTTCTGCTTCTGCTTCAACATTCAAATTCTCAAATCTAACTTCAATGGTGGGCATCTCAACTCCAACTCTAACAGAATCAATCCAATCACAGAAAAGCAAAACCCCGGAGTTCATTGGTCAGAAAAAAACCCAGTGAAAAATGTCCAAAAAAAGAAAATCATAATCATAATATTAACAATACATATCGATACGATCCCTGAGCTTCAACAAGAACTTCTCATTATCTTCATCCGCAATCCTTACAAGCCTCTCAAGTAATTTTTCCTCTGGTTCACTCCAATACTATCAATATCAACTTCATTTGCACCATCTAGTTATAAACAACAACTATTTTTATGGCAATGAAGGGGATACAAAGCATCCCAAGGACACTCTATGCACTCCCTCCCTGCCTAAAAAATCAGTGCCTCCTTCACGTCCTTTTATTCCTACATCATGTTACCATATAAAGTTACCATGGGCCCATATAACTGTAACTGTAATATCTGGGATATATCGTGTAATTATTTTTGCTAATAAATAAATATTATGCATATTCAGTATTTATTCTGTGAATTATTTGTTAAGTGGTATATGTGTTTGGATGTTTAAAAATAATATAAATTGAGTATTTTAATTTTTATATGTCCAAAATAAAATATAGATAATTTTCATATCTTCCTATTTATTTTTATGATGATTTATGATTTTATAGGAAATTTATGGATTTTATAAATTCTTTTTCCGAGTATTTATAAACTATTTTATGTAATCGGGAACCAGCCGACTTCACCCGTTTTTACGTTTTTATAACCCGAAACTTTTCCGAAAACTCCTTCCTAACCTAACTGCAATATTCCGAGCATTTTCCATGCTTTGACTTTTTTGATCTGGCGTACGGTTTGTCCTGTGCGGGTCCTGGCGCAATATTTTCGATACAAAATTTGTTTCGGTAAATCAATAAAACTCGTATTTTTGATAAACGGGATATTTTTATTAAACTATTATAATTATCACCTCATAATACGTGTAACCAGGCGTTGAGACCAAGACCGCAGTATAAATTGTACATATTTGGATAATTATCCCCAAAACCAGTACCGTTTGGATCTGTTTTTATAAATAAACGTACTATTTTATATCCGGAATGATCCTACGGGTTACTAATTTTCCATAACTATAAATAGCCTTTACCGTATTTTATTTTGTACCGAAAATCATTAACAAACAGTAATTATAGAATTTTCCAAAGAAAATACTTATATTCATAAAACTTTCTGAGAATCAAACTACAATTTGGAGGTGTTATTGAAATCTGCTCGGGAAGCTCCAGTAACCAAAACAGAGGTTTTGAAGTGTTCTATCAGTTTCTTCAAGTTTCAGAACTGCAGAATCAAAGGTTTATTTTCTATATTTTTATTTATTTTTGAATTATTTTAATTAAAATTATGAATTTTTATTCGGATGATTGTTTGAATGATTTGATGATTTCATGTTGTATAGCTTATCTTCCTGATGATTTTGATATGTCATATGACTGATATGTAGTTCAATAACATGTTCAAAATTGAGTATACTTTTCGAATTTTGAAATTAGAGTTTATAGCCCGTATGAATGTTCTTAATTAGAATTTAGGGGTTTCTGTTCTAGGGGTTATTAGATGATTTTGTTGATTATATTGTGTTCCTTATTAATTTGCAATCGATTCATGTATATTATAACAACTGAAGATTCGTGGTTTGCTCAAATCGAAGCAAACAAGTTCACCGGAAACCGACGAACTTCTCGGCCATTTTCCGGCTAATTCTAGAATAGGTTGTGTGTTTTGATTGCTGGTATAAGTTCCTGGTGGTTCATACTCTAATTTTGGAGAGTGTGGTGGCCTGAGGTGGCCGGAATCGTGTTCTCCGGCCATACTCCCGCGAAGTCGACGGCGGGGCTGGCAAAATTGCAAACAGGCCCCTGTAGTTTTGAAAGAGAAACAGTTTAGTCCCTGTAGTTTGTAAACTTTGCAGAAATAGGATTCTTGTTTATAATTATTTAAAAATCATATTTCCTATTTATTTTAATTATAAATATTCATTTTTAATTATTAAAAAATTCCAAAAATTATTGTTTTAATTCCAAAAATTATTTTTAATTTTAAAATAAATCTGAATTAATTAGTTAATAATTAATCAGTTAATTGGTCAATTAATTCGAAAATTAATTGATTAATTGATTTAATTAATTATTAATAGATTTTAATTAATTATTTAATTAGATTTAATTATATATTTTTGATTTAAAAATTTTGAAAAATAGTTTCGAATTTTAAAATATTATTCTAAATTATTTTCAAGGCTCGAAAATTATTATAAAATTATTCTGAAGCCAGATTCGGCCAACCGAACCCTGTTTATTGTTTCAAAAATGGTTCAACAGCCCGTCTAAATTCTGAAAAATATTTTAAAATTCATATTAAATATATGAAAAATCCTTTTAACATCAAACCTTCTTTAAAAAGTATTTCCAATCAAATATCTTACATATTATGTGTTATATGTGCATTGAATAATGTATTAAATGCGTATGTGTATGTTATATGACAGTTTTGATCGTATCTTTCAATCCTAATCGGATTTGGATAAAACGAAGGGTAGATAGAAGTGTATACTGAATAGAATCGTATGAGTTAAGTATTAATAGATACTTATGATATATGAGCAGAAGAGGCAAGGCATAGGAAAGGGAATCAAGTAGTCGAGGAATAGGAGATTATGATTGGAAGTTAGTGAAGTATAGCAAGCTAATATCAGGAAAGTATTCTGAACTTTCTCGAGATTTATTGTGAATAGCTGATAGTTTTGTTTTATATCGCAAGTGCTTTGAAGCACTGAACCATAAACCTTGATTCCAGTTATTGATCTTTGAACCACAAACCTTATTCTTTCTGAACCATTGATTGTTGAATTCCCGAACACGAACCACATATATATGATACTACTCCACAAATATATACAAACTAAATACCGAACACTGAATCAAGATTGCCTACATATTCAAACCATTGTATACCCTATGCTTTGAAAGACCAAATCCTTATAACCTTGAAACTTTGATTCTTTTGTTATCCAATTCTTTTACCACCTGATAGCCATTCCTTGAAATTGCCATATTGTTCCCTTGTGAAGATTGAAACCATTTCATGATTGGAAATCCAATATTATTTATGATTGTGTTTATTGATTTATATTGTTTATTCTGTTATTGTAATAGAATTGGATTGTTTTATAAAATTGTGGACCAGATTCATGGTCAGACCAGATTGGTGGTCAACTTAGGCCAATGTGTGCCTTGGATCCAGTAATTAGAGCAGAGCTGTGTGCCTTGCTCGGGGTTAGTGTGTGACTGATCAGCAGCCTACCTTGGTTTTTAAAATAAAAATATAATATCCAATTCTACATCATTATTCATTGTTCCCTTGATACATTAACTCATTTCACTTGATCATTTTATTCTCAGTATTGTCAATGTGACTTGCTGAGCTAGTTAGCTCATTTGTGCGATGTTGTTTATGGTTTTTCTAGTTAAGAAGGAACCTGTTGGTAGCGAGGATCCCCAATCCAGTGCGAGAGCTAGGGGTCTAGGTTGATCGAGTTAAGCTAGCTGACAGCTTTTGAGTTAGTTTAAGTTTGTAAAGTTTGTAATAATGTTTAATATTCAGTTGTAAGACTGAATAGTTGGGATTTGGGCTTTTGTAATATAAGTGTGTGTGTGGCTTATGTGCAAATTTCAACCTGTTGCGGTTCGTGGTATTGGTAATTAGGGTCACTGCATGTTATTATTATTATCTTTATTATTGTTATAAGCAGGTTATAAATAAGGTGTGTGTGTGTGGACCCCAAACTTCTGACCCGGGTTTGGAGGGCACCACAGGTTTGGTATCAGAGCTACATATTATAAAAAATCACTGATACAAGCCTTGACTGGCGGGAATGGGTAGAGGGTTAGGATTATAAGTAAGGAAATAGAAAGATAGAACGTTGAGAGGTTGAGTGCGACGGTATAACATGTATTAGTATAATTCGTATTGAGGTTCGAGATTCTTATTTTGCGATATGATTTCAGATAGCAGTGATGGCCGACTCTTTCATCCCTGTATCAGCTGATCACTCAGAGCCCTCAGTTGGAGGACAATCTTCAGATCCACGTCCTGTTGTTCCACCAATGTTGGCTATTTTACCTCCAACTATCTTGCAGCCCGTACCTTTGCAGGCTATTCCACCCCCAGGCATGAGGCCACCTATCAGAGGACCCTCACCTACTGATTAAGATTCCACTGGGAATTCAGTTGCGGGTGCCCCATTCCAGTCTACATTGCATCATGTTCCTTATTACCGGTATGAGGCTCTTCTACTGGAGCGTGATTCCTTGTTGGCACAGATCCGAGAGCTGCAGCATATCATCAGGACTATAGATGTTGATCGTGGTGTGAGGGAGCTTCGAGAGGAGATTCATGTGACACGGAGGGTTCCTGAGGCTAGATTGCATGGAGCTACATTAGCTGGCCCTGATGCATTTATGGGATGGGCTAGTGAGGTGATGGAGGACCTCGAGAGGCTGGGCGAACTAGAGTTTCCTTGGAGTTAGAGTCAGAGGCACAGAGATGGAGATGCTGATAAATGATGTTGTGGTTGTTTAGTATGTACAGTAGTGTGTAGTTGTATCAGTAGACTTTTAGGTTGTACTTATAGACTAGATCTGCTGAGTAGTGAGTAGGTTTGTTATACCCTTTTACTTTTACTTCCGAAGCGTTTAACGCTTGTACTACCTAAAACTTTTGATCTATATATATCAGTACCTTTTCCTTTCCAGAATTATCATTTACATTACTGCACTTATTTTACTTTACTTTATTTATTGCACCAGTTATATCACATGTGACACCTGTACCCTACCCCTTTAACTGTTTACATTCTGTAAAGAAGTATGCAATTTACTTAGTTTAACTGTTACAACTGTTTTCAAAAAGAGATATTTCTATTTTACAAAATATTTCTTTTATGTAAAGAATTTGATTTAAAGGCTAAATAAGTTGTTTGATTCTTTACAGAAAATGCCTCCCAGAAGAAATACCCGCACCAACACCCAGAATGAAGAAACCAACAACAACAACAACCAAGATAATACCAACCATAATGCAAACCTAGGACCCATAGACCCAGCAGTAGCCCAGATTCTTCATATCTTGGCTCAACAAACAGTTCACCTGACTCAACAATAACAAATGCAGACCAATCCCCAAGTAACTTTCAAAACTTTTCAGGCGGTGAACCCACCAGAATTCAAGGGTTCCTTAGATTCGATTGAAGCGAATGTTTTGCTAAAGGAAATTGAGAAGTCGTTTGCTTTAGTTAAGGTAAAGAAAGAACAGAAGGTTGAGTTTGCAAGTTATTATTTGAAAAATGAGGCCACCTATTGGTGGGAAACTGTGAAGACATTGGAAGGTACAAATGTTATTACTTGGGAGAGGTTCAAAGAATTGTTTTTAGAAAAATATTTTCCCCAGTTTGTTCAAGATCAGATGGAGCTGAAGTTTTTAGAGCTAAAGTAAGGAAATATGTCGGTAGCTGACTATGAGAGTAAGTTTAAAGAGTTGTCAAGGTATGTGCCCTCATATGTAGATACCTATGTAGGAGTCGTACAAAAATCCATGATTGCAGAAACTGAGATTGAGATGTCATAGAAAGAAAAGGAAAGTAAGAAGAGAAAGTTTGAAGGGAATGAAGGACAGTCACAACCAGGGAAGTTTCTAAATTTTAGGAAGAGCAAGTTTCAGCCAGGAAGGAATTTTAATTTTAAGAAGCAAAATGCAGGCGACGGAGGTCAAGGCAACTGTCCAATCAATGTAAATCAGTCGAATCAGTTGAGACTAACTTTTCCAGATTGTCAGGTATGTGGGAAGAAGCACGGAGGAGTTTGTAATAAGTTGAACGTGGTTTGATTCAAGTGTAATAAGAAAGGGCACTATTCGAGGGAGTGCCGCAATCAGCCAGCAAGAGAGCCAGTGAACAAAGATCAGCCTATCCGGAATCCAGCAATTAAGGTTCCAACTATTGGATTTACATGTTTTAAATATGGAAAGCCCGGACATATAGCCAGGAATTTCAAGACACCAGCCCCAGTCAGTAATGCATTGAGAATTATGGGATCTACTCCAGCAGTGAATGAGACTCCAAGGGCTAGAGTTTTTGATATGTCTGTGAAGGGCGCTATCCAGGATACTGATGTCGTGGCATGTACGCTTAATGTGAATTATGTATGTGCTAAAGTCTTAATAGATTCGGGAGCAACTCGATCGTTTATTTCTCAAGATTTTGTTAGTAAGTAAATTGTCCAGTTGAGTATTTAAATGAAATAATGACTGTGAAATTAGCAAATCAAGAATGTGTATCCGTTAAACAAGTTTGTGGGAATTGTGAAATTGAGATTTCTAGTAATAAGTTTTGTGTGGATTTGATACCATTTAAGCTAGGAGAGTTTGATGTTATCTTAGAAATGGATTTGTTATCTAAGCACGATGCCCCGATAGATTGTCGAAATAAGAAGGTAATGGTAAAGACGCCAGATGAAAGGGTAGTAACGTTTAAGGGCCAGAAACAAGCAAAGAAGTTCTTAATGATGATTCAAGCTAAAAAGTTACTACGACAAGGATGCGAGCATTTCGTTGCAAATATGTGATTAATAGAAGTCAGGAGCCAGCAAAACCCAAAGATATTCTGGTAGTCAATGAATTTCCAGATGTGTTTCCCGATGAGTTACCAGGACTTCCTCTAGATAGAGAAATTGAGTTTGCGATCGATTTAGCACCTGGAACGGAACCAGTATCCAAGGCCCCGTACAGAATGGCGCCCGTTAAGATGAAGGAACTAGCAAAGCAATTGCAAGAGTTGTTAGAGAAAGGAGTAATCAGACCCAGTGTATCCCCGTGGGGTGCACCAGTGCTATTTGTCAAGAAAAAGGATGGAAACATGAGACTGTGCATTGATTATCAGGAACTCAACAAGCTTATAATTAAGAACAAGTATTCGTTGCCTAGGATTGATGATTTGTTTGACCAGTTGAAAGGAGCCACGTACTTCTCCAAGATCGATTTGAGATCGGGATATCACCAACTAAAGATTAAGCCAGAAGATATACCAAAGACAGCTTTCAGAACAAGGTATGGATATTATGAATTCTTAGTGATGTCTTTTGGATTAACCAATGCCCCAGCGGCATTCATGGACCTGATGAACAGAATTTTCAAGGAATACTTGGACAAGTTTGTTATTGTATTTATAGATGATATTTTGATTTATTCAAAGACAGAAGAGGATCATGCAGAACATTTGAGGACAACTTTGGAGATTTTGAAGAAGAAAAAGTTATATGCTAAATTCTCAAAGTGTGAGTTTTGGCTATAAAAAGTTCAGTTCTTAGGACACATAGTCATTAATGAAGGGATCAAAGTGGATCCAGCGAAGATTGAAGTAATTACAAATTGGGAAAGACCAAAAACACCGATAGAGGTAAGAAGTTTCTTGGGATTAGCGGGATATTATCGCCGATTTGTTCAAAGTTTTTCAAGAATTGCAAAACCATTGACAAAGCTTACACGGAAGAATGAAAAGTTTATATGGAACGACAAATGTGAAGAAAGTTTTCAAGATTTGAAGCAAAGATTAATCACGGCACCTGTTTTGTCACTTCCAGACGATCAAGGGAATTTCGTAATCTATAGCGATGCTTCTCATAAAGGACTCGGATGCGTTCTGATGCAGCACGATAAGGTTATTGCGTATGCGTCAAGGCAATTGAAACCACATGAACAAAAGTATCATACTCATGATTTGGAGCTAGCAGCCATAGTATCCGCTTTGAAGATTTGGAGACATTATCTATATGGAGAAAAATGTGAGATTTATACGGATCACAAAAGCTTGAAGTACATATTCACACAAAAGGAGCTTAATATGAGACAGAGAAAATGGTTAGAGTTGATTAAGGATTACGATTGCACGATTAACTATCATCCTGGTAAATCAAATGTTATGGCAGATGCGTTAAGTCGGAGAAAAGTTGAATGTATAATCAGTACCCGAAGAGATATACAAGGAATTTCAGAAACTGGAATTGGAAATCAGAGTTTGCAAGCTTGATGAAGCGAAAGTGTATAGTATGAATTTCCAGCCCGAGTTGTTAGAAAAGATAAGGAAGTGTCAAGAGGAGGTAATGGATCAGGACATTAATCATTTGGTAGGTGAGGAGTTGTGCACGCAAAATGACGATCAAGGTATTCTTAGATTTTCTTCTAGAATTTGGATTCCACCAGTAACGGAGTTGAAGAATGAAATTTTACAGGAAGCTCATATTTAAGGTATTCAATCCATCCCGGGAGTACCAAGATGTACAGAGATTTAAAGGAAAATTATTGGTGGCCAGATATGAAGAGGGAGATTGCAGAATGGGTTAGCAGATGTTATACATGTCAAAGAGTTAAAGCAGAGCATCAGAGACCAAGTAAATTGTTACAGCCATTAGAGATACCAGAATAGAAGTGGGAACATATTTCCATGGATTTCATAGTCGGATTACCAAGGACGAAAGCCAATCATGATGTTATTTGGGTTATAGTGGACATACTTACCAAGTCAGCTCATTTTCTGCCTATAAATGAAAGATTTTCACTAGACAAGTTAGTCCATATGTACCTGAAAGAAATTATAGTTCGTCATGGAGTTCCTATGTCTATCGTATCCGATCGAGATCCGAGGTTTAATTCGAGATTTTGGAAAAGTTTTCAAGAATGTTTGGGAACAAGACTGAATATGAGTACGGATTACCATCCACAAACAGACCGCCAAAGTGAACGAATAATCCAGACAATCGAAGACATGTTACGTGTTTGTGCTATTGATTTCAAAGGAAGTTGGGATGAGCATTTACCCTTGGTAGAATTTGCTTACAACAACAGTTATCATGCCAGCATTGGGATGCCACCCTATGAAGCTCTCTATGGACACAAATGTCGATCTCCAGTGTATTGGGATGAAGTAGAAGAACGCAAGATACTTGGACCCGAATTGATGCAACAGACGAATGAAGTTGTTGAAATTATCCAGAAGAGATTAATAGCAGCACAAGAACGGTAAAGAAAGTATGCAGATCAATCAAGGAAACATATGGAATTCGAAGAAGAAAATCTAGTATTACTGAAAGTATTTCCGTGGAAAGGATTGACAAGATTCGGGAAGAAAGGAAAACTGAGCCCTAGATATGTCGGACCTTTTGAAATTCTAAAGCGTGTGGGCAAAGTAGCTTACGAGTTGGCATTACCCCCGCACATGGAGCACATTCACAATGTTTTTCACGTATCGATGCTTAAGAAGTATAATCCAGACTCCAGGCATGTAATCGAATACGAGCCAATAGAACTTCAAGCAGATTTGTCGTATGTAGAGAGTCCAATAGAGATTCTAGAAGAAAGAGAGAAAGTGTTAAGAAATAAAGTGGTAAAGTTAGTAAGAGTATTGTGGAGAAACCCAAAGGTTGAAGAGTCAACCTGGGAGTTAGAAAGTGATATGAAAGAAAAGTACCCTCATTTGTTTTCTTAGGAGATTCTAAGGACAGAATCCTTTTAAGGGGGGGAGGATATAATATCTGGGATATATCGTGTAATTATTTTTGCTAATAAATAAATATTATACATATTCAATATTTATTCTGGGAATTATTTGTTAAGTGGTATATGTGTTTGGATGTTTAAAAATAATATAAATTGAGTACTTTAATTTTATATGTCCAATAAAAAATTTAGATAATTATCATATCTTCCTATTTATTTTTATGATGATTTATGATTTTATAGGAAATTTATGGATTTTATAAATTCTTTTTTCGAGTATTTATAAACTATTTTATATAATTGGGAACCAGCCGACTTCACCCGTTTTTACGTTTTTATAACCCGAAACTTTTCTGAAAACTCCTTTCTAACCTAATTGTAATATTTTTGATACAAAATTCATTTCGGTAAATCAATAAAACTCGTATTTTCGATAAACGGGATCTTTTTATTAAACTATTATAATTATCACCTCGTAATACGTGTAACCAGGCGTTGAGACCAAGACCGCAGTACAAATTGTACAAATTTGGATAATTATCCCAAAAACCGGTACCGCTTGGATTTGTTATTATAAATAAACGTACTATTTTATATCCGGAATGATCCAACGGGATACTAATTTTCCGTAAATATAAATAGCCTTTACCGTATATTATTTCATACCGAAAATCATTTGCAAACAGTAATTATAGAATTTTCCATAGAAAATACTTATATTCATAAAACTTTCTGAGAATCAAACTACAATTTGGAGGTGTTATTGAAATATGCTCGGGAAGCTCTAGTAACCAAAACAGAGGTTTTGAAGTGTTTAGTTTCTTCAAGTTTCAGAACTGCAGAATCAAAGATTTATTTTCTATATTTTTATTTATTTTCGAATTATTTTGATTAAAATTATGAATTTTTGTTCAGATGATTGTTTGAATGATTTGATGATTGCATGTTGTAGAGCTTGTCTTCCTGATGATTTTGATATGTCATATGACTGATTTGGAGTTCAATAACATGTTCAAAATTGAGTTTAATTTTCGAATTTTGAAATTAGGCTTTATAGCCCGTATGAATGGTTTTTTTTTTATCGTAGGTAACCCGCAGCCGCTACCCTTCGGGTGCGCACTGGGTAAACCCTACGGGTTCACGTAATAGCCTGCAAACCACGTGAACCAAGGTAAACCGCATTTAAGTGACAGGCTCTGGCTCAGGAGGCATAATCATAAATTCTCCTCCCGTGGGATTCGAACCTGTGACCAAGAGGTTAGTTTTCCTCTCTTTAACCCCCCGTATGAATGTTCTTAATTAGAATTTAGGGGTTTCTGTTCTAGGGATTATTAGATGATTTTGTTGATTGTATTTTGTTCTTTATTGAATTTGTAATCAAATCATGTATATTATAACAACTGACGATTCGTGGTTTGCTCAAATCGAAGCAAACAAGTTCACCGGAAACCGGCGAACTTCTCGGCCATTTTCTGGCCAATTCTGGAATAGGTGGTGTGTTTTGATTGCTGGTATAAGTTCCTGGTGGTCCATACTCTAATTCTGGAGAGTGTGGTGGCCTGAGGTGGCCGGAATCGTGTTCTCCGGCCACACTCCGGCGAAGTCGACGACAGGACTGTCAAAATTGCAAACAGGCCCCTGTAGTTTTGAAAGAGAAACAGTTTATTCCCTGTAGTTTGTAAATTTTGCAAAAATAGGATTCCTGTTTATAAATTATTTAAAAATCATATATCCTATTTATTTTAATTATAAAAATTCATTTTTAATTATTAAAAAATTCCAAAAATTATTATTTTAATTCCAAAAAATATTTTTTAATTCTAAAATAAATCTGAATTAATTAGTTAATTAATTTTACTTAATAATTAATCAGTTAATTGGTCAATTAGTTCGAAAATTAATTGATTAATTGATTTAATTAAATATTAATTAATTTTAATTAATTATTTAATTAGATTTAATTATTTATTTTTGATTTAAAAATTTCGAAAAATAGTTTCGAGCTTTAAATATTATTCTAAATTATTTTCAAAGCTCGAAAATTATTATAAAATTATTATGAAGCCAGGTTCGGCCAACCGAACCCTGTTTATTGTTTTAAATATGGTTCAACGACCCGTCTAAATTCTGAAAAATATTTTAAAATTTATATTAAATATCTGAAAAATCCTTTTAACATCAAACCTTCTTTAAAAAGTATTTCCAATCAAATATCTTACGTGTTACGTGTTATATGTGCGTTGAATAATGTGTTAATGCATATGTGTATGTTATATGACTGTGTTGATTGTATCTTTCAATCCGTTAATTGGATTTGGGTAAAATGAAGGGTAGGTAGAAGTGTATACTGAATAGAATCGTATGAGTTAAGCATTGATAGATACTTATGATATGTGAGCAGAAGAGTCAAGGCATAGGAAAAGGAAGCAAGTAGTCGAGGAATATGAGATTGTGATTGGAAGTTAGTGAAGTGGAGCAAGCTAATATCAGGCAAGTGTTCTGAACTTTCTCGAGATATATTGTGAATAGCTGATAGTTCTGTTTTATATTGCACGTGCTTTGAAGCACTGAACCCTAAACCTTGATTCCAGTTATTTATCTTTGAACCACAAACCTTATTCTTTCTGAACCACTGATTGTTGAATACCCGAACACGAACCACAGATATATGATACTACTCCACAAATACATACAAACTAAATACCGAACACTGAATCAAGATTGCCTACATATTCAAACCATTGTACCCTATGCTTTGAAAGACCAAATCCTTATAACCTTGAAACTTTGATTCTTTTGTTATCCAATTCTTTCACCACCTGATAGCCATTCCTTGAAATTGCCATATTGTTCCCTTGTGAAGATTGAAACCATTTCATGATTGGAAATCCAATATTGTTTATGATTTTATTTATTGCTTTATATTATTTATTCTATTATTATGATAGAATTGGATTTTTTTATAAAATTATGGACCAAATTCGTGGTCAGACCAGATTGGTGGTCAAGTTAGGCCAATTTGTGCCTTGGATCCAGTAATTAGATCAGAGCTGTGTGCCTTGCTCGGGGTTAGTGCGTGACTGATCAGCAGCCTAACCTTGGTTTTTAAAATGAAAATATAATATCCAATTCTACATCATTATTCATTGTTCCCTTGATACCGTAACTCATTTCACTTGATCATTTTATTCTCAGTATTGTCAATGTGACTTGCTGAGCTAGTTAGCTCATTTGTGCGATGTTGTTTATGTTTTTTCTAGTTAAGAAGGAACCTGTTGGTAGGGAGGACCCCAATCCAGTGCGAGAGCTAGGGGACTAGGTTGATCGAGTTAAGCTAGCTGACAGCTTTTGAGTTAGTTTAAGTTTGTAAAGTTTGTAATAATGTTTAATATTCAGTTGTAAGACTGAATAGTTGGGATTTGGGCATTTGTAATATAAGTGTGTGTGTGGCTTGTGTGCATATTTCAACCTGTTGCGTTCCGTGGTATTGGTAATTAGGGTCACTGCATGTTATTATTATTATCTTTATTATTGTTATAAGCAGGTTATAAATAAGGTGTGTGTGAGTGGACCCCAAACTTTTGACCCGGGTTTGGAGGGCGCCACGGTAACAACTACACCTGTTGTAAATTAGATGTGATAAATTTCAAATGCTGCTCAGTAAAATTGTGAAAATTAAAAAAGCATGACTCTTTATTTGGGTAAAGGCGCTTCTTCCATAATCACGAACAGCCCTAGCAAGTAAATTAGAAGCAAGAAACATGAAGCTGTATACATATCTAGCCATCCAAGGATTGGAACCGTGTCCAAACTGAGACCACCATGATCCCTTCACTAGCTTAGCATAGCTTTCATATATGCTATTATGTCTTGTGCCTTCCATTTATATGCTTCCTTTTAGAGTTTGAAAATGGAACTATTTATAATTTTTGGCTACCATTGAGGGAAAGGAGTTAGGGATTTTGTAATTTCACAAACTCTTATTCACCTGCTATTATATTTTTGCACAACATGCTCGACTATGAAATGAGAACTGAATGTTTACAGAGAATAGTTCAACTCAACTCAACTAAACAAATCTAAATCTATTCTAGTAATGCATTAACCAAAGATTGCCCTTAAAAGGGTCATACCATTTAATGCAATTTTTTATACATATGACAAAGTTACTTGTTATGTGCACAAAGAATCAGAATAAAGGCCAAATACTCCTTAAGAAAAGCAAGTACTCAAATAAAGACCACACTTTCCTCTATTTTAATACTCCTTCACCTTTTATTCATTTCTCATTTCTCATTCAAGTTACCATATCTTATATTATTCGGAGATTCAGAGAATCAAGTCTATGTAGCTCCAATCACCTTGTCTATAGATAGAGAGTCTTACCAGTAAAAAGCATTGTTATAATTCTTCTCATCATAGTATTGAAGCATTAGAAACACAATTTCTTTATTCAAGTGATCAGACATATTTGCGTCTATTCAAAAACTGAAACCTGCATTCCTACTCCAAGAACTCAAACTTAATTAGGCTATCACATACCCAATGTAACAAACACACACACATAACTAAATCTTGAATTAGCACTGCACGTAATATATATACATCATCAAGAAGAAACACAGGCACATATGCATAATCTTTATCTCCATATAGTATAATTTAAACAAACATCACTTGTATAACACACCCACATAATTCATTAAAAGTACATACACAGGTCAATGTCAATGCTGGTAAAAATTAGCCTGGACACAAACACAGAATAAAAAAAAAGTAGTAATGGAAGAGAGAAAACCTCTGAGAAGTAGCAGAAACAGTAATAGGTGACTTGGCATCCTTGGACTTGGTTGTTGTACAAACACATCGGATTAGCAATCACATAATTACATATAAAAAAGTTGTAAACACGCATAATTTGAGGGAAAAGCTCACTTACCAGGATTAATATAAAACGAACGAAGCAGAGTTCAACAAATCGAAGAGTCAGAATCAAAGCATAATTGAAAAAATTGGATTTCAAGATCTGTCAACAAAGATGAAACAAATGAAAATTAGTACACATATTAGGTTTAGCACATATATTAATACATAGTTATTGAGAAGATCTGGGCTTATCAAAAATCGGAACAATTACAAACTCGATTTAAAAAAATTAGGGATTAAAGTTTGGGATGGGTTCAAGAAATTAGGGTTTGTAATAGTTTCAGAGATGCGAGGTGAGTGAGAGATGAGAAGAGAGAGAGAGATGAGAATACAGAGAGAGAGAAGGAGAGTGATGGAGATGAAGAGAAGCAAAAACGAGAGAGTAGAGGGAGAGAGAGTAGTCTGAAAAAGGTAGAGAGAAAAGGGGAATTTGTTTTCCTAAGGAAGGGGGAAACAAATTTTTTGGTTAAGGGGGGAATTTTTTTGGTCTATTAACGGGGGAAAGAAAGAAGTGGGCGTTTTTTATTTTTTATTTTTAAAACAATTATAGACATCGGTTGGTTAAGATATTGATGTCTTACAACACCTTTAACATCAGTTTTGAAGCAACCGATGTTAAAACAACTTTTAACATCGGTGACGTTTCTAACCGATGTCTAAGGGGTGATGTCGTAGGCACTATTTCTAGTAGTGAATGGTTGGGGCCTAACAGTTGTGATCTAAAGTTGGGAGGTATAAGGATGTTGGGAAGATTGGTTAACAGGATGATCAACAGTGAAGTCATTTTTATAGCATTTAAAGAAATATGGTTGATCAGACTATGACTTGTTATTTCTTTTCCAACCAAGTAAAATATGAGAACTCCTTCAGACAACAAAATACATTCCTTCTCTACGGGGGAGATAAAAGTATAAGTAATAGTTTGGAGGATTCCTCAACTAAGGGGGAGAAATAGGAGGCAGGAGGAAAAAGGTAAAATATATAACCACAACACCATTGTTGTTTGTAACTACGGATCCTATTGTACGGGAGAGGTGGTAAACACAAAGGTGATTTCCTAGTGATCAGAAAAAGTGGTTTGGTTCATCACTATTCTTCATAAGGGGAGAAGTTGTTTTCCAAAAGGGGAGTACCATTAGTTTTTATCTAGCGGATCCTATTGTACAGGAGAGCTGGTAAACGAAGGTGAACTCCTTTAAGCAGTTGATTCCCATAGGGGGAGAAGCAAGAGAGATATGCGCTTCTCAACAGGAAATGTGGTTGTACGAAACAAGTTATTGATGATTACTTCAACACTGAGAAGTCTTATCCAGGCATAGATTTGAAGAACCAGGGAAATAAAGATGAAACTAATTGAAGATCAGTTCACTGCTAGAGGAACAAGCATCTTTCATTTCAGTTACTCAAGAAATATAGAAATGCAGTATTTGATCCAGAAAACCAGTAGCGTTATTTACAACAACCTGGTACTTTACATTTTCTAGTTGTTAGTTGAGTTATCTTCTCTATTTAATTTGTTTGTTAGGTTTAACAATCAAATAGGGGGAGATTGTTGGTGAGACTGCGTAGCTGTATGAACAATTACGTGATAACTCAACACAATAATAATACTAGAACATGAAAGGTTAATAATACTACGTCTACACAAGAAATCAAGAAGAATGAAGACAAGGCAAATACAAAGAACCAAAAGATTAGAAGAAAGCTTGAAGTATGTTTACAGGTCACTGAAAGAAGTTCATTGATATGATCATGCCTCAGTGAAGAACAAAGGTTAAAGACTTTCAGGGTTTCAGAAATGATGAAGATTCAGTATACAAGTGCTACCAGAAGATTTCAGTGTATTGGCATTGATTAAAGATAGACAGTGTTCGAAGTATAGAAATCTGAAGAATTGAAGACATGGTATAGACAGAGGTTAAAGAAGACATCTACAGTCTTGAAGTTGTACTCACTGAAAGGAGTTCATTTATATGTTCAAGCGTCAGTGAAGAACAGTGAACGAAGTATTCAAGATTGTAGTAGCAATGAAGATGTTTTCTATAGTACCAGAAAGGATTTCAGTGAAATTACATTTATTTATTGGCAGTCAGTGTATGAAGCAATAAAGTTGAGGCAAGCTTAACAAAGTAATCAAGGCTATAATACGAAGACCTGAATCGGGGTTAATCGTCTGTGAACAAGACCAGTTCCACCAGGCGTCAACAGCTCGTGAAAAGAATCTGGGTATTATTTATAGAAGGATTGTTAAGTTGAGGAACGTACTTTGATTGAACGTTTATTTGTTAAAGTACGAGAACTGGTGCGCGGGGGGGTATACAGCTAAACAGCTCAGGCTAGCGTAGTTCAAAGTTTAATTGTTAACTTAAATAAATTTATTTAATGGACTTTAATATAATTTATTTAATAAACTTAAAATGATTTATCTTATAAAATTTGAATAAGTTTATTTTATAAATCTAAATTAGTTTATTTGTATAAGTTATATTTAAGTTAATTTTATAAATTATTTTAGTTACAATTTAAACTAAAAGAAAAGAAAACAAAAAAAGAAAAGAAAAACAAAAAAAAAGAAAAGAAAAATAAAAAAAAGAACAAAAAAAGGAAAAGAAAAACAAATGAAAAAGAAAAGAAAAAGGAAAAAAAACAAAAGAAAAAGATAAACAAACAAGTAAACCATGTAATGGTTTTCGTTTTGGTTAAGTTAAACAAAGTTGTACTAAGCAGTAGTACTGTGGTCGCCAAAGAACTACTTGAGAAACAAATAAAAATCACTCCCCCGTGTTTCCAAGGAGTCGCCACAGAGCCTATAGTACCTGGTGTCGCCACAGAGAAGCCACAAGGGTCGCCATAGAAATGCAAAGCAAACATAATCTAAGGCAAAAAGCTCATCACCCCCTGGTCACCATAGAATCCTCAGCCATAATTTATTGTGCAGTCAATTATTTTGTGTGGTTCAATTTCAGCCACACATTTTATTTGATATAAAGACTACACTCAGCAACAGATCAGATTGAAACTATCAGAATTATTTCTGTTCATCTTCTCTCCCAAGAGTGGTGAAAAATAGCAGCAAAGAAAATATAGAGAAGCTCCGGACACATTGTATATATGTTTAACTTCTCACCGGAGTAACGTTATAATGCCCGATTTAATTCTTGTATATTCTTAGGGGCATCATAATCGTTACCCGATAATTAAATTCTTAAACAAATAAAATCTAGATCATTGTATAGGATTTAATTTGTTAATCTTTGTAGAAGCTATGAACTTTGTTGTTCTTAGATTGTAGCCGGTTAATTTATTTACTGGAGTGTAGCAACACCCCTCGAGGATTTATATATGAATATATACTTCCCCGAATATCTTGTGTTCCTTGTTTTATCGTTCCAAACACTATTCACATCAAGAACACAAAACCACTAACTGAGCACTAAATCTCATATCCGCTAAAGATTCGAAAGAATTTTTAATTTAGTGATTATCATATTCAACCCCCCTTCTACGATAATTCGGGACCTAACAAGCCCGATAAAGAGATTTCTTGTGGAAAATGGAGCATCGGTAGACATCTTACTCTATGATACCTTCATAAGGATGGGATACAACGATTCTCAATTAACCCCGATTGATATGCCGATATATGGTTTCACTGGAGTTGAATGTCCAGTTGAAGGGACAATTAAACTACCTCTAACAGTAGGGCATGAGCTAGGATAGGGCACAAAGATGTTGAACTTTTTGGTGATTATGGTTGGGTCAACATATAATGTGATCATGGGAATGACATGTATACATGCCCTCAATACAGTTCCCTCATCCTACCATTCTGTGATCAAGTATTCAACTAGAGAAGGGATAGGAGAATAAAGAGGAGGTCAGAAGATGGCCATAAGGTATTATGTAGCCTCGCTGAGGGCAGATGGAGCCGGGGGG
Organism: Apium graveolens; assembly: GCF_009905375.1. NCBI lineage: Eukaryota > Viridiplantae > Streptophyta > Magnoliopsida > Apiales > Apiaceae > Apium > Apium graveolens. The sequence goes on from NC_133653.1 coordinate 230,019,566, forward strand.
CAGGTCTTGCCCATTGAAGATCTCGATATTCATGAGAATGATGATAAATGAGGAAAACCGGTAGAAGACTTAATTCCAATCCCTTTGGCTCCCGAGGATCCTGGGAAATTAACTTTAGTTGGAGCACCGTTGGAGGATCCCCTTAAAGGGAAGTTAATAAGGTTCTTGCAAGAAAATAGTGATGTGTTTGCATGGTCAGCGGCAGATATGTCGGGGATTGATCCTGAGTTCATCACCCACAAGTTGAATGTGGATCCTAATCGAAAGACTGCAAAGTAAAAGAAAATAAGTTTCACCCTTGAAAGGCAGGAATCCATCAATCAAGAAGTTGAGAAGCTCTAAGAGGCTGGTTTTATTGAGAAAATACAGTTTGCCGAGTGGTTAGAAAACCCTGTGATGATGAAGAAGTCTAACAGAAAATGGAGGATGTATGTTGACTTTACTGATCTAAATGATGCATGCCCAAAGGATTGTTTCCCGCTGCCAAGGATAGATACTCTTATAGACGTAACTACGGGTCACGAGATCCTAAGCTTTATGGATGGGTTCAGCGATTACAATCAGATCAAGATGCATAAGGATGACATACCAAAGGTATCATTCATTACTGACTTTGGTGTTTTTTATTATCTTGTTATGGCATTTGGTCTCAAGAATGTAGGAGCTATCTATCAAAGGTTGGTAAATAAGATCTTTAAAGACCTTATTAGGAAAACTATGGGAGTATATGTAGACGACATGTTTGTCAAGAGTCTTGCAAAGACTAATCATATATCCCATTTGAGGGAAGCTTTTGAGGTCCTGAGATACCACAAAATGATGTTAAATCTTTCCAAGTGTGCTTTTGGAGTTGGATCCGGAAAATTTTTAGGATTGATGGTCTCCAAGAAGCGAATTAAGTCCAATCCAGATAAGATAAAGGCCATCTTAGACATGGAACCTCCACGTTCCATAAAGGATGTTTAGGAACTTACTGGAAGGGCTGTAGCTTTGAGACGTTTCATCTCTAAGTCCGGGGATAAGGGCTTGCCATTCTTCAAAGCTTTGAAGAAAGTAAAAGATTTTCATGAACTAATGAAAGTCAAGAGGCGTTTGAGGAGTTGAAGAAATACATGGTTCAAGCCCAACTATTGGCCAAACTAGTCCTAAATGAAACTTTGTAATTATATTTAGCTATTTCAGAAAACGCCTTGAGCGCTGTGTTGGTAAAGGAGGACCTCAAAGTCCAAAATCCCGTATACTGTGTAAGTAAAATTCTGCATGGAGCCGAGCTGAAATATTTCATTATAGAAAAATTTGCTTTAGCTTTGGTTATGGCTTCAAGAAAGTTTCGACCCTATTTTCAAGCCCATAAGATTGAGGTATTGACGAATCAGCCTCTGAGAAACATCATTCACAGTCCGAAGGCCTGCGAAAGGCTAATGAAATGGGCCATTGATCTCGGGGAATTTGATATCAGATATAAGCCTCGAACGGCGATCAAAGCTCAAGCTCTGGCTGAATTTGTGGTTGAATATACCATTGACAACCAAGAAGTCGGGGGGTAAGAAGATAAAGGAGATACAACCCAAGGCGAGGGAGGAGAGAAGAAGATCGAGAAAAAGGAGTTCTGGATTCTCAATTTTGATGGGGCATCAAAAACAAATTCAAGTGGAGCAGGGCTAGTTTTACAAAGCCCTGACGGGTTCTTAATTGAATATGGTATGAAGTTAGATTTTCCTACCATGAATAATGAGGCTGAGTACGAAGCCCTAAGCGATGGACTAGGCCTAGCCGGGATATTGAGAGTCAAAAATTTGAAAGTTTGTGGGTATTCAAAACTTATAGTATCCCAGGTTAAGGGAGTTCAAATCAAGGGACGAGACCATTGAAAAGTATGTATGCCTAGTAAGAGCTATGATGACTCAATTCGACGAGTGCCATGTCGAGCATATTCCGAGAGAAGAAAATGTTATGGCTGATGCATTGTCCAAATTTGCCTCCTCGGAGGTAGAAAAAAGTTCCAGGAGCGTGTATTTTCGTGTCTTGAAAACACGATGCATTAATATTAAGCTTGTTGCCCCCATAGGGCTTGGGGGATCATGGATAGATCTCATTAAGGCTCATTTATAAACCGGATGCCTTCCTAGTGATGCAACGGAGACGTGAAAATTATTTGTACGAGCCCTGAGGTATTCTTTGATTAATGAGATTCTTTATAAAAGATCCTTTTTAATTCCTTATTTAAGGTGTCTCAGGCTTGATGAGACCCGACTTGCTCTGGAAGAGGTACATGAAGGCATATGTGGCTAACACTTGGGGGCAGGGCCTTAGCTCACAAGATTACTCATTTAGGATTTTAGTGGCCAGAGACGATGGCTGATGCCAAAGATTATATGTAGAGATGTGATCGCTGTCAGAAACATGCCCCCGGTAGTAAGGCAACCACCAGAAATATTGACTTCCATAAACACCGCTATCCGTTTGTTATACGGGGGATGGATATTCTTGGACCGTTCCCAATGGCTACATCCCAAAGTAAGTTTTTAATTATAGAAATTGATTACTTTACTAAGTGGATCGAAGCCAAACCTGTGGCCAAGATTATAACCGAACAAGTTGCCCAATTCCTGTGGGAAAATATCATGTGTAGATATGGAATTCCTTGTATCTTGGTCACTAATAACGGAACATATTTTAATAATGAGGAATTCAAGAAATATTGTGATGGTAACGAAATCGAGATGTGGTTTGCTTCTGTTGCTCACCCTCAGGCCAATGGCTAAGCAGAGGTTGCGAACCAGATTATTTTAGATGGATTGAAGAAGAGGATTGAAAAGTCCAGGAGTAATTGGGTGGATGAGATACTCGTGATACTTTGGGCGTACAAGACCATATATATAGTTACTACGAGAGCAACCCCATTTATGCTAGCATATGGAGCTGAAGCTGTTATTCCTGTGGAGATATCACATTCATTTCCGAGGATTCGAGCTTATAACACGGAGGAAAATGAGGAAGGGCAAAGACTAGCCTTGGACTTAATAGATGAAGTTCGGGATCAAGCCCATGCTAAATTTAGATTCTTTTTATTACAACCAGAGACTAAAGTAAAGGTTCTTTAAGCAAAGAGATCTAGTTTAAAGAAATATTAAAGCATTGGGAGTTGGACAGAAAGGAAAGCAAGCCCCAAACTGGGAAGGGCCGTATAAAGTCAAAAGCGTTCAATGACGAGGATCTTACAAGTTGGAGACAATGGAAGGAGAAGAGGTTCCAAGAACTTGGCATGCACAGAACTTGAAGGTTTACTATATATAGTGGCCATGTCGAAAGGAAAAAGTCTTGGACAATAGTCCCTTAGGATTTATATTCCTGTTTGTTGATTTACGTTTCAGTTTATGATAATAACTATAAGAGTTGGACCCATTTTATATAAGGTTTTGAACGACCAAATTATGATTCTGAAATTATGTTCATTAAGTTATGTTTTACTAAGCTTCAAAAAGAACAAATTCATAAACATAAATGAAATAGCAAATAACCAAAACAAAAATCCAGGAATACTTCATGAAAACTTCAAAAGTACTTTACAAAGGAAAGAAATATAAAGGAAAGAAACTAAGCATTTGATTTAGAAGGCTTAGAGTCCTCGCCAGAGCCACTTTCAGAGCCATTCTCGGAGCCACTCTTTGAGGTTTCCTCAAAAGTTTCTTGAGTTGGCCCCTCGGAGGTTTCCTTAGAAGTCTCCGCGGAGGTTTGCACCAAAGTCTCCTCAGAAGTATCTTCGGATGCCCTTTGAGGTGCTTGCATTGGAGGCTCCACAACTATGGCCTTCTTCATGATAGGCTCAACTTCTTCCTCAAAATAGGTTTCTTCTTCTCCGGATCTAGATTCAAACTACTTTATTTTTTGGCCTTGGCTCCCAACCGACAATTTAGACCCAAGGGCCCTTGGATCAAGGGAAGGGATGTATTGTTCTTTTTCTTAAATAAGATTCATGAACCTTTCTGTGACACCTCCAAGGTTTGGAATTTTGAGGGGGAAGGGGAAGGATTATGCCTCGAGAATCTCAGGGTATTCGGCTTGAATAGCCTCAACCACGGCGTCCCAGCCCTCCTTGTAGCTCATGGGGTGAGTAAGGGCGTTATCCTCCTCCATCAAATCTTTAAACTCCTGGGTATCCATCCAGGCATGAAACCTTTTTTTATTTTTCGTCATTTAGAACGACGATCTTGGCCTGAGCAATTTTTAAATCAGAAATTGAGGAGGCAAGCTGGGCCTGCAGGTTCCCGATCAGTTGATTGGCCTCCTCAAACCTCTTGGTCGTGTCATAATAATTAACCTTCCAAGCCTTATCTTGGTGAAGGGCCCCTTGAAAATAGGCGTTTTTATGAAAGAAAGGGAAAAAAGAAAAATGAATTTGGTCCAAGACAGGGTAAGTAAATAAGTAAGAAGGTTTGGAAAAGATAAGTTACCGTCGCCAAGGCTTCAGCACCAAACAACAACAAAATTCTTATATTCCACCGGGGAAATAGACTGAAGCGACCATTCCTTGGAAAGGTTCATATTTCCGACTATGGTGTCTTTCTCATGAATTCCCCAAGCAGGCTGAAAGAAGACCCTTGGCTTCTGTTTAGTCTGTAGGGGCTGCCTAGGGCCTTCTTCATCCCCTTCTCCCACCTGATTTAGGAATTCAGGGAAGTGGTCTTCTAGGTGCGGGTCTTTAAAGAGCTTTATGGCCCGCTTCATCCTGGTGGTTTCCAAGTCTTTGGGCTTGGTCACCTCCACTATCTTTGCAGCTTCTACAGGAAAGATTAATCAATGGTTAAGAAAGGATAAGCTAAGTGTATATATATATAAAAAAGAGAATGAAGTTAGAAATTACTTTTCATGGAGACGGGAGAAAGCCCATGCTCAACTAGGACTATTTTTCTAATAAGGTCCCTAGAGTGGGACGTCACATTGTCCTTGGTGAGGACATTAAAATTCGACGTCTCTTCCGCGGACAAGGAAATGTCATTGGGGCTCCCATCGACCACCTGCCCGAAGGACGTATGGAAGAGGGTCCCCGAGTCTCCTCCCTCTCAAACTAGATCAACAAACTCCATCTTCAACTTCAAGTTGTTTTCTGGGATAGATTTCCTATTAACAATGTGCGGAATAGTAGGATGCTAATTCAAAGAGACCCACCCTGGATTCTTGTCAGGGCTGTTTTTAAAGTGGAAAATTTTCCTGAATACTGCTACTGAGGGGGGAACATTGTGCTTAGCACATTGTGATAAAAAAAATATAAAATTAACCTCCAAGAGTTTGGAGGAAGATGGAAGGGATGTTGGATTTTTAACGCAGCGGGGGCATGGCAAAACACTTTTACACATACAAAATCCAAATTAAAGCATATAAATCGTGAATAAAATTCGAGGGATCGAATCTAACCTTTTAAAATAATTCGGAGACAACGATCAGAGATCCTTAGCAGTTGCTCCTCAAGTGTGAAGCACTCCACCGGTATCCACCAAGAAAACGATGTTAAGGAGGAGGAAGAAGGTGGAGAGAATTGGGTTTTCCAAACTTTTTGGGTTTTCGGGTTCGATGTGGGTTAGAATAAAATAGGGTCTATAATAGTGTATTTATAGGCAAAATTTTCAGCTGAAATTTTCCCATAAATAATATTATTATTATCCCATTTATTATTCTCATTAATAATTAAAACACCTTTTAATCATTAATCCTTTTTCTAAACACTTTAGAAATAATTCTCTCTCTTGATTTAATTTCCAAAAATTAAATCCTTTAATTAATAATATTAAGAACTTTTCTTAATTAATTTATAATCAATTAAATCTCATTTAATCAATTATTAAATTTGCCAATTAATTATTTATTTCACAAATAAATAATTATTAGCCATTATTAATTAATTCCTCCACCATTAAATCATTCTCTTTTTTTGGTGTGACCCTGTAGGTTCAATATTAAGCCGATAGTAGAAATAAATAATAATAAAACTATTTTATCATTATTTATATAAATTCTCTAATTTATTAAATATGATTAATTAATTAATCATATTTATTCTACATCGTGAGAGATACTTCTCAGCATATCGCGACTATCCGGATAATATGAATTCACTGCTTAGAATACCAAGAACCTATTCAGTGAATAGTTACCGTACAATAAACTCGTTCTACCCTACAATGTCCCGATTAAATACAAGGCATGGATCTTGTGTCAAGCCTATCTAATTCAATCACTTGCTTACCATTTACTATGCGTAGTTCTATGCAAATTAGAAACTCCTTTCTAATTTCATTCACTCTGGCCAGAGATTCCTGAACTAGCATAAGTGGATCAGCCTCGAACATTCGCTTCCTTCACTGGAAGGGGTAGATCCTTTATTGATCATACACTATCTTCGTGTACAAATTCCTATACCCAGAAGAGCCCTAATAATTATCCCTGGAGACTAAGAACTAAACCAAAGCATAGTTCAGTGTACACAAGATGACTATGATGACCTCAAGTCTAAGGATACTTGTACAACTATCACTAAGCGAACAACTGCTGACACGTGAGTGAACTTCATCAGTTGTTTAGCTGGGCGAGTCATGTTCAATGAACTTATTCCATAATAAGCACCTACATACTAGCTATAGTGTCACCACACAAATGTCTATGAGAACAGACATCCTTCATAATGAAGCAAGCATGGTATGTACCGATCTTTGCGGATTATTAATTACCAGTTAGTAATCCTATGACCAGGAACTATTTAAGTTTAGAGTTATCATCCTTTTAGGTCTCACTATTATGATCTCATCATAATCCATAAAAAGCTTTACTCTAAACTATGGTATATCTTATTTAAACACTTAAATAGATAAAGCCCGTAATAAAAACAAAACAAGTCTTTATTAATATCAATGAAATCAAAACATATTACATAAAAGTTATTCCTAAATCCTAATACATGATTAGACTTAGGACATATTCCTTTCAATCTCCCACTTGTACTAAAGCCAATCACTCTGGTATCTAATACCCATCTTGTCTTTATGACGATCAAAGTGACTTTCATAAAGTAGCTTTGTGAGTGGGTCTGCTATGTTGTTATGTGTGTCAACTCTATTTCAATACAATACAAGAAATGTTACCGCGCTTCCACTAACCCTTTTGTAGACGCATGGTTCATCTTCGTTTTTGATAAAATCAAACTCTTTGATTGTCTCATCAAAACGAATGTTCCATCTTTCGAGAAGCCTGCTTTAAACCACATATGGTTCGCAACAGCTTACACAATAGGTTTTCATTTCTCTTGGAAAGAAAACCATCTGGCTAATTGCCAGATCTCATAGTCGTAGTAAGCAGCAATCGCAAGCAAAATCCGAACTGATTTTAACAGGGCTACAGGTAAAAGGTTTCATCAAAGTCAATCCATTACCTTTGTTTGAATCCTTTTGCCAAAAGCCTGGCCTTAAAGGTCTCCACCTGGCCATCTGCTATAATCTATCTTTTGTATACCGTATACATAGATTCCATTCCGGATTTCATGGCACTTTGCCATTTCTCTGAGTCAACACTACTCATAGCCTCATTATAGGTCACAGGGTCGTCATCATCAATGATTGACAACTCATTGTCATTCTCAATGACAAGGCCATATTACCTCTCAGGTTGGCGAGACACTCTCCCTGATCTATGAATGGGTTGTTCCACAAAAGGTTGTTCAGTCAGAACAGGTGTTTCCACTCGATCTGTAGTAGTTTGTGCTTCTTGAACTTCATCAAGTTCAATTTTGCTCCCACTGTTTCCTTCAAGGATAAACTCTTTTTCCAAGAAGGTAGCATGTCTGGAGACAAACACCCGATGATCGGTGTAAAAGTAATACCCTAAAGTCTCTTTAGGATATCCCACAAAACTACATTTTACGGATCGATATTCCAGCTTATCTGGGTCAACTTTCTTAACATAAGCTGGACATCCCCAAATCTTAACGTGTTTAAGACTCGGTTTCCTTTCTTTCCATATCTCATACGAAGTTTGAGGAACAGATTTTGGAAAGCACCTTATTCAGTTAATATGCTGAGGTTTCCAATGCATAACCCCATAGGAATACTGGAAGATTTGCATAGCTCATCATGGACCGAACTATGTCTAACAAAGTTCGATTTCTCCTTTCAGATACCAATCTGGAGGAGTCCACTGGGAGACTATACCATTTACTTTGAGATAATCCAGAAACTCGCCGTTCAAGTATTCACCACCTCGATCTAATCGAAGAGTTATAATACTATGTTTGGTTGTTTCTCCACTTCATACTTATATTCTTTGAACTTTTCAAAGGCCTCAGACTTGTGTTTCATCAAACACATATCCGAATCCAGATCTATCATCTATGAAAGTAATGAAGTATGAAAATCCACCCATGGCTTGCGTAGACATTGGTCCACATACATCTGTGTGTACCATTCCTAGCAAATATGCAACCCTATCTCCATGTCTACTAAATGGAGACTGCAATGCCACTATAAAGTGAGATTTTCATCATCCCTTTTCTTTTATTAGTTTCTTCAATCTGAAATAAATTATGTCACATACATACAGACCATTATTTAAAGCACCACGTCCATAAAGAATATTATCTCTAAGAATAGAACATTCATTATTCTCAATAATAAATGAAAATCCAGCCAAGTCTAACATGGGAATAATATTCCTCACAATCGAGGGAACAAAATAACAATTATTTCAAACAATAGTCTTGCCCGTAGGCCTATGTAAATGAAATGATTCTACATCTTCAGCAGCAACTCTTGCTCCATTTCCATCAGTAGAATCACCTCCTCTTCCTCAAGAGTCCTACTTCTCCTTGGTCCCTGCAACAAATTGCAGATTTGAGAACCACAGGCGGTATCTAATACCCAAGTAGAAATTTGATTTAATGACATATTCATTTCTATCATGAACATACCTGAATCAGAAGCGGTAGTCTCACTACCCTTCTTCTTCTTCAATTCTGCAAGGTAAACCTTGCAGTTCCTCTTCCAGTGCCCCACCTTGTTACAGTGAAAGCAAACAACTTTGCTCTTGGGGTCTTCAGCTTTTGGTGGAACCGGCGTTTTCTCACCTACTTTCTTCTTCTTGGAAGGGTTCCTCTTCCTTTTCTTAGGATTGGAACCTTCACCAATTAGAAGAACAGAACTCTTCTTAGGGGGAAAATTCGATTCCGCAATCTTCAACATGTTGTGAAGTTCAGGCAGGCTGACATCCAACTTATTCATGTGAAAGTTCATAACAAACTGTGAGAACGAACTCGGAAGCGATTGCAAGACCAGGTATTGGCTCAGCTCCCCATCCATGACAAAACCAAGTTGTCCAAGACGTTCAATTAAATTGATCATCTTAAGTACATGGTCATTCACAGATGATCCCTCAGACATCCTACAACCGAACAGCTCCTTCGATATCTCATATCGAACTGTCCTCCCCGCCACATCATACAACTCTTGTAGATGCATGAGGATAGTGTGAGCATCCATATGCTCATGTTGCTTCTGTAGCTCAATGTTCATGGAAGCTAGCATGATGTATTGAGCAACATTTGTAACACCCCCAGATCCGGGGTCGGGAATCCGGGTTGTCACGGTCTTTCTTTCCACAATATCACTTTACTTAATTAATAATAAATACCCTCATGCTGTGACCCCACACTAACACACACCACAACTCGTTATAGTCTCAGAGATGAAATTGAAATAAGTACAAGTCTTTGAATCCACAATTTAAAATTATTACAACCCAAAATGATTACTTGATAATTTACAGTTAATTGCCATTATCTGCCACAAGTTATAATTATACATAATTGGATTCTCAAAAGTAGATGGTCTAAACTACAATGGATCTACCTCTGCAGCTATAGCAGCTACAATATCAGCGGGAAGACGCGGGACGCTTCCCACGCGCTTGCGCTGGGTCTGCTGGAGTCTGGCCATCTCTCCTAACTGTTGTTGTGTGATGAAGAAATAAAGCAAGAGTGAGCCTTACAGCTCGCAAGATAATATATACAGTGATATCAATAATATAAGTATCTAAATGGATACTTGATAGCATCTCTATCATATGCAAGATAATTACTTGCTAGATATAAGTAAAAACAAGGAATGAAGTTACCAATACTTCACCACACTTATATCTTATAAAGCGACTTGAACTACCACTGTTCAAAGTATTATAAGTTTTAAGAAAAACATCCCATAGATGAGACCACAAGTTAAGACTTGAATAGATTCAATCTTTGAAATATTATTGAATGAAAAAGTTATGAGATACTTTATTTAGTCCTGATATATATATATATATCCACATATATATATATCCCGAAAACATTTCCTGGAACCTCTGTTATGTGAAGTATGAACAGAGTTCGAAACATCCAATGAATTTTGGAAAGGAAAAGAATTTTGGCATAAACCCGATATCTTGCTGATCAGGCACATATACCAATAAGTAACCTTTTCTACTAGTAGATGGACGAATTCCCCACTGGTCATCACCCTGGTCATAATTAAGACCTATGCTGGACTGCCACTCAGCCACCTATGCATTTGATGGACTCCCACTGAGCCACTTACACAATAATAGACCGTACCTCGGCCTGTCGCTTATGCCGACTCAATGAGAGGGGCTTACTTCCCGAACGTTGGGCAAGTAATCAATTCATTTACCAAATCTGCAACCTTGTTGCGAATATAAAATACACCACAGAGCCGGATTCCCCAGGTTTTTGAGCGAGTATTTAAATCCCCTTTAAAAAGGAAGATCTTAAATATAAAAATGAGTTTTGGGATCCGCTCTGACTTTTAAAAATCATTTTGAAGACTCGAAAACACTTTAAAGAGTGTTTGGAGTAAGGCTGATTTAATGAAGTAAATCAGTCCCCAGAATATTAGGAAATATCTGAATATTATTAATTAAATAATATTCCCATAAAGAATAATCTTTATAAAAATAATTGAAGTAGAAGTATTAAAATTTATACTTGAAACGAGTATTAAATAACCAAAGATATACTTATATGAAAGTATTATCTTTATTTGAATAATCGAAAATAAGTTTGATTATTAACACCTTATTCTTTAATAAAATAAAGAATATATTACAGCACATAATCGGAGTCATAGATCCTCAAATGAATATTCCAATAATATTCATAAATAATATAAAAGAGTCATAAGCCTTCGAATGAATATTCAAATAATATTCAATAATAATATATAAAAGAGTCATAAGCCCTCGAATAATATTCGAAATAATGTAATAAAGTTTAAAGTTATCGAATAAACCTTATTCGATTAATAGTTTGGAAAACTATAACCATATATATATATATAATATATATATATCCATATCCATATAAAATCTACTCGGGATCCTCGACTCCCGGTTTTAGAAAATATTTTCACCTTTGGGTCCCTGTACTAAGGGTATATGCAAGATACAACTATCCTCTAGCATAGGTATTATCAAATAACCAACAGATGTATATTTCAAGAATATAAAACAGGCATGCATATATACCATATCACATGCTACAATATATCGCAAAAATTTGCTAATAACAATCATGCAATATCACAAGATAATGCATATGCATACATTTACATCACAACAACAGTGTATCGGATAGAATACTTGCCTGAGCGACTTGGGGGTGAGAAAGGCTCGGGACGAGTCTGATAACCTATAAACAACAAGTAAGTTGGAATTAAACCAAAATCACTTGTAAATCTATGCTTTAACTAACTTAGACTCTAACGCTTGTTTTGCGCTCACCGATTCGCTTAAGTCACTCGGGTACCCTCGGCTCCACCATTTTTAATAACTTAACCTTTACGAGTTTTAAAGCGATTCCTTCGCGAATGACTTACCAACTGCCTAACGCACTTACCATAAATGTTTCACACATTAATTAACCCTTTTTGGTCTTTAACCTATGTTTCAAAGTAAGGCGAGGGAAAAAGTTTCGTTCGCGAAACGCCGTTACTTGAAACGGTCGTTTCTCCTAAACCGTAAATCGGAACCGAACGAACTACATATCAAAACGAAGCTCGTAACATGAGCTATCTAAACATGGCAGTGGTCACAATTTAGCAGGGGGTTCTCGGGTCCTAATGCTATGCACAAAAATAGTCCAAAGAAAATCGGACGTTACGACGGCTATGTTTACGTGTTTTCCCATTTTTTAAACTACCCACAATCAACACAAACCATCCTCAAATCCAACACACAACAAACACCCATCCTTATCACATCATAACAACCTCAACCAATTCAATTTAGCCATTCATACTTATGCTTAAACTTTACTTTAATCATTCTTAAGTTTCTTTAAATCAAAACCACAAGATTACCATTTCATTTCACTACCATTCCAAATCTCAAACTCTAATCATAACAACAACTACAATAACATCCTACTCATCAAAATCACCTTATAATATATATGAACCTAGGGTTTGAAAATGGTATACCTTCCTTGAAGTGGTGGGTTGAGCTAGGAAGCCTTAAGAAGCTTGGAGAAGCCTTAGGAAAGCTTGGATCTTCAAGAAAAACAAGAAAAAGTTCAAGTTAAAAACTTGAAAACACTATTCATTGTCTTCTTCATTGATTAAATGGAGAAGCTAGAGAAAGAATTAATGGCTTAAACTCATGATATAGCCATAACTAAGCATAAAGATGGTTAGGGAATTTTCTTACCAATTAAGGATGCTTGGATCTTGATTTTGGAAATTTTTTTCTTTGAAAAAGGCAAAAAGCCGAGAGCTAATGTGAAGAACAATGCCTTGGCTGATTTTTTTTTGATCTTTGATGAAATGATTTGCTAGTTGGTTGACTTGGTTTTGCTTTTGATTTAGCAAATTACCACCTTGCCCTTGAATTTGTGTGGTCCTTAATCAACCACACCTCCCTTCTTCCATGTCATGCTTATGTCACCCTTATGATGTCATCCTCCCTTCCTTGTCTCCTTTCTATTGGTTGGATGACATCACTCCCATTAAACCCTTTGATTAACTTCCTAATCGTTTGCCTAATGACCGCTGATCTGTTGTACGGTTCGCTTAACTTTCGTTCTCGTTTATCGTTTGAAGGATCATACCCGGGATCTTATTACTTAGGTTCCCTTAACCTTTCTCAATACATTATATTCCTTTTTATGATCCTCTATTATAATCCTTTAATTTAAATCCTTTTTATTCTGTTACCTTATACTCAATTCTCTCCGTATCTTATGGATTTCCGGGAAAAACCAAAGTGTTCGGAATTGGATTCTGACGATCTTTACATACACTTATATACCACATAGAGTACTAATAATATCCCATAAGATCAATAACAGAACCCCTACATAGCGTGGCATGAAAAGTTTTCTCGTTCAGCAAAAACACTATTCATAAGGGTTTCAAAAATTCCCAAAAATTGGGGTTATTACAGTCTCCCCTCCTTAAAAGGATTCCGTCCCGGAATCAGATAGAAAACAAATGGGGACACTCTCTTAGCATCACACTTTCTAACTCTCGAGTCAATTTTCCCACATTGTGGTTCTACCACCAAACTCTGCCTAGTTTGATAATCCTTCTCCTAAGCACTTGTCCCTCTTCACTCTATAACCCTTCCTGGTTGCTCCATATAGGTTACGTCGGGTTGCATATCTATGCGCTCATATGCCTCTATTCATCTGGCATCTAAATTACACTTCCTTAACATTGATACGTGAAACACGTTACGAACTTGCTACAGGTTCTGGGTTAAGGCTAGCTCATATGCTAACTTCCCCAAACGTCTTAATATATCCAAGGGTCCAACAAATTGTAGACTTAGCTTTCCTTTCTTTCCGAACCTCATCAATCCTTTCCAAGGGATACCTATAACATTACTAGGTCCCCTATTTCATACTCTTTATCCTTCCGTGTCAAATCAACATACTTATCATGTCCATCTTGGGCTACTACCAGCCGTCCTCTGATTAGATCTATCATATCCTTGGTCTTTTGGACTACTGCGGGTCCGAGCATCTTGCGCTCTACAACTTCATCCTAACATAAGGGAGATCGACATTGTCTTCCCTCAAGGATCTCATAAGGCGACATCTCGATAATGACATATGATCTATTGTCGTAAGATAACTCAATCCGAATTAAGTGATCATTCCAAATTCTTTCAAGTCTATTGCACAGACTCTCATCATAGCTTTTAACATTAAAGCTTTTGCTTCTCATTACCCATCCTTTTTCCCAGTTCGTAGTCGCTACTATCTTCCGTTCCTAATATTATACTGGTTATACTTTTGCTCGTTAGCGTTCTATAACCTTTTAATAACCACGTCAACCTTAGTATTACGAATGTGTTCCCATTCCGCATACTACCACCACTTTATTACTCCTTTTTCAGTTGTTTCTATTTTCCAAAATTTGATCAATCAAATAGAAGTAAAGGAATTTGTTGAGAGATCACTATGATCATGAACACTTGTTATATCGCATAGTTAGTACAGAAGGTGGCCAGCCTTTAGTACTTGACAAGCAATTAAACAATAGATGGTATCCTACTAGGCTTCTATCACACAGATAGATAGTCATTCGGCAATACCTCCCCTTTCTGGAAGGGTTGTTCTTCTCAGATTACATGAAATGAAAAGAAGAGAAAAGAACGAACTGAAGAGAATTATATATTCATAAAAATTTTATTGCCATAAAATATCTGGCTTGGAATCTACCTCTGAACTATAGAGGTTTGTCATAGAAGAACAAAACATATACGTATTTATATCAACATCAAGTATTATAGCATCGCATTTCACGTGCCTAAATATTTTCGCTATCCCGTCCATCATTCTATGGACCCATACTCTTCCTCGAGCTCATACACAATTACCTTTGAAACTCCCTCGACATCGAAAATCGAATCTGGGATCTCATTCTAGACATCATCGTTACTAGAATTCTATGCTTGCACCGCAACCTTCCTCGTATAATAATACGACTCCCTATTGATAAGAAAGAATAATAATTCACTAGGTAGACACTCTACTTAATTAGTTTATCAATGATAACTTATACATTACCACGACCCGATTAGTGGTACTCAGTCTCAACAACCATTCAAATACAACTCTCACGGTTGTAATCAGCTCACCACTCGCAGAATCATTGCTGCCTTACTATGGTCCACCACTGACCTACTGTAGTCATTCATTTTCCATGAAGTCTTAATATCTAACCATACGGAGTCCATACATGTCGTATCAAATCATTCTAAGGAGGTAACATAATCACCATTCCTGATTCATGAAGAACACTCCTGATCCTAACATACATACATGACATGAAGCAGATAAAATTGCGGAAGAGTTTCGCTCAAAGCAACGATAGCAGGTTAATACCATTCTTAATCATATGCCTTTAATAGGAGACTTAACTCAAAGGTTCGTCTAGTCCTTTTGGAAACATGGTCCTGGCTTATCCCAAGATAGGACCTTCTAAGATAGATAGCCCGTTCATGGCGATTACATGAATTAAACCTTTACCAACTACTATTACGGTTGGGTATCGCACAGTCATCAGAAGGAATGTCAATCTTCCAAACCATAATACAACCTTCACAGCTTTAACCATCATCAATGTATTCCTCTCGCATGAGCGCCTATAATTATCCTCTTACCTTTAAAGTGTCGGCCACCTCTTTGGCCTTTCCTGATAGTAAAATTTCCTTACAGTCAATGTCACATTAACCACCTCCACATAAATTTCTACCTTATTTCAATCACAACTTATGTGAAATTGCTTTCCTTAAAATCTGCTGAGTAAAAAAAAAAAATCACCATTTTTCCATAAGTTATTGCCTCAGTCTTTAGAGGTTAATCACTGTCACGACTGACTCTCAATTATACTTAGAACATCTTTTATCTTAAGTCTTAATTGCCTGGAACAATTTCGACCTTTACTGGTTCGATCCATACTTTCTCGTGGTTTAACATGTGCCCCACTTGGCATCATTATAATTACGTCATATTTCCTTTATCAACATTTCTATTCTTGAGAATTTTGAATATTACCTTTTTCCTTATAAAACCTCTAAGGTTATCCTTCAATCGTTCATCCTGTATTCCCTAGATACAGGGCATATCAAAATACCATTTACTAATGCTAGAACCATTGTCTATATACTTCTGAAAAATTTCTCCATTGATTCTTAAAGGTTGTTGTTACCTTAACCCTTTCCCAATCATACTGTCAAAACTCATACTGTCCCTATTAAGGGTGAAATGCCAACCTTTATGCATTCCCCTAGGATTCATTTTAAGTTACCGATGTTCTATCCTTAATTCCACCTTTAAAAGGTACCTGCATCCTTCCATGGATAAATCAAGTCATATATCCCCGATAAGGGTGTCTTATTCAATCATTTCCACCTTGATAGTGTATGCCTAATTTCACAATAACATTTGTTTTCAAAATGGGGTTAATCAATATGGCCTCCAAAAGATAACAACGGTTATTCGCTTGTCTTGCCTAATTTGGTAACGATAACAAGGATGTTCTGGAAGATATTGGTCGTGTTCAACGTGAACTTCTTCTTAATAATTCCTTATTTACTTTTGTTGTTTATCTCAACAGTCACCTCAATGTTGGGATATCTTTCATATCTGGCGTCTCCCTTTCTGGGTATCATGCCACCGGTCTTACACTTCACATTCTTGAAGGTCACTTCCTTCATCCAATTTTCTTAATTTCTTACTTCCTTCTCTCCTCAGTCTATCCGCGTTTCATTATTTATCCTTCGAATTATCTCAAGGTTTCCTCGAATCCTCCCAACTTACAGGGGATAAAATATATGTATCTCTTACACCTTCAACCATCTATTTTAACTCATGGTGAATCACCCTCATCCTGACGATTACATACTTTTCTATTTCTATTGCTACGAGTCTTTAGGGTTTCCTCATACCCAACTCCCTTATCATACCTCAAACTCTCTTGCCTTTATATTCCTTTCTCTTATCGTTATTTCATGAACCAACACAACATAAGCATTGATTTCAAACATCCCGTCATTCTGGATTCGTGTCTTCAGAACGAATCTTGATAACTTTTACAACTTAGATTCATAATTCATCATACTCGTCTGCCTTTGTTCTGGCTCTAAAGCTTTTACACTATTCCATAACCTTGGGAATTACTTTCCCGAAAATAATTGGCTGAACTTTAATCAGTTTATTATAATCTCTTGCTCCGTGCCTTTCTTGGCCTTTCACCAGCGGGTGGTCTCTCTCTTGGGAGGGTAAGTGACAAAAATAGTCTTTTGTGGTTCATCAATCATTTTGAATCTTAAATGATTCCTATATTTCCTTTAGCCAGGCTCTTGCCTCGGCTGGGTCAGCCTGTTCCTTGGAACTCTGAGAGCTTAACGATTTAAAGGTCATGAAAGAATTTCCTGCCGCATTGTCCCCTCAGGGTGGTGGTTGGGGATAATAGTCTAAGTTCTCTTTAGACAGGTCCATGAATTGCCGTATAGGGGTACCATCTCGGGTCTCCTTTCCTTACTCGACTTTTGTTTCCTCAGTCTAAATATTTCTTCCTACTCCCCATAATTGGAGTCATCTTATAATTTAAAATCTTCATTTTCCACTTTATTATATTCCGGGTTCTTTATATCTTAATTGCGACCTCCCTGATTATCACGTTCAAGGTTTGCCCTTCATCTTATTCCTTGTGGGGGCATATTACTTGGAAAATTTTGAGAATCTCCGGATATTTGTCTTACTTACTTTGCTTAAGTCTTCCCCTCGTTTAGTCCTTGCACGATTGCAAATTATGAATTCTTAAGTTCGATAAACTTCATGACACTCTCTTAAGTGTTAATAGAGCAATTAACAATGTGATTTATCACAAACAAACTGATCAGAACTGAAATTAACGAATATATACATAACCATTTGTTCGAGGGTACAACAACTGAACATATTAAAGAGGATTACATCATATGAACTTATCGCTCCTATCCCAAAAGTACTACCATAGATAGTCATCTCGTCATTAAAACTAATCATTCATTACTTAGGCTAATCCTCCGAAAGCGGTGCTACATGAAACCCTTGTTTGATTGCTCTGGCTCTGCACACTACCATGGATTAAGAGATGCGAGCACGCACGACATCCCTAACCTGCTCCATCACAGAGGTGATGAGGTCTAAGATAGTCGCAAGTAGAGCTGGATCAACCTGACCCTCAAGATGGCCTCTAGCTGTAACACGGGTGGTAGCCTCAATCCTTTCCATGCTATACGCTAATCCTGCCGGAAGTATCCCACCCTCAATCCTTGGTGCAGTAAGTCGATCCAACAGATCACTCCTAACATTCCGGGCCTCTGACAGGCCACCCAAAGTCATATGATAATCAGCGATAAGAGAAGCCTGAGTGGTAACATCTAGCAGTCCATGGGGTGCAGGTGGTGCAGACCCAGGAGATCCAAATGGATAACCAAGCACGGTATCAGGTGACAATGGTGCAGGGGATAAAGGTGGCATTTCCTCAGTATGTGCTGGACTCTGTACAGGGGAGGAAACAGGAATTGGTGGAACCTCATGGATGTCTACAGGAGCCTCTGGAAGAGGGTCTGATACTGGTATAATTGGGGTCGTGGAAGGCCCCACTCCTTCTGCCCTCATTAACCTTTGTGCCCTTGGTAACTCTTCATCCTCTAGTGCCACCCTCGCGGCCATTCTTGCTCTGGTAGTCGCCCTGACTACTGTCATCTGTTCCTCAGCGGTCCTCCCTTCATTCTCATCAGGATCCTCCATAAGATCCTCTTCAGCCACAATCCTTTCCGGAATAACATCCTCAACCGCAATATTCTCTATCTGAACCTCATCCGGTCCCTCATTAGGGTACTCCATCGGATTCACAATTTGATCTCCAACTTGTAATAAAACATCCTCATGCTGATGCTCCTGAACCTCAAGGTTCGGTGCCCCGCTGCCCTATACGAGAACGAACTATGTTACTATCACGATACTTATAAGGGTTCCCGTAAGGGTTTTATCTGTCAGTGCTACGTTAGGTAGCCCGACTATGAACTTGGCAAGAGTTCTTATTATCTTAGTGAACTTATTATCTTAACGCCCCATCATCTCTGAGGTTTATAACGCTTGGCTCTGATACCATTTCTGTAACAACCCCCAGATCCGGGGTCGGGAATCCGGGTTGTCACGGTCTTTCTTTCCACAATATCACTTTACTTAATTAATAATAAATACCCTCATGCTGTGACCCCACACTAACACACACCACAACTCGTTATAGTCTCAGAGATGAAATTGAAATAAGTACAAGTCTTTGAATCCACAATTTAAAATTATTACAACCCAAAATGATTACTTGATAATTTACAGTTAATTGCCATTATCTGCCACAAGTTATAATTATACATAATTGGATTCTCAAAAGTAGATGGTCTAAACTACAATGGATCTACCTCTGCAGCTATAGCAGCTACAATATCAGCGGGAAGACGCGGGACGCTTCCCACGCGCTTGCGCTGGGTCTGCTGGAGTCTGGCCATCTCTCCTAACTGTTGTTGTGTGATGAAGAAATAAAGCAAGAGTGAGCCTTACAGCTCGCAAGATAATATATACAGTGATATCAATAATATAAGTATCTAAATGGATACTTGATAGCATCTCTATCATATGCAAGATAATTACTTGCTAGATATAAGTAAAAACAAGGAATGAAGTTACCAATACTTCACCACACTTATATCTTATAAAGCGACTTGAACTACCACTGTTCAAAGTATTATAAGTTTTAAGAAAAACATCCCATAGATGAGACCACAAGTTAAGACTTGAATAGATTCAATCTTTGAAATATTATTGAATGAAAAAGTTATGAGATACTTTATTTAGTCCTGATATATATATATATCCACATATATATATATCCCGAAAACATTTCCTGGAACCTCTGTTATGTGAAGTATGAACAGAGTTCGAAACATCCAATGAATTTTGGAAAGGAAAAGAATTTTGGCATAAACCCGATATCTTGCTGATCAGGCACAGATACCAATAAGTAACCTTTTCTACTAGTAGATGGACGAATTCCCCACTGGTCATCACCCTGGTCATAATTAAGACCTATGCTGGACTGCCACTCAGCCACCTATGCATTTGATGGACTCCCACTGAGCCACTTACACAATAATAGACCGTACCTCGGCCTGTCGCTTATGCCGACTCAATGAGAGGGGCTTACTTCCCGAACGTTGGGCAAGTAATCAATTCATTTACCAAATCTGCAACCTTGTTGCGAATATAAAATACACCACAGAGCCGGATTCCCCAGGTTTTTGAGCGAGTATTTAAATCCCCTTTAAAAAGGAAGATCTTAAATATAAAAATGAGTTTTGGGATCCGCTCTGACTTTTAAAAATCATTTTGAAGACTCGAAAACACTTTAAAGAGTGTTTGGAGTAAGGCTGATTTAATGAAGTAAATCAGTCCCCAGAATATTAGGAAATATCTGAATATTATTAATTAAATAATATTCCCATAAAGAATAATCTTTATAAAAATAATTGAAGTAGAAGTATTAAAATTTATACTTGAAACGAGTATTAAATAACCAAAGATATACTTATATGAAAGTATTATCTTTATTTGAATAATCGAAAATAAGTTTGATTATTAACACCTTATTCTTTAATAAAATAAAGAATATATTACAGCACATAATCGGAGTCATAGATCCTCAAATGAATATTCCAATAATATTCATAAATAATATAAAAGAGTCATAAGCCTTCGAATGAATATTCAAATAATATTCAATAATAATATATAAAAGAGTCATAAGCCCTCGAATAATATTCGAAATAATGTAATAAAGTTTAAAGTTATCGAATAAACCTTATTCGATTAATAGTTTGGAAAACTATAACCATATATATATATAATATATATATATATATCCATATCCATATAAAATCTACTCGGGATCCTCGACTCCCGGTTTTAGAAAATATTTTCACCTTTGGGTCCCTGTACTAAGGGTATATGCAAGATACAACTATCCTCTAGCATAGGTATTATCAAATAACCAACAGATGTATATTTCAAGAATATAAAACAGGCATGCATATATACCATATCACATGCTACAATATATCGCAAAAATTTGCTAATAACAATCATGCAATATCACAAGATAATGCATATGCATACATTTACATCACAACAACAGTGTATCAGATAGAATACTTGCCTGAGCGACTTGGGGGTGAGAAAGGCTCGGGACGAGTCTGATAACCTATAAACAACAAGTAAGTTGGAATTAAACCAAAATCACTTGTAAATCTATGCTTTAACTAACTTAGACTCTAACGCTTGTTTTGCGCTCACCGATTCGCTTAAGTCACTCGGGTACCCTCGGCTCCACCATTTTTAATAACTTAACCTTTACGAGTTTTAAAGCGATTCCTTCGCGAATGACTTACCAACTGCCTAACGCACTTACCATAAATGTTTCACACATTAATTAACCCTTTTTGGTCTTTAACCTATGTTTCAAAGTAAGGCGAGGGAAAAAGTTTCGTTCGCGAAACGCCGTTACTTGAAACGGTCGTTTCTCCTAAACCGTAAATCGGAACCGAACGAACTACATATCAAAACGAAGCTCGTAACATGAGCTATCTAAACATGGCAGTGGTCACAATTTAGCAGGGGGTTCTCGGGTCCTAATGCTATGCACAAAAATAGTCCAAAGAAAATCGGACGTTACGACGGCTATGTTTACGTGTTTTCCCATTTTTTAAACTACCCACAATCAACACAAACCATCCTCAAATCCAACACACAACAAACACCCATCCTTATCACATCATAACAACCTCAACCAATTCAATTTAGCCATTCATACTTATGCTTAAACTTTACTTTAATCATTCTTAAGTTTCTTTAAATCAAAACCACAAGATTACCATTTCATTTCACTACCATTCCAAATCTCAAACTCTAATCATAACAACAACTACAATAACATCCTACTCATCAAAATCACCTTATAATATATATGAACCTAGGGTTTGAAAATGGTATACCTTCCTTGAAGTGGTGGGTTGAGCTAGGAAGCCTTAAGAAGCTTGGAGAAGCCTTAGGAAAGCTTGGATCTTCAAGAAAAACAAGAAAAAGTTCAAGTTAAAAACTTGAAAACACTATTCATTGTCTTCTTCATTGATTAAATGGAGAAGCTAGAGAAAGAATTAATGGCTTAAACTCATGATATAGCCATAACTAAGCATAAAGATGGTTAGGGAATTTTCTTACCAATTAAGGATGCTTGGATCTTGATTTTGGAAATTTTTTTCTTTGAAAAAGGCAAAAAGCCGAGAGCTAATGTGAAGAACAATGCCTTGGCTGATTTTTTTTTGATCTTTGATGAAATGATTTGCTAGTTGGTTGACTTGGTTTTGCTTTTGATTTAGCAAATTACCACCTTGCCCTTGAATTTGTGTGGTCCTTAATCAACCACACCTCCCTTCTTCCATGTCATGCTTATGTCACCCTTATGATGTCATCCTCCCTTCCTTGTCTCCTTTCTATTGGTTGGATGACATCACTCCCATTAAACCCTTTGATTAACTTCCTAATCGTTTGCCTAATGACCGCTGATCTGTTGTACGGTTCGCTTAACTTTCGTTCTCGTTTATCGTTTGAAGGATCATACCCGGGATCTTATTACTTAGGTTCCCTTAACCTTTCTCAATACATTATATTCCTTTTTATGATCCTCTATTATAATCCTTTAATTTAAATCCTTTTTATTCTGTTACCTTATACTCAATTCTCTCCGTATCTTATAGATTTCCGGGAAAAACCAAAGTGTTCGGAATTGGATTCTGACGATCTTTACATACACTTATATACCACATAGAGTACTAATAATATCCCATAAGATCAATAACAGAACCCCTACATAGCGTGGCATGAAAAGTTTTCTCGTTCAGCAAAAACACTATTCATAAGGGTTTCAAAAATTCCCAAAAATTGGGGTTATTACAACATTTGCATCATCTATCCACTTACGATACACAACATGTTCATCATTATGTGCATCACTAGCAGGTACAGTAGGCTTAGGTGAGTCAATCACGTATTCCAGCTTCTCAATCCTGAGAACAATTCTCAAGTTTCGAAGCCAGTCAGCATAATTAGGACCAGTCAATTTGTGAGCATCTAGTATGCTCCTGAGTGATAGTGCAGAAGACATAACGTACAAAGTAAATCTGTAAATGATAAACATATAACAACACTTAGCAAATATTCGATTTCATTTCAAAACACTATATGAATCGGGTCTTTATTCATAAGTGGCGCCCACTAGTTTTCCTAATTTATTCAACCCCCTACATGAAAAATTAAGCATTCATAATGCTAGTGGGAATAGGGATCCTACATTCCATTACACAACCCCGGCTGTGGCACGAAATGCCATGTAATGTTCAATAGGCAGACAACTCTTGTCAATTACATCTAATGTTATTCCCTAATCAAACTTTAGCCTCTTGAATAATTGAGTCACGGCTGTGGCATGATAAACTCAATATTCTAAGTCAAGTCTAACCCAACATTCCATACAATTGAATCAGTCCCCAAAGGCCCATGGCTGTGGCACGTAACGACCTTTAGATTCTTATTCAATGTACACATCTCTATGTAATAGACAAGTATTTCTTATTTCGAAATCAAAGCCCTCGGCTGTGGCACGAAACGACAATGATTCAAAAATAAGAACTACTTTCTACCATGTTGGAAGGCTATGACCGACACAAGCCCGTTGTGTCATTGGCCAATTACTACTTGATATTATTTAATTTTAGAGGGATTATATTACATTACAATCATAATCATATTATAAAGAGATTCTTCCTTTTAAATTAAATATTTCAAATCAATAATCAATAATCAGATGATTCCCAGATCGGGTGGAGCATTGTCAAGAGGCGTCACTTAATAACCCTTTCTTACAGATAGAAATCTGTTGTTGACAATGGAGTGATCAATTTTAGTTGATATAAAAGTTTTGAACTGTTTATATTTCCATGAAGTGTTTTAAAGCTTTTTTTAACTATTTTAGTTGCTTTTAAATGCTTCATGTGATATAGAGATGTATAATGCTTAGACCTATATGCTAGATGATGTAACATGCCTACCTTGATGTTTATTCATGTTGATATATGTGATATATGCTTAGTTTATCATGCGATGATAGATTTAGGTGAACTTAAATAAACATAAGGCGTTTGTTCTAGTATAGTGAAATTGTTTCATAACCTTAATAATAATATTATGAATACAATCATGAGATTCTTGTGTTTATGAAACACATAATTGAATATGAATTTTCGATATGAGAGAAAGGATGATTCCCTAAAAAAAGAAACCCTTATTCGGATTCGAACCGAAAACTTGAACGAAATTAGATTAGTCCCACTCCTCTCGCCTATCGAAGTTCTGTTCAAAAACCTCGTCCGAGAACTTGGTCTCGAAAAAATGAATCCAACGGTATATTGCACGCCTAAAACGGAGTTACGAAACTTCCAGAAAATCAATTTTAAAATCAACAGAAGGGCTGTAACGCATTACAGGAACGCGTTACCGGACCTGTAACGCATTCTGGTGATGCGTTACACCCCTTTTCAGCCATTAAAGGGTGTAACGCATTCCGTGAATGCACCACAGGTGTGTAACGCATTCCCGGAATGCGTTACACCCCTATTTTTTTTTTTTGCAGCCGCCGCCGCCTTTTCTCGAATTCCGTGCAAGTCAGACCTGACAGCCTGTTCTTTCTTTCTCCGTGCCAACAGTAGAGTAACAGACAAGCAGCACAGATATATACAAACATATATATATATACTTTATATACATATATTTATACTAATTTGATTACGAATTTAATTACAAGAACTTCAAAAATTCATAATAAAAAATATATACATCATAAAATTATGAAAAAAATACCCAGACGATCTACAACACTTGTAGAACCCAGACCAACATTCAAAATTATTCTGAGAAACGATTTCTCATCAGACAAAATTAATCCATAATATAACTTGTAAAAATCATAATTAATTCATACAAGCACATAAAATTCTGAAATTTTTACCACAGATCTATATGCATACAACCTATGCTCTGATACCAATGTTGGATTTTTAACGCAACTGGGGCATGGCAAAACACTTTTACACATACAAAATCCAAATAAAAGCATATAAATCGTGAATAAAATTCGAGGGATCGAACCTAACCTTTTAAAATAATTCGGAGACAACGATCAGAGATCCTTAGCAGTTGCTCCTCAAGTGTGAAGCACTCCACCGGTATCCACCAAGAAAACGATGTTAAGGAGGAGGAAGAAGGTGGAGAGAATTGGGTTTTCCAAACTTTTTGGGTTTTCGGGTTCGATGTGGGTTAGAATAAAATAGGGTCTATAATAGTGTATTTATAGGCAAAATTTTCACCTGAAATTTTCCCATAAATAATATTATTATTATCCCATTTATTATTCTCATTAATAATTAAAACACCTTTTAATCATTAATCCTTTTTCTAAACACTTTAGAAATAATTCTCTCTCTTGATTTAATTTCCAAAAATTAAATCCTTTAATTAATAATATTAAGAACTTTTCTTAATTAATTTATAATCAATTAAATCTCATTTAATCAATTATTAAATTTGCCAATTAATTATTTATTGTCACAAATAAATAATTATTAGCCATTATTAATTAATTCCTCCACCATTAAATCATTATCTTTTTATGGTGTGACCCTGTAGGTTCAATATTAAGCCGGTAGTAGAAATAAGTAATAATAAAACTATTTTATCATTATTTATATAAATTCTCTAATTTATTAAATATGATTAATTAATTAATCACATTTATTCTACATCGTGAGGGATACTTCTCAGCATATCGCGACTATCCGGATAATATGAATTCACTGCTTATAATACCAAGAACCTATTCAGTGAATAGTTACCGTACAATAAACTCATTCTACCCTACAATGTCCCGATTAAATACAAGGCATGGATCTTGTGTCAAGCCTATCTAATTCAATCACTTGCTTACCATTTACTATGCGTAGTTCTATGCAAATTAGAAACTCCTTTCTAATTTCATTCACTCTGGCCAGAGATTCCTGAACTATCATAAGTGGATCAGCCTTGAACATTCGCTTCCTTCACTGGAAGGGGTAGATCCTTTATTGATCATACACTATCTTCGTGTACAAATTCCTATACCCAGAAGAGCCCTAATAATTGTCCCTGGAGACTAAGAACTAAACCAAAGCATAGTTCAGTGTACACAAGATGACTATGATGACCTCAAGTCTAAGGATACTTGTACAACTATCACTAAGCGAACAACTGCTGACACGTGAGTGAACTTCATCAGTTGTTTAGCTGGGCGAGTCATGTTCAGTGAACTTATTCCCTAATAAGCACCTACATACTAGCTATAGTGTCACCACACAAATGTCTATGAGAATAGACATCCTTCATAATGAAGCAAACATAGTATGTACCGATCTTTACGGATTATTAATTACCAGTTAGTAATCCTATGACCAGGAACTATTTAAGTTTAGAGTTATCATCTTTTTAGGTCTCACTATTATGATCTCATCATAATCCATAAAAAGCTTTACTCTAAACTATGGTATATCTTATTTAAACACTTAAATAGATAAAGCCCGTAATAAAAACAAAACAAGTCTTTATTAATATCAATGAAATCAAAACAGATTACATAAAAGTTATTCCTAAATCCTAATACATGATTGGACTTAGGACATATTCCTTTCAAGGGACTAATCCGAACATCAGCAAGAAGAATGGGAATAAAAGGGTGAAAAGGGAACCTGACACCTGTCCTGATGGTATCCCTGAAGATGCACAGTGCGTCCTTCTTCCAATGGCAAGCCATGCTTGCAGCACTAGCCAGGACAAGCTTGTAGGGCTTCTCGACCTTGAACATAAAGTTCATCTTCTTGAGCTCCTTCACATCATATAAAGTGTTGGTGTGATCAAAGGCGTCCAAGTGAGCGTCGGACGGGTACTCGTCCTCTCGGGAGTTGATCATGTCAATCAACGAAGAGTACCTTGATCGAATGGGGAATTCAATTGATTTTTTAGCCACGGTAATTTTGGCCGAGCGAAGTGATTTCTTGTCCGCCTATGAGAAATACAAGAAAAACAAAGAACATGGTGAATATATGCATGAAAAGTGCAGAAAAACCTAGAAGTGATGAAGATATTCATCTGAAAAATGAAATATCTATGAAGATATTCATCGAAAAACCCAGAAAGGGGCAAAAAACTGGAAAAGAGTGAAGGATGCAATAAACTTACCTGTAAAAGATATGAAGACTTGAAGATTTTTCCGGAAAACGGGAAAGACTGAGCGCCGAAAATTGCAGAGAGCAAACTAAAGAAAGTCGGAAAATACAGAGAACTATTTGAGAGAGTTTATGAAATAAGAAGTGAGAAAGAAATGAATCCACTCACTCTAATATATAAGAAAATTTAGGGAAGATGGACCGTCAAAAGCCCATAAGACAAAGGCTTAACAGAAATAAAACACAAATTCTGGAATATTCTGAGCTTTCTAAAAGGAAACAACTAAGGATTAAGGGCCGATCCAAATTGGATTTGGAAAAATAGGCCCATAGGCCAATCCTAATTGGATTTGGAAAAATAGGCCCAATCCTAATTGGATTTGGAAAAATAGGCCCAAAGGGCCAAACCTAATTGGATTTGCCCATAGGCCAAATCCAAAATTGGGTTTGGAAAAGTAAGCCACCAGGCCCAAATTAAAGTTGCAAAAGAAAAGTCCAAATAATTATGATTAATGGAAGAGAGAACAAGATCATGATTTAGGTAGAATTTCAGGTCATGGATCCTAGTCAATTTATTTCGACTAGAGACCCCAAAAGAGATCACAAATTTAACTAGGATTTAGGTCGAATTTCAGGTCGTGGATCTTAATCGATTTATTTTGACGAGAGACCCCAAAAGAGACCACAAATTCAACCAGGATTTAGGTCGAATTCCAGGTCGTGTATCCTAGTCGATTTATTTTGACTAGAGACCCCAAAAGAGACCATAAATTCGACCAAGTTTAGGTCGAATTTCGGGTCATGGATCCTAGTTAATTTATTTCGAAGAGAGACCCTAAAAGAGACCACAAATTCGACCAGGATTTAGGTCTAATTCCAGGTCGTGGATCCTAACTGCGTAATAAATAAGCACATGAATTATGCCTGATTTAGTCCAAAGACGAAGCCCAATTATTAAGGCCCAACAATTAATATATCATTAATTAGGCTCAAAGAGCCCGCAAACCAAGAAGTAAATTCGTAGGCCTTGTATCAGCCCAACTTGTGGTTGATAAAATAAACTCAAATCAAAATCAAACTCTCAATAGAGTAGTCCTCAAGACACACAGTCCTATAAGGAAGCAAATACCTGTATTCTATAACTCCAAAGTCTATTCTAAATTTGAGACTTGCCCACTAAGTCTCCTAACCTTAAACCAATTCAAGGCATTCTATGCCTATACAAGGGGCCTCACCCCACGAATCAAAACTACATTTTTGACTTGATCTTTAGCATATAGCAAGGCACGTAGGCATCTTGTGAATGAAGATTGAGTCATGAAGCACGAGAGCAGTCAAATAGAGTTTTGAGCTCACGAACCCTAGTATTAAATACACCCTATGTTTTTACCCATAACACCTTTGTAAAAGGAGTTTCGAGACTAAAGTCTTCAAGGGAAGGAGAAGTACAACATCCGCTTTCTCCACGGCCGCATGCATTAACTTCTTCACCCTTTTATCATCTATTTTAAAGAAAAAAAGACGATGTTACTAAAAGAAAGAAATACTGATATGATGTCAAATAGAAGACAAGTTAGGGAGACGTACGAACATCCAACTAAACTGACATATTGCGATGAGGATGAAGACGGAAAAAATAAGCAAACTCCCTTGCATTTGGAATACCAAGCTTATGGAAATCATACAACAAGAATTAAGATAACACTAACTTCCAACTGTTGAGGGACAACTGGATAGGCGCCACATCGAACCAATCCAAAATTTACCTGAATGAAGGATGAAGATATGTGCTAAAGCCAAGCTCGACCAATTTTAAGAAGATAACCATCTGAGGAATCCTGAAGTTCTCCCTTTAGTTGAATCAGTAACATCTCATGAAGAAAACTGGATGAATTTGTATGCACTCCATCATGCAGTACTCTTCCTCGAGCTCATACACAATTACCTTTGAAACTCCCTCGACATCGAAAATCGAATCTGGGATCTCATTCTAGACATCATCGTTACTAGAATTCTATGCTTGCACCGCAACCTTCCTCGTATAATAATACGACTCCCTATTGATAAGAAAGAATAATAATTCACTAGGTAGACACTCTACTTAATTAGTTTATCAATGATAACTTATACATTACCACGACCCGATTAGTGGTACTCAGTCTCAACAACCATTCAAATACAACTCTCACGGTTGTAATCAGCTCACCACTCGCAGAATCATTGCTGCCTTACTATGGTCCACCACTGACCTACTGTAGTCATTCATTTTCCATGAAGTCTTAATATCTAACCATACGGAGTCCATACATGTCGTATCAAATCATTCTAAGGAGGTAACATAATCACCATTCCTGATTCATGAAGAACACTCCTGATCCTAACATACATACATGACATGAAGCAGATAAAATTGCGGAAGAGTTTCGCTCAAAGCAACGATAGCAGGTTAATACCATTCTTAATCATATGCCTTTAATAGGAGACTTAACTCAAAGGTTCGTCTAGTCCTTTTGGAAACATGGTCCTGGCTTATCCCAAGATAGGACCTTCTAAGATAGATAGCCCGTTCATGGCGATTACATGAATTAAACCTTTACCAACTACTATTACGGTTGGGTATCGCACAGTCATCAGAAGGAATGTCAATCTTCCAAACCATAATACAACCTTCACAGCTTTAACCATCATCACTGTATTCCTCTCGCATGAGCGCCTATAATTATCCTCTTACCTTTAAAGTGTCGGCCACCTCTTTGGCCTTTCCTGATAGTAAAATTTCCTTACAGTCAATGTCACATTAACCACCTCCACATAAATTTCTACCATATTTCAATCACAACTTATGTGAAATTGCTTTCCTTAAAATCTGCTGAGTAAAAAAAAAAAATCACCATTTTTCCATAAGTTATTGCCTCAGTCTTTAGAGGTTAATCACTGTCACGACTGACTCTCAATTATACTTAGAACATCTTTTATCTTAAGTCTTAATTGCCTGGAACAATTTCGACCTTTACTGGTTCGATCCATACTTTCTCGTGGTTTAACATGTGCCCCACTTGGCATCATTATAATTACGTCATATTTCCTTTATCAACATTTCTATTCTTGAGAATTTTGAATATTACCTTTTTCCTTATAAAACCTCTAAGGTTATCCTTCAATCGTTCCTCCTGTATTCCCTAGATACAGGGCATATCAAAATACCATTTACTAATGCTAGAACCATTGTCTATATACTTCTGAAAAATTTCTCCATTGATTCTTAAAGGTTGTTGTTACCTTAACCCTTTCCCAATCATACTGTCAAAACTCATACTGTCCCTATTAAGGGTGAAATGCCAACCTTTATGCATTCCCCTAGGATTCATTTTAAGTTACCGATGTTCTATCCTTAATTCCACCTTTAAAAGGTACCTGCATCCTTCCATGGATAAATCAAGTCATATATCCCCGATAAGGGTGTCTTATTCAATCATTTCCACCTTGATAGTGTATGCCTAATTTCACAATAACATCTGTTTTCAAAATGGGGTTAATCAATATGGCCTCCAAAAGATAACAACGGTTATTCGCTTGTCTTGCCTAATTTGGTAACGATAACAAGGATGTTCTGGAAGATATTGGTCGTGTTCAACGTGAACTTCTTCTTAATAATTCCTTATTTACTTTTGTTGTTTATCTCAACAGTCACCTCAATGTTGGGATATCTTTCATATCTGGCGTCTCCCTTTCTGGGTATCATGCCACCGGTCTTACACTTCACATTCTTGAAGGTCACTTCCTTCATCCAATTTTCTTAATTTCTTACTTCCTTCTCTCCTCAGTCTATCCGCGTTTCATTATTTATCCTTCGAATTATCTCAAGGTTTCCTCGAATCCTCCCAACTTACAGGGGATAAAATATATGTATCTCTTACACCTTCAACCATCTATTTTAACTCATGGTGAATCACCCTCATCCTGACGATTACATACTTTTCTATTTCTATTGCTACGAGTCTTTAGGGTTTCCTCATACCCAACTCCCTTATCATACCTCAAACTCTCTTGCCTTTATATTCCTTTCTCTTATCGTTATTTCATGAACCAACACAACATAAGCATTGATTTCAAACATCCCGTCATTCTGGATTCGTGTCTTCAGAACGAATCTTGATAACTTTTACAACTTAGATTCATAATTCATCATACTCGTCTGCCTTTGTTCTGGCTCTAAAGCTTTTACACTATTCCATAACCTTGGGAATTACTTTCCCGAAAATAATTGGCTGAACTTTAATCAGTTTATTATAATCTCTTGCTCCGTGCCTTTCTTGGCCTTTCACCAGCGGGTGGTCTCTCTCTTGGGAGGGTAAGTGACAAAAATAGTCTTTTGTGGTTCATCAATCATTTTGAATTTTAAATGATTCCTATATTTCCTTTAGCCAGGCTCTTGCCTCGGCTGGGTCAGCCTGTTCCTTGGAACTCTGAGAGCTTAACGATTTAAAGGTCATGAAAGAATTTCCTGCCGCATTGTCCCCTCAGGGTGGTGGTTGGGGATAATAGTCTAAGTTCTCTTTAGACAGGTCCATGAATTGCCGTATAGGGGTACCATCTCGGGTCTCCTTTCCTTACTCGACTTTTGTTTCCTCAGTCTAAATATTTCTTCCTACTCCCCATAATTGGAGTCATCTTATAATTTAAAATCTTCATTTTCCACTTTATTATATTCCGGGTTCTTTATATCTTAATTGCGACCTCCCTGATTATCACGTTCAAGGTTTGCCCTTCATCTTATTCCTTGTGGGGGCATATTACTTGGAAAATTTTGAGAATCTCCGGATATTTGTCTTACTTACTTTGCTTAAGTCTTCCCCTCGTTTAGTCCTTGCACGATTGCAAATTATGAATTCTTAAGTTCGATAAACTTCATGACACTCTCTTAAGTGTTAATAGAGCAATTAACAATGTGATTTATCACAAACAAACTGATCAGAACTGAAATTAACGAATATATACATAACCATTTGTTCGAGGGTACAACAACTGAACATATTAAAGAGGATTACATCATATGAACTTATCGCTCCTATCCCAAAAGTACTACCATAGATAGTCATCTCGTCATTAAAACTAATCATTCATTACTTAGGCTAATCCTCCGAAAGCGGTGCTACATGAAACCCTTGTTTGATTGCTCTGGCTCTGCACACTACCATGGATTAAGAGATGCGAGCACGCACGACATCCCTAACCTGCTCCATCACAGAGGTGATGAGGTCTAAGATAGTCGCAAGTAGAGCTGGATCAACCTGACCCTCAAGATGGCCTCTAGCTGTAACACGGGTGGTAGCCTCAATCCTTTCCATGCTATACGCTAATCCTGCCGGAAGTATCCCACCCTCAATCCTTGGTGCAGTAAGTCGATCCAACAGATCACTCCTAACATTCCGGGCCTCTGACAGGCCACCCAAAGTCATATGATAATCAGCGATAAGAGAAGCCTGAGTGGTAGCATCTAGCAGTCCATGGGGTGCAGGTGGTGCAGACCCAGGAGATCCAAATGGATAACCAAGCACGGTATCAGGTGACAATGGTGCAGGGGATAAAGGTGGCATTTCCTCAGTATGTGCTGGACTCTGTACAGGGGAGGAAACAGGAATTGGTGGAACCTCATGGATGTCTACAGGAGCCTCTGGAAGAGGGTCTGATACTGGTATAATTGGGGTCGTGGAAGGCCCCACTCCTTCTGCCCTCATTAACCTTTGTGCCCTTGGTAACTCTTCATCCTCTAGTGCCACCCTCGCGGCCATTCTTGCTCTGGTAGTCGCCCTGACTACTGTCATCTGTTCCTCAGCGGTCCTCCCTTCATTCTCATCAGGATCCTCCATAAGATCCTCTTCAGCCACAATCCTTTCCGGAATAACATCCTCAACCGCAATATTCTCTATCTGAACCTCATCCGGTCCCTCATTAGGGTACTCCATCGGATTCACAATTTGATCTCCAACTTGTAATAAAACATCCTCATGCTGATGCTCCTGAACCTCAAGGTTCGGTGCCCCGCTGCCCTATACGAGAACGAACTATGTTACTATCACGATACTTATAAGGGTTCCCGTAAGGGTTTTATCTGTCAGTGCTACGTTAGGTAGCCCGACTATGAACTTGGCAAGAGTTCTTATTATCTTAGTGAACTTATTATCTTAACGCCCCATCATCTCTGAGGTTTATAACGCTTGGCTCTGATACCATTTCTGTAACACCCCCAGATCCGGGGTCGGGAATCCGGGTTGTCACGGTCTTTCTTTCCACAATATCACTTTACTTAATTAATAATAAATACCCTCATGCTGTGACCCCACACTAACACACACCACAACTCGTTATAGTCTCAGAGATGAAATTGAAATAAGTACAAGTCTTTGAATCCACAATTTAAAATTATTACAACCCAAAATGATTACTTGATAATTTACAGTTAATTGCCATTATCTGCCACAAGTTATAATTATACATAATTGGATTCTCAAAAGTAGATGGTCTAAACTACAATGGATCTACCTCTGCAGCTATAGCAGCTACAATATCAGCGGGAAGACGCGGGACGCTTCCCACGCGCTTGCGCTGGGTCTGCTGGAGTCTGGCCATCTCTCCTAACTGTTGTTGTGTGATGAAGAAATAAAGCAAGAGTGAGCCTTACAGCTCGCAAGATAATATATACAGTGATATCAATAATATAAGTATCTAAATGGATACTTGATAGCATCTCTATCATATGCAAGATAATTACTTGCTAGATATAAGTAAAAACAAGGAATGAAG
This sequence comes from Apium graveolens, assembly GCF_009905375.1. Classification (NCBI taxonomy): domain Eukaryota; kingdom Viridiplantae; phylum Streptophyta; class Magnoliopsida; order Apiales; family Apiaceae; genus Apium; species Apium graveolens. The sequence goes on from NC_133653.1 coordinate 230,053,823, forward strand.
TTACCAATACTTCACCACACTTATATCTTATAAAGCGACTTGAACTACCACTGTTCAAAGTATTATAAGTTTTAAGAAAAACATCCCATAGATGAGACCACAAGTTAAGACTTGAATAGATTCAATCTTTGAAATATTATTGAATGAAAAAGTTATGAGATACTTTATTTAGTCCTGATATATATATATATCCACATATATATATATCCCGAAAACATTTCCTGGAACCTCTGTTATGTGAAGTATGAACAGAGTTCGAAACATCCAATGAATTTTGGAAAGGAAAAGAATTTTGGCATAAACCCGATATCTTGCTGATCAGGCACAGATACCAATAAGTAACCTTTTCTACTAGTAGATGGACGAATTCCCCACTGGTCATCACCCTGGTCATAATTAAGACCTATGCTGGACTGCCACTCAGCCACCTATGCATTTGATGGACTCCCACTGAGCCACTTACACAATAATAGACCGTACCTCGGCCTGTCGCTTATGCCGACTCAATGAGAGGGGCTTACTTCCCGAACGTTGGGCAAGTAATCAATTCATTTACCAAATCTGCAACCTTGTTGCGAATATAAAATACACCACAGAGCCGGATTCCCCAGGTTTTTGAGCGAGTATTTAAATCCCCTTTAAAAAGGAAGATCTTAAATATAAAAATGAGTTTTGGGATCCGCTCTGACTTTTAAAAATCATTTTGAAGACTCGAAAACACTTTAAAGAGTGTTTGGAGTAAGGCTGATTTAATGAAGTAAATCAGTCCCCAGAATATTAGGAAATATCTGAATATTATTAATTAAATAATATTCCCATAAAGAATAATCTTTATAAAAATAATTGAAGTAGAAGTATTAAAATTTATACTTGAAACGAGTATTAAATAACCAAAGATATACTTATATGAAAGTATTATCTTTATTTGAATAATCGAAAATAAGTTTGATTATTAACACCTTATTCTTTAATAAAATAAAGAATATATTACAGCACATAATCGGAGTCATAGATCCTCAAATGAATATTCCAATAATATTCATAAATAATATAAAAGAGTCATAAGCCTTCGAATGAATATTCAAATAATATTCAATAATAATATATAAAAGAGTCATAAGCCCTCGAATAATATTCGAAATAATGTAATAAAGTTTAAAGTTATCGAATAAACCTTATTCGATTAATAGTTTGGAAAACTATAACCATATATATATATATATATATATATCCATATCCATATAAAATCTACTCGGGATCCTCGACTCCCGGTTTTAGAAAATATTTTCACCTTTGGGTCCCTGTACTAAGGGTATATGCAAGATACAACTATCCTCTAGCATAGGTATTATCAAATAACCAACAGATGTATATTTCAAGAATATAAAACAGGCATGCATATATACCATATCACATGCTACAATATATCGCAAAAATTTGCTAATAACAATCATGCAATATCACAAGATAATGCATATGCATACATTTACATCACAACAACAGTGTATCGGATAGAATACTTGCCTGAGCGACTTGGGGGTGAGAAAGGCTCGGGACGAGTCTGATAACCTATAAACAACAAGTAAGTTGGAATTAAACCAAAATCACTTGTAAATCTATGCTTTAACTAACTTAGACTCTAACGCTTGTTTTGCGCTCACCGATTCGCTTAAGTCACTCGGGTACCCTCGGCTCCACCATTTTTAATAACTTAACCTTTACGAGTTTTAAAGCGATTCCTTCGCGAATGACTTACCAACTGCCTAACGCACTTACCATAAATGTTTCACACATTAATTAACCCTTTTTGGTCTTTAACCTATGTTTCAAAGTAAGGCGAGGGAAAAAGTTTCGTTCGCGAAACGCCGTTACTTGAAACGGTCGTTTCTCCTAAACCGTAAATCGGAACCGAACGAACTACATATCAAAACGAAGCTCGTAACATGAGCTATCTAAACATGGCAGTGGTCACAATTTAGCAGGGGGTTCTCGGGTCCTAATGCTATGCACAAAAATAGTCCAAAGAAAATCGGACGTTACGACGGCTATGTTTACGTGTTTTCCCATTTTTTAAACTACCCACAATCAACACAAACCATCCTCAAATCCAACACACAACAAACACCCATCCTTATCACATCATAACAACCTCAACCAATTCAATTTAGCCATTCATACTTATGCTTAAACTTTACTTTAATCATTCTTAAGTTTCTTTAAATCAAAACCACAAGATTACCATTTCATTTCACTACCATTCCAAATCTCAAACTCTAATCATAACAACAACTACAATAACATCCTACTCATCAAAATCACCTTATAATATATATGAACCTAGGGTTTGAAAATGGTATACCTTCCTTGAAGTGGTGGGTTGAGCTAGGAAGCCTTAAGAAGCTTGGAGAAGCCTTAGGAAAGCTTGGATCTTCAAGAAAAACAAGAAAAAGTTCAAGTTAAAAACTTGAAAACACTATTCATTGTCTTCTTCATTGATTAAATGGAGAAGCTAGAGAAAGAATTAATGGCTTAAACTCATGATATAGCCATAACTAAGCATAAAGATGGTTAGGGAATTTTCTTACCAATTAAGGATGCTTGGATCTTGATTTTGGAAATTTTTTTCTTTGAAAAAGGCAAAAAGCCGAGAGCTAATGTGAAGAACAATGCCTTGGCTGATTTTTTTTTGATCTTTGATGAAATGATTTGCTAGTTGGTTGACTTGGTTTTGCTTTTGATTTAGCAAATTACCACCTTGCCCTTGAATTTGTGTGGTCCTTAATCAACCACACCTCCCTTCTTCCATGTCATGCTTATGTCACCCTTATGATGTCATCCTCCCTTCCTTGTCTCCTTTCTATTGGTTGGATGACATCACTCCCATTAAACCCTTTGATTAACTTCCTAATCGTTTGCCTAATGACCGCTGATCTGTTGTACGGTTCGCTTAACTTTCGTTCTCGTTTATCGTTTGAAGGATCATACCCGGGATCTTATTACTTAGGTTCCCTTAACCTTTCTCAATACATTATATTCCTTTTTATGATCCTCTATTATAATCCTTTAATTTAAATCCTTTTTATTCTGTTACCTTATACTCAATTCTCTCCGTATCTTATGGATTTCCGGGAAAAACCAAAGTGTTCGGAATTGGATTCTGACGATCTTTACATACACTTATATACCACATAGAGTACTAATAATATCCCATAAGATCAATAACAGAACCCCTACATAGCGTGGCATGAAAAGTTTTCTCGTTCAGCAAAAACACTATTCATAAGGGTTTCAAAAATTCCCAAAAATTGGGGTTATTACAACATTTGCATCATCTATCCACTTACGATACACAACATGTTCATCATTATGTGCATCACTAGCAGGTACAGTAGGCTTAGGTGAGTCAATCACGTATTCCAGCTTCTCAATCCTGAGAACAATTCTCAAGTTTCGAAGCCAGTCAGCATAATTAGGACCAGTCAATTTGTGAGCATCTAGTATGCTCCTGAGTGATAGTGCAGAAGACATAACGTACAAAGTAAATCTGTAAATGATAAACATATAACAACACTTAGCAAATATTCGATTTCATTTCAAAACACTATATGAATCGGGTCTTTATTCATAAGTGGCGCCCACTAGTTTTCCTAATTTATTCAACCCCCTACATGAAAAATTAAGCATTCATAATGCTAGTGGGAATAGGGATCCTACATTCCATTACACAACCCCGGCTGTGGCACGAAATGCCATGTAATGTTCAATAGGCAGACAACTCTTGTCAATTACATCTAATGTTATTCCCTAATCAAACTTTAGCCTCTTGAATAATTGAGTCACGGTTGTGGCATGATAAACTCAATATTCTAAGTCAAGTCTAACCCAACATTCCATACAATTGAATCAGTCCCCAAAGGCCCATGGCTGTGGCACGTAACGACCTTTAGATTCTTATTCAATGTACACATCTCTATGTAATAGACAAGTATTTCTTATTTCGAAATCAAAGCCCTCGGCTGTGGCACGAAACGACAATGATTCAAAAATAAGAACTACTTTCTACCATGTTGGAAGGCTATGACCGACACAAGCCCGTTGTGTCATTGGCCAATTACTACTTGATATTATTTAATTTTAGAGGGATTATATTACATTACAATCATAATCATATTATAAAGAGATTCTTCCTTTTAAATTAAATATTTCAAATCAATAATCAATAATCAGATGATTCCCAGATCGGGTGGAGCATTGTCAAGAGGCGTCACTTAATAACCCTTTCTTACAGATAGAAATCTGTTGTTGACAATGGAGTGATCAATTTTAGTTGATATAAAAGTTTTGAACTGTTTATATTTCCATGAAGTGTTTTAAAGCTTTTTTTAACTATTTTAGTTGCTTTTAAATGCTTCATGTGATATATAGAGATGTATAATGCTTAGACCTATATGCTAGATGATGTAACATGCCTACCTTGATGTTTATTCATGTTGATATATGTGATATATGCTTAGTTTATCATGCGATGATAGATTTAGGTGAACTTAAATAAACATAAGGCGTTTGTTCTAGTATAGTGAAATTGTTTCATAACCTTAATAATAATATTATGAATACAATCATGAGATTCTTGTGTTTATGAAACACATAATTGAATATGAATTTTCGATATGAGAGAAAGGATGATTCCCTAAAAAAAGAAACCCTTATTCGGATTCGAACCGAAAACTTGAACGAAATTAGATTAGTCCCACTCCTCTCGCCTATCGAAGTTCTGTTCAAAAACCTCGTCCGAGAACTTGGTCTCGAAAAAATGAATCCAACGGTATATTGCACGCCTAAAACGGAGTTACGAAACTTCCAGAAAATCAATTTTAAAATCAACAGAAGGGCTGTAACGCATTACAGGAACGCGTTACCGGACCTGTAACGCATTCTGGTGATGCGTTACACCCCTTTTCAGCCATTAAAGGGTGTAACGCATTCCGTGAATGCACCACAGGTGTGTAACGCATTCCCGGAATGCGTTACACCCCTATTTTTTTTTTTTTGCAGCCGCCGCCGCCTTTTCTCGAATTCCGTGCAAGTCAGACCTGACAGCCTGTTCTTTCTTTCTCCGTGCCAACAGTAGAGTAACAGACAAGCAGCACAGATATATACAAACATATATATATATATACTTTATATACATATATTTATACTAATTTGATTACGAATTTAATTACAAGAACTTCAAAAATTCATAATAAAAAATATATACATCATAAAATTATGAAAAAAATACCCAGACGATCTACAACACTTGTAGAACCCAGACCAACATTCAAAATTATTCTGAGAAACGATTTCTCATCAGACAAAATTAATCCATAATATAACTTGTAAAAATCATAATTAATTCATACAAGCACATAAAATTCTGAAATTTTTACCACAGATCTATATGCATACAACCTATGCTCTGATACCAATGTTGGATTTTTAACGCAGCGGGGGCATGGCAAAACACTTTTACACATACAAAATCCAAATAAAAGCATATAAATCGTGAATAAAATTCGAGGGATCGAACCTAACCTTTTAAAATAATTCGGAGACAACGATCAGAGATCCTTAGCAGTTGCTCCTCAAGTGTGAAGCACTCCACCGGTATCCACCAAGAAAACGATGTTAAGGAGGAGGAAGAAGGTGGAGAGAATTGGGTTTTCCAAACTTTTTGGGTTTTCGGGTTCGATGTGGGTTAGAATAAAATAGGGTCTATAATAGTGTATTTATAGGCAAAATTTTCACCTGAAATTTTCCCATAAATAATATTATTATTATCCCATTTATTATTCTCATTAATAATTAAAACACCTTTTAATCATTAATCCTTTTTCTAAACACTTTAGAAATAATTCTCTCTCTTGATTTAATTTCCAAAAATTAAATCCTTTAATTAATAATATTAAGAACTTTTCTTAATTAATTTATAATCAATTAAATCTCATTTAATCAATTATTAAATTTGCCAATTAATTATTTATTGTCACAAATAAATAATTATTAGCCATTATTAATTAATTCCTCCACCATTAAATCATTATCTTTTTATGGTGTGACCCTGTAGGTTCAATATTAAGCCGGTAGTAGAAATAAGTAATAATAAAACTATTTTATCATTATTTATATAAATTCTCTAATTTATTAAATATGATTAATTAATTAATCACATTTATTCTACATCGTGAGGGATACTTCTCAGCATATCGCGACTATCCGGATAATATGAATTCACTGCTTATAATACCAAGAACCTATTCAGTGAATAGTTACCGTACAATAAACTCATTCTACCCTACAATGTCCCGATTAAATACAAGGCATGGATCTTGTGTCAAGCCTATCTAATTCAATCACTTGCTTACCATTTACTATGCGTAGTTCTATGCAAATTAGAAACTCCTTTCTAATTTCATTCACTCTGGCCAGAGATTCCTGAACTAGCATAAGTGGATCAGCCTTGAACATTCGCTTCCTTCACTGGAAGGGGTAGATCCTTTATTGATCATACACTATCTTCGTGTACAAATTCCTATACCCAGAAGAGCCCTAATAATTGTCCCTGGAGACTAAGAACTAAACCAAAGCATAGTTCAGTGTACACAAGATGACTATGATGACCTCAAGTCTAAGGATACTTGTACAACTATCACTAAGCGAACAACTGCTGACACGTGAGTGAACTTCATCAGTTGTTTAGCTGGGCGAGTCATGTTCAGTGAACTTATTCCCTAATAAGCACCTACATACTAGCTATAGTGTCACCACACAAATGTCTATGAGAATAGACATCCTTCATAATGAAGCAAACATAGTATGTACCGATCTTTACGGATTATTAATTACCAGTTAGTAATCCTATGACCAGGAACTATTTAAGTTTAGAGTTATCATCTTTTTAGGTCTCACTATTATGATCTCATCATAATCCATAAAAAGCTTTACTCTAAACTATGGTATATCTTATTTAAACACTTAAATAGATAAAGCCCGTAATAAAAACAAAACAAGTCTTTATTAATATCAATGAAATCAAAACAGATTACATAAAAGTTATTCCTAAATCCTAATACATGATTGGACTTAGGACATATTCCTTTCAAGGGACTAATCCGAACATCAGCAAGAAGAATGGGAATAAAAGGGTGAAAAGGGAACCTGACACCTGTCCTGATGGTATCCCTGAAGATGCACAGTGCGTCCTTCTTCCAATGGCAAGCCATGCTTGCAGCACTAGCCAGGACAAGCTTGTAGGGCTTCTCGACCTTGAACATAAAGTTCATCTTCTTGAGCTCCTTCACATCATATAAAGTGTTGGTGTGATCAAAGGCGTCCAAGTGAGCGTCGGACGGGTACTCGTCCTCTCGGGAGTTGATCATGTCAATCAACGAAGAGTACCTTGATCGAATGGGGAATTCAATTGATTTTTTAGCCACGGTAATTTTGGCCGAGCGAAGTGATTTCTTGTCCGCCTATGAGAAATACAAGAAAAACAAAGAACATGGTGAATATATGCATGAAAAGTGCAGAAAAACCTAGAAGTGATGAAGATATTCATCTGAAAAATGAAATATCTATGAAGATATTCATCGAAAAACCCAGAAAGGGGCAAAAAACTGGAAAAGAGTGAAGGATGCAATAAACTTACCTGTAAAAGATATGAAGACTTGAAGATTTTTCCGGAAAACGGGAAAGACTGAGCGCCGAAAATTGCAGAGAGCAAACTAAAGAAAGTCGGAAAATACAGAGAACTATTTGAGAGAGTTTATGAAATAAGAAGTGAGAAAGAAATGAATCCACTCACTCTAATATATAAGAAAATTTAGGGAAGATGGACCGTCAAAAGCCCATAAGACAAAGGCTTAACAGAAATAAAACACAAATTCTGGAATATTCTGAGCTTTCTAAAAGGAAACAACTAAGGATTAAGGGCCGATCCAAATTGGATTTGGAAAAATAGGCCCATAGGCCAATCCTAATTGGATTTGGAAAAATAGGCCCAATCCTAATTGGATTTGGAAAAATAGGCCCAAAGGGCCAAACCTAATTGGATTTGCCCATAGGCCAAATCCAAAATTGGGTTTGGAAAAGTAAGCCACCAGGCCCAAATTAAAGTTGCAAAAGAAAAGTCCAAATAATTATGATTAATGGAAGAGAGAACAAGATCATGATTTAGGTAGAATTTCAGGTCATGGATCCTAGTCAATTTATTTCGACTAGAGACCCCAAAAGAGATCACAAATTTAACTAGGATTTAGGTCGAATTTCAGGTCGTGGATCTTAATCGATTTATTTTGACGAGAGACCCCAAAAGAGACCACAAATTCAACCAGGATTTAGGTCGAATTCCAGGTCGTGTATCCTAGTCGATTTATTTTGACTAGAGACCCCAAAAGAGACCATAAATTCGACCAAGTTTAGGTCGAATTTCGGGTCATGGATCCTAGTTAATTTATTTCGAAGAGAGACCCTAAAAGAGACCACAAATTCGACCAGGATTTAGGTCTAATTCCAGGTCGTGGATCCTAACTGCGTAATAAATAAGCACATGAATTATGCCTGATTTAGTCCAAAGACGAAGCCCAATTATTAAGGCCCAACAATTAATATATCATTAATTAGGCTCAAAGAGCCCGCAAACCAAGAAGTAAATTCGTAGGCCTTGTATCAGCCCAACTTGTGGTTGATAAAATAAACTCAAATCAAAATCAAACTCTCAATAGAGTAGTCCTCAAGACACACAGTCCTATAAGGAAGCAAATACCTGTATTCTATAACTCCAAAGTCTATTCTAAATTTGAGACTTGCCCACCAAGTCTCCTAACCTTAAACCAATTCAAGGCATTCTATGCCTATACAAGGGGCCTCACCCCACGAATCAAAACTACATTTTTGACTTGATCTTTAGCATATAGCAAGGCACGTAGGCATCTTGTGAATGAAGATTGAGTCATGAAGCACGAGAGCAGTCAAATAGAGTTTTGAGCTCACGAACCCTAGTATTAAATACACCCTATGTTTTTACCCATAACACCTTTGTAAAAGGAGTTTCGAGACTAAAGTCTTCAAGGGAAGGAGAAGTACAACATCCGCTTTCTCCACGGCCGCATGCATTAACTTCTTCACCCTTTTATCATCTATTTTAAAGAAAAAAAGACGATGTTACTAAAAGAAAGAAATACTGATATGATGTCAAATAGAAGACAAGTTAGGGAGACGTACGAACATCCAACTAAACTGACATATTGCGATGAGGATGAAGACGGAAAAAATAAGCAAACTCCCTTGCATTTGGAATACCAAGCTTATGGAAATCATACAACAAGAATTAAGATAACACTAACTTCCAACTGTTGAGGGACAACTGGATAGGCGCCACATCGAACCAATCCAAAATTTACCTGAATGAAGGATGAAGATATGTGCTAAAGCCAAGCTCGACCAATTTTAAGAAGATAACCATCTGAGGAATCCTGAAGTTCTCCCTTTAGTTGAATCAGTAACATCTCATGAAGAAAACTGGATGAATTTGTATGCACTCCATCATGCAGTACTCTATTGCATAACCAATTTGAGCATTCAACATTCGCAATGCCGTATAACACATTTTTTAAGACAAGACATTTTGCCGCGATAGTGGTGGCCGCCGCAGTAGCACCGGGCGCCGCGACAGCTCCGGGCGCCGCAGCAGCCTCGGGCACCGCCGCAGCCCTGGGCGCGCTAGCAACACCGGGTGCCGCAGTAGCCCCTGGCGCGCTAGCAGCATTGGACGCCGCAGCAGCCCCGGGCGCGGTTCTATAGCAGCACCAGGAGCCGCAACAACACTAGGAACCCTAACAGCACTAGGCGTGGCAACAACACCGGACGACGCTATGGCTTCTGACGCGTATTAGGTGATTTTGAAAACACGGGGAAGGAAATTTTTTATAAAAAAAATTACGGAAAGAAAATTGCAACTTTATTTGTGAAAAGTAGATACAAAAGATAGAAGTTTCATTCACAAAAATTTTGAAGCATCCAAGCATGCTCGTAATTGGAAAGGAAGAACGTCGTAACCAGAGAACTCCTTGGTGATCCTTGGACACACCTCTGAGTGGGGAATATACGCAAGTATGATGCTACTTCACAATTCCAAACTGCTCTCCCAACATAATTGGAGTTCAATGTGAAGATTCTACAAGATTTACAAATCATGCATATTTAATATTCAAGGTCATGGGAAAGCGTATGAAGATGAAGGATAGATGCATGGAAGCAAAATTTTAAATTTGTTGAAGTTTGAACCCCTGGAATAAACTCCCGAGGGGTAGGGCGCGCCCCGTGCGCCTCCGGAAGAGGGAAGGAAAAAAATTTTGCGGATAAAATTTACGGAGAATATTCGCGGAAAATATTGGTGAGAGATTTTGCGGAAGAAAAGTTGAAGCACTTGTCATGAAGACTCAGAAGAAAATTTTACGACGAAGACTATCAACTAAATCATTTTTCTATGGAAGAAAGAATTTATGCATATGGAAGGGAATTTATTAGCAAAAGATAAAGTGAAGACATTGCGGATGATAACGATCAAATTATTCACGGAAGGACAGAAGAAGTAGAAGAAGATTTTTCCCTTATTTTTTTACAAACTAGAAAATCGGGGGTAGTTGTTATACCATAAAATTGCCATGGGTATTTTACCGGATTTTTAAGGAAATGAGTCGGATCACCGCCAAGGAAGAGGACAGACGAACTCCGGAGAACATGTCTCCGGAGCCTAGGGCGCCCTCTATTTCTCCAGAGCCTAGGGCGCCCTCTATATGGTGCTCCCTATAGGGGAGTCGCTTACGACGACTATTGACAATGAGAAGTTATGACGATAATTGGTGAAGTTATATATGAATGTTTACGATGATCATTACGAAGGAGGTTAGGTCGACCATGGTGGAGGAAGTGCGCGACAATGGATACGACGATGGTACCACGACGGTCGTTATAGTAGAAGATGACGATGACGAACAAGTATTGATGAAGAGCCTATGAAGGATGATCTTAAGTCAAGAAAAAAGGAGTGAAATGATCAAGAAATGAAGAACGGCCCCGGCTCCGGGGAAATATCCCCAGACCCTCTTAGGGCGCGCCCTGTGCTATATGACCGCACAGGGTGGCCTCTCCACAACACAAGTAAGGTGACTAGGAAGAGTTAGCGAAGATGATTCTCCCACAACTAAACCGGGAAGTGAACAACGTATAAGAATCGTACAACAAAGGAAGATGAGCCCCCAGAGGACCTCTCCGTGCTTAGGGCACGCCCTAGGCATTGGGGAGGATTCTGGAGAGCTCCAACCCTTTGGTGTGCTCCGTTAAAGAAAAGGGCCCTATGGGAGCCCTTCATCTCGAAAAACAAGTCGAATGTGTCTTTCTGTAGTCTTGCGGGTTATCCTCATAGGGGAACGATCGTAAACATCTACTGTATGCTTTGGGAGCCCTGTCTCCTTATTCAGCGGGTTGTCCTCGATGGGAGACTCTGGGGTTATCTCACGCTTTGTACTTCTACGCTTGGAATCACTTATCCTGTAGTCCGGTGGGTTATCCTTATCGGGGGCAAGGATTCGCTTTGGCATTTATGGTAAGGCATAGCTATACATGCAATTATAATGGACAGAAGTATCAGTGGCAGATAGGGATATCCTTCGGCCGAGGAATTTCCTTGTTCATGAAGTCTCGAAGTCGTAACTGAGCCTTGGGCCTTTATGACTAGGCCGTATCGTCGGGCATTTCTAAAACAAATCAATGCTCGAGTTATAATAGGAAGTTGGTTCGACAACTCCTATTGGGCCGCGAAATGAGAAGCCAAGTCCGTCTATGTTTCTTGTTCCCCAAGAATTATGTAGGGCTTGATCCTCTATAAAAGGAGGTACGTAGGCATATTGTGGGGGATTGGAAGTGAGAGCTCTATATTCCACCACCAAACATCCTTGCGATCTCAGCCCCCAATTCATCAGAATCATCACACTCCGAAGACTTTCATGACGAAGGACCCCCACTGCAGATCTTGATTTCAGCCGCGAACCTCAAATCTTTTTTAACCAAATTCCTCCATTAACAATCACTAAGCTTATAAATGTATACGTACCACATGCAGACACATACGCTATATAAATTATTTACTTTTCCGTAAGATAATTTTGTGACCATGAGTATTAGAAGTAACATGCAACTTGATCGCGTATAGTCTCTCTATCTATTTTTAGTTGTCACATTTTTTATATAAAAAAATTAATTGATTGTTTTTTTATATAAAAAAATTAATTGATTAATTTTTTATTAAATGTTAAATATTACTCTTATATTATATGAAATAATTGAAATATATAAATAGATTAAATGTATTATTGCATAACATAATCATTTTGTTTTATTCAATTATAAAATATTAATATACTTTAGTGAAATATTAGTGAATTTGACTGAAACAAAGTTAGATTGAACAATTAAAAAGAAACATGAGAAGTACCAACAGTGGGCACATCATCATCAAGCAATAGGGGGCACATCATCATCAAGTTTGATTGTCGTTTGCCTTTCGGACACAGGCAGGAGCAGTCTAAGGGTCTATTTGAAATTGCTGTTAAAAATTGTCGTGCTGTTAAAAAAAGTGCTGCTGCAAAAAATCTTTTTATGAAATTCAGATAACTGTTTGGTAATTTTTTTGATATGTATATATTTTAATTAAAAAATTAAAAATAATAATGCTTTTGGCAAGGTTTAATGGTGAAATAACATCTGCTTCCTACAAAAGTTAAAAAGCAGTTTATCTAAAAGTATGGGGGGCTTACTTCCTCTAACAGCAGCTTTTAGTACAAAAGCACTTTAAAGATATGAAATTTCTTTTCATCCCAACTCTAAATTTTGACCCATTTTAATATTGCACCAAAAATTACACCAGATTTGTAAAACTTTTGTTAATTGCAATAATATTACACTTATACTCCTTATATAAAATAAAGTTGTTCCATGTGTGTTCTACCTACTTTAGTATTTTTATATTTTATTTTGTAAGTAAGCAATAAAAAAATATATATAGTAGAAGAATGCTGGAATTTAGTGTGCGTAGGTTGAAGCTCAATATAAACATGATATAATTTTTATATTATTTTGATATAAATTTCATATCAAAATAATATGATACATTAGAAATGCTCTACAGACCAGGTTCAAGGTTTTCCACATACAACCACTCTCTTCAATATTACATTTATCCAAAATTGTATATTCGAAAAGAGCTCCTGATGTTACAGCGCATGCCTTTTTCTTTCAGTAGCTAGAAAATCCTTATCACACCCAATACATGAGTAGTCGCAATTGTGTTTTTAAACTTTAGTGATCAAATGGTATGCAAAAATCAAAAAAATGAAGTTCTGAATAAGATGGTAGTTTTTTTAAACATTTCATTAAATCTTCAAGTAGTAATTTTATAAAAAAATATAAGATGTAGTCATATGAGCATAACCTGAAAAAATTATTTAGGAAAGTAAATTGGGTACAAATTAAGTGATAGTGGAATCCAAAATAGAATAATTATAATTTATACAAATACTTTGTCGCGTGGCATCCCCAAATTGTGAAAAAAACACAAACCTACTCGAAAAATCTATTGTCAAAACCTTTAAAAAGTAGGTGAAAATGATATCAAACCATAATAAGATTAATATAACATACTCATTTGTAATAGTTATCAGGAACAATACCTTTCTTTAATTATATTGTCATAGGATAGTTCAGACTACAACAAATCACTCATGATTGAGATAACAATTTAAATAATAAACAAAAATGATATTAGTATTTGGTGAGGATGTTCTTGTTTATATTAATATACACAAAATTAAACACATGAAGGCTAAGTAGAATATAATATGTCATTGGATCTGGCGAGGTAAAGACGTGCCAATCAAGAAAATGACCCCAATTTCATCTAACTTGAGCTTGCATAAAATTGTAGTCTTTCCAACTACATCCAATCCTACCAATGAGACAACTAAATAGAAGAGAAGGGAAATGCGGAACCAATGAGAAATCGATGTGAAGCAGATTCATCTTGGCGTAGACATTTTAGCAAACATGTTTAATACGACAAGTTTCCAGTTGATGTTTGAGACATGGATGCTAAAATCAAATATTTACCTTTGAACGAGAGTTGTTAATTGCAAAAATACCTTTTTCTTATTGGGAAAATAGTTGAACACGTGTGAAATGAGCTGAAGAATACTCGTAGAGACGTAGATAACAGGGGGTCCTTAAATAACATAAAAATACAGTTGGTCCTCCGATGCCTCGCATTGCGTAGTTGAGCGCCATACGCCACTTCGTTTGTAACAACAACTGGAGGCCGCCCTCATCTCCTTGAGACATCATCCTTGTATCCTTGGCACAAACAAAGCATAAAGAAAGTGCTAGTATGGCTGAACAAAGTTGGTGACTAGAATGGCAGGAAAAGCGGTTTTGTAGACTAATTGGAAAAAGTTTCTCTTAAGCATTAGCAGAAAAATCATCAACATTGTATGCCTTAAGATACTGCAAATAAGATCTAGTTATATTCGAGAAATTATCAGAATAATCCCGAATGTATATGTTGCCTTTCCACAATAGACGGCGGCTCCACTCTGACCTATTATCATTATGGCATTCAAGATCATCCTGTAAGATAGAGAAATGGAAAAGGCAGTCAAGCATAGGATGAGGACAAGCAATATAGAAAGTAAAAAGTAAGCCATTTCCCTACAAAGAAAGAGCTTCATCTACATCAATGGAAAATGTCGTTGAAAAAGGCGTCATGGCATCTTCTGCTGTCTTTTCTGTTAAGGAACTAGTTACTCTAAAATCTCAAGTTGTTAAAGAATGACCATTTTCAGGATTGTATATCATTCTAACACTCCCCTCACTCGAAAGCCCATTTATGGGTCGAAAAGTGGATCACAGTGTTAGGTCACACACACTGTAGAGGGGGTGAATACAGTGTAAAGTATAATCAAATCGAACTTTAATATCCCAAGTAACAGAAAACAAACTTTATTGAAATAATAAACTCTGTTACAGTATGGAACTGTTACCTCTCAGTGATGAACAAATATCACGAGAGCTGCTAGGGTTACTACGAATAATCTTCTCAAATATGATAACACTTATAGTGTAAACCCTATGTCTGTGTTTATATACTACACAGTTACAAGATAATCGCTAATTGATATGGAATATAATTCTGCTTCCTAAAATATATAAATCAAATATCTTTTCTTCCAAGTATTCTATTCTTTATAGAATTCCTTCTTCATGCATATCTCTTCTTATGTTTATCTCGGTCTTCTTTCCTTTAATCAGCTACTGTCCTTATCTGAACGTCCTTCAGCACTTAAGTTCTGATATCCATCTTCTGATAATTATCTCCTGATAATATAAGTACTGATATCCATAAGTCCTGACTTCCAGTAAGTACTGATTTATCCTATTTAAGTAAGATCTGAAAACTAAACATAAATCATATTAGCCATGACATTATCAAATATATCTAACAATCTCCCCCAACTTGTAAATTAGCATAATATACAAGTTTAACAGATATTTGATAATGTCAAAAACATTAAGTACAAATGTATGAGAATTACACTAGATAACTACAACTTACAGTCCTTAAAGCTTTACCAACATTTAACTTCTGATGACAGCTTCAGTCTGTACAAATATCAGAATTTAATCATTTGTAGATCTTGACTTGGATTCATCTTCTGATCTCTCTGATGTCAGGAGTTGTTCAGAGATAATTCTTCAACAAACATCTCTCAGCATATCTAAGTTCATCAATCATCCTCCTTTTAGCATCTTTAAGCTCTGCATTATCTTCACCAATTTGAAAAATTGCAGCCCTGAGATCATTAATCTTTGCTTTTCTTATATCCTGATCTAGTCTGATCAAATAAGCTTTATCAGAATCAAGATTGAATTCCACAGCCCTGTAACCCAGAAAGGTAGTTATAATTTTAGCAGTGTTGGGCTTCATTTCAACTATATCACCCTTGTGATCTCTGTACTTTGGAACATATGTGCTGTCAGACTTAAGAGAATAAAGCCTTTACTGTCTCAGAATCTGATCCTTCAAATAGTTTGCAGCACTTCCTGTCAATCTGTTATCCACTTGAAGTAAGAATAGTACATGCTCCAATTCTTCAAAATACTTCAATGGAATGGCATTTTTCCTTATATGATAAACCCTACCATCTGTCATGAAGTATAACAAGATGTGTTCTTTCAAGTAGGTATGGTAAACCATTTGTACAGATTCTAGTTGATTCAATCTCTCAGGAGTTGCTCCAATACCCGGTTCACTAAAGGAAGTTGGATCATTGGTAGTGTTCTGTATTCTTCTTTCATCAGCACTTCCCAATCCAGTTTTATCTCTTGCTTCATTTCCAGTAACTACTCTTGCTTCAAAACCACTTGCAGCAGTCTTCAAAGGTTGAGTCTGTTTTGCTTTAGTGAATCCTGGTAGGAGTGTCTTTGATCTATCTTCTGATATCAAGTTAACTTGAGCTATGTCAAAGGTTACTTGCTTCTTTGGAATATCAGAACTTACTGTCTCTTGACTCTGAACAACTTGAGTCATGTTAGAGGTTGTTTTAAGAACTTTTCTTGAAGTCAGAGCAAGATCATCCTTTTCATCAGTGATTTCTTCATTCTCAGGAGGCACATAAACCTTGATAGGTTCACCAACCTTTTCTTTACCCTTGGATCTTGGATCTATCTGCGGTTGTGATTTAGCCAATGTTGCTTCAATATTTGTCCTTTTTTTATCACAATGCCTTTGAGTTTTGGAAGTGTCTTTTTACCAGAAGCTTCGAATTTAGATGTGACTTTCTCTGATTTGAGTCTGGCTTCTTCTTCCATTAAACTCTCCAAGTCCATTCCTGGATTTTCCCGAAGAAATAACTGTCTTGACATTTCTTCATCAAGATCTAAAAGTTCATCAGAACTTATCCTTTTACCAGTAGCAGAACTAATTCTTTTCCCAGTATCAGAACTTGTCCTGTAACTTGTGATTTCAGCTTTTCTTGATGAGAAACCTCTACCTTGACTATGACCTCTACCCATTCCAGAGTTTCCTTGATTATCCTTTTCATCATCCTTCCCTTTCAGTGTCTTGGCAGTCTTGCATTTGGACTTAATTACTCTCTCCCCCTTTTTGGCATCAGCAGGTAGTATAAGAGAGACAAGCAATTCCACTGAGGCTTGGATTTCAGTAAGTTGGGATTGCTGAGAAACTTGATTTTTCAGAATATCATCAATCTGAGCTTGTTGTTTCTCTTGAGTCTTCTCAATATAAGCAATCCTGTCAAAGGTAGGTTGGAAGAACTTTTTCTTATCAATCTTTTGAACTTGTTCTTGCTTCATTAGTTCTTCCCTTAAGAGATGTAACTCTGCATGAGTATGTGAATGAAGACCTTGTAAATGTTTAGTACTCAATGCAGTGACTCTAAGCTGTGTTTTGAAATCATCAGTATTTAACATTTCATCAGCTTTTGTCAGGTGCTCAGCCAGATTCTGTGCAGAAGGAGCACATGTGACTGAGTTCCATTCCTTAGTCCACTCCTGTCCTGTAGGAGTTTCACTCTAAGGCACTGGTGCTTCTCTGGTAACAAACTTCTTAACAAGTACAGATTTAAGAATAGTTTGTTGAGGATCATGTCCTGAAGGACCTGCTTCATCAGCATCTACATTTGGAGCAGCATCACCAGTATCTCCAGCATTTGTAGCATCAGAACTTACAGAATCAGTATCTTCTGATAAAATAATAGTGTGAGTAGCAATGGAGGCTTCAGCATCCTCTAATTGCTGATCTGGTTCTAAGTTCTGATCAACAGCCATATCCTGATGCTTACCCAAATTCTGATCATCAGCATCTAGATGCAGAGAAAGTGTAGTAGATAACTCTGGAGTGTGAACAACATCAGTAACAGGTGTTGTTGAAGGATTAGTTGTTGTTGGAGCTTCTAAGAGAATTACGTCAGGCACAACCAAGGTCTGGATATCAATATCAGCACTTGTGCCTATATGAACAGGAGATACAGACTTTTGAACAGGAGACACAGATGGTGTGTTGGCCTGTTCAGGAATAGTATCCTGAGTTGGAGGTGATGGAGAAGTAGTGACTTTAGCAAATTCTTTTTCTTGTGAGATCAGAGATTCCTGATCTCCTTCCTTAGCTGCTGCTTCTTCATCATCTGAAACAGGCCTTTTTGCCCTCTGTTTCTTGTATCTCTTTGTAGATATGGATTCCTTGGGAGTTTCAAGAATAGTCATTCTTCTAAGCCTCTTGAGAAGCCTAGAGCCCCCAATTCCAGAATCCTTCTGAGAAGTCACTTTCTCAGCTTCTTTAACAACAGGTTCTGAAGAAGGAACCTGTTCCTCAGTATCAGATTCATCTCTCAAAGCAATCTTCCTTCTCTTTTGAGGTGTTTGAGGAACAGTCTTTGTCCTCTTTGGCTTGGAAGATGAAGGCTTCACAGTAGGTGTTGAGGATGAGGGTTGAACTGTCTGTGAAATGGAGAGATAGGATTTGATATATTGCCTGAGGGTTGGTTGAGTCGAATGAGTGGTATGTTCTGATGGTTGTTGTGATGTTTGGGAGGTGGTGATTGGTTGGACATCAGAATAAAAAGATCTATAGGAATCAGGATCAACATTTACTAAGATCTATTTTACAGACTGAGGAATCTGTAAAGGTCTAACCACTGGTTTCTTAGTGTCAGCATTTACCAGGTCATTAAAATATCGTTTTGCAACCTTAAAAGGTGGAGTTAAGGAACTGATTACGTGAGGTGCATCAGTACAAAAAGTATATATAAGTTGACAGAATCTAGCAAAGTAGACAACATTCCTATCCTCTTTCATCCTATCCCCAATAAAACCTATTATAGCCGTTGCAAAATCAAAATGAGTTTGGTTTATGATGGCATACCCGATGTGCTGACTCATTATGGGGATGACATCAAAATTCGAACACTTGTTCCCAAAAGCTTTAGTGATGAAATCGAAGAAGAAACTCCATTCCCTTCTGATATGAGCCCGTTTCAACAGCCCAAGCTTGGCCAAACTCTGTTCATTCCCCAAACTGGCCATTAACTCCTGAAGAGCCGATTCCTCTGGAATTGAAAAAGTACATCCTTCTGGGAGATGTAGAGCCTTGCGTATTGTACCAGGAGTGACTGTATATGAAGAATCACCCACTTCGAAAACAATACTAGGAGTACCATTTGGACCACCATTATCAAAGTTTCTGGTCCTCCAAAGTGTCAGAACTTGTTGGCTTGAGAATACTGAAGGTTGGGTCAATGCATACCCGATTTCACTGTGTGCAAGAAGGTCTTGCACAAAATGCAATTCAGACGGAGCTTCAGCATTATCAAGAATAGCAACATAATTGTTTGGAACAAATTTAGCTCCATCAATGATTAAATCCTTAGGTGCCATGAAAGTAATCGAGAGGTTTATGTGCCTGTTAGGTGTTTGATAGAATGTCTTTATGAAAAACCAACGTTAGAAGAAGAAAGAGAGTAAAAGCAAGTAGAGAGAAAAAGTATGAAAGGAAATAAAAGATTAAA
Organism: Apium graveolens; assembly: GCF_009905375.1. Classification (NCBI taxonomy): domain Eukaryota; kingdom Viridiplantae; phylum Streptophyta; class Magnoliopsida; order Apiales; family Apiaceae; genus Apium; species Apium graveolens. Next base: position 230,073,496 of record NC_133653.1, read on the forward strand.
AAAAATCTTCTCTCTGTCTTACTTATACTTTTGAAAAAAAATATAACCGTTGGACACCTGTCAGACATGCAGTAAAAATGAATAGTTAATGTGCACGAGAAAACAGTAATCATTACTTACCCACTTGCAGTTTTTCAAGGAAAAACCGTTCCACTTACCCGGTTATTCCATTAATCAAGGTGAAACAGTTTTAATTCAAAATTGAAACCGTTCCCACTTATTTAATTATTTTTCACTGCAACATCAATATTCTGGAGAAAAAAAAATTCGAGTGAAAATGTCCATAATAAATCTAATGAGAAAGTACTGATAAAATAAAATCAGAACTTAAGTTAAAACAGAATTTATATGGTCATCAGAATATGAATATGTTTCAGGATTTATCAATACATTACAAAATATCTCAGAGACAAGATCTTGAAACAAAAACAAATTTCATTAATATATCAAGAGAATACATTCATGAAATTGAAATTACATCAGAACTTGTACAAGATTTCCCTAAGCTGCTAAACCTAACGTCAACGGCCTTTGTCCTAGCTCAAGAAGCAGGGCAAGGCTGATGATGAAGAAAAACAGGAAGAAGAAAATAAATTATTTCTTCTTCCTACTCTCGACAAACAGAATAGCGAGTCGAATGATTCGCTCTTGCTGGCGGAGAGCTTCCAGCCTTTCCTTCTCTAATCGCTCCAGATGGCGAAGGTAGTCCATGTAGAAGAACAGGAGGTGGGTGAGTACCTCCTGGGGAACGGAGTCCCATATCTCATCAGGAATGGCAGTAATGTGCCATTCCTATTGCCAATCGGCATAGCTCAGCTCCATGTTGAATGTTTCTTAGTTCAAAAACATATTGTAATTGACCATGGTATTTTTGATAGAAAAAGTATGAAGGTGAGTTTGTGATAAAAGAGGTGATGGGAAGGCTGATGTTGAAGTGGTTGTTTATATAGGCAAGAGAATACCAGGAGATGCAAAGAAATTTAATGCTAACAGGTGGAATTAATTCCACCTCATCTCCCCAGACTTGGAAAAAGAAAAACATTCATTGGAAAGAGAAAACATGGTTTAATGCGCACAAGAAGCAAGTAAAAGTTGACTGCTCATGTACGAGTACCACTATCCCTAACTATAGTGACTATTAATCTTCCACTTCAACATATTCTAGTTTAATCTGAGACTGTTGTCAAATTTTATCCACAAATAAGTCAAGTAAAGAATCAGACTGTAATATCAGAACTTAGACTTATATCAGAACTTAACAGTCATCAGAACATAATTTCTTAACTCGAAAAAGGAATGCCTATTTTAGTAAGTCCTCATACAAATTTTGATTTATATTCTTCAGAACTTAATCATCAGAACTTGTCCTCATAATTTGTGCAATGTGACACAATGACTGTTCATCTAAAACAACATAGATCACCACAGTGATTTTCATCATTCATATGGAGTGGTTAGTGTGTGCAGTAAGCTAAATAACAGACAAGGAGTAAAAGTCTGATTCACTTCAGTACATCTTAGAAATAAGGCATAACTAAAACTTTGCTAAAGAGCTGTCATTATTCTGAAACCTACTATTGAATGAATTCATGCTTGAGTCCACCTCAACTATTTTGTGCTAATTTTGTGCATCTTTTTAAATTCTATTTTACAGTGGCTTCTCAGTCTAAGTGAGTCACGACTGCTTATAAGAATTTATGCTATTATCAGAGTATTTCTCCAGTAATCATAGAGTGTGAAAAGTCACCAAGAAAATATTTGATTTGTTTTTCTGATGTGTATTACTTAATACCAGCAATGCACTTGGGTCTTCCCTTCCACATTTTTACTCTAGATCTCAAAGGAGTGCCTGATTTTTAATCCTTGTTTCTCTATCTTTTTTTTTGATAAGTGAGGTTTATCAGCACTTAGTACATTCAACAGATTTACTAGCATCAGAACTTAACAGATGAGTAGCATTATTCTAGTTTGTGACTTAATAATCAGATAGACAAAGTAAACTCAACTAAGCTCCATTATCAGAATTTGCTTGTGTCAATAGATTTCCCCATGAAATAATTACTTCTTACATGGGATCCCTTGTTTATTGAAGACTACTAGGTCAGGATCTAGCATATTTATCCTCATAGGATTGAATAGTTACCTAAACAGACATATCACTATCAGAATTTAGAAACATTGATCAGACAACAGTCAGTACTTAAACATATTTTTCAATTAAGCACAGAATACACAAAGATATTGAATTCTGTAAATACTGATCATAAAGTCTGATGCATCAGAACAAAACTAAGCAGATTTAGAGAAAGAACCTGAAACCATTCCTAGTTCATTTACCAATCTTGTAAAAGTAGCTTCATACAATGGTTTTGTGAAGATATCTGCTAGTTGTTGATCTGTTGGAACAAAGTGCAATTCCACTGTACCTTCATCTACATGTTCCCTGATAAAGTGGTACCTGATGCTGATGTGCTTTGTCATAGAGTGTTGAACTGGATTACCTGTCATAGCAATAACACTTTGATTATCACAGTAACTGATTCTTCATCCAAAGAATCTGTGCACAACAGCTTCCTGCAGCAATATATTCTGCTTCTGCAGTTGATGTGGAAATTGACTTTTGTTTTTTGCTAAACCAAGTAACCAATCTGCCTCCAAGAAATTGGTAGCTTCCACTTGTGCTTTTCCTGTCAATTTTGCAACCTGCAAAATCTGCATCTGAGTAACCTATTAGTTTAAAATCTGATTCTCTGGGATACCATAATCCCAGATCAGTTGTTTTCTTAAGATACTTGAAAATTCTTTTCACAGCTGTTAAGTGAGGTTCTCTTGGATCTGCTTGAAATCTTGCACAAAGACAGGTAGCATACATGATATCAGGTCTACTAGCAGTTAGATAGAGTAGAGAGCCAATCATACCTCTATAACCAGTAATATCTACTGATTTACCAGTATCCTTATCCAGTTTTGTTGCAGTGGCCATGGGAGTGGATGCACTTGAACAATCTTGCATTCCAAATTTCTTCAGCAAGTTTCTGGTGTACTTAGTTTGACAAATAAAGGTGCCTTCTTCATTTTGCTTGACTTGAAGGCCCAAAAAATAGCTAAGTTCCCCCATCATACTCATCTGATACCTTGACTGCATCAGTTTGGCAAACTTCTTGCAAAGTCTGTCATTTGTAGACCCAAAAATGATATCATCAACATAAATCTGGACCAAAAGTAAGTCCTTTCCATGGTTGAGGTAGAACAGTGTTTTGTCTATAGTTCCTCTGTTGAATCCACTTTCCAGAAGAAACTGAGCTAAAGTCTCATACCATGCGCTGGGAGCTTGCTTAAGTCCATAAAGTGCTTTATCAAGCCTGTAGACATAATCTGGATGTTTGGAATCTACAAAGCCTGGAGGTTGTTCAACATATACTTCCTCCTCCAATTCTCCATTGAGAAAAGCACTTTTCACATCCATTTGAAAGACAGTAAACTTTTTATGAGCAGCATAAGCCAAAAATATCCTTTTGGCTTCTAGCCTAGCAACTGGTGCAAATGTTTCATCATAATCAATTCCCTCCTGTTGAGAATATCCTTTTGCAACCAGCCTTGCCTTATTCCTTGTAATTATGCCATCACTGTCATTTTTGTTTCTGAATACCCACTTTGTACCAACAACAGATCTATTCTTTGGTCTTGGCACTAGGGTCCAGACTTTGTTTCTTTCAAATTCATGTAACTCTTCCTGCATTGCTTGCACCCAATCAGCATCTTGAAGAGCTTCTTCCACTTTCTTTGGCTCAGACTGAGAGAGAAAAGAATTGTAAAGACACTCGTTTGAAGTACCTGTTCTAGTTCTGACACCTGCATCAGGATTTCCAATTATCAAATCAGGTGTATATGATTTTGGCCATTTCCTTGCAGATGGAAGGTTTTCTCTAGAATTGGATGCTCCCCCATGATCCATGCTGTCTTCATTTTCATTTTCTAATGCTCCCCCTGAAACTATGCTCTTTGAGTTGGATTCTTCAGAATTTAGATTTTCAACACTGTCAGAACTTGGCTTATCAGAACTTGACGAATCAGAACTTAAAGATCCAGATGTATGTTCTGATGTTTCTTGAGATGTGGTAAGATCTTGAGTATGCTCCCCCTGCACAGGTGCATCTTCCTTTGGCGTAGTCACCACAGTTTCAATAACATCAGAGTTTAATCCATCAGAATTTACAGTATCAGGACTTAGACTGTCAGGATTTTCAGCATCAGAATTTGAGTCTTCATTTTCAAATCTCAGGTGATCATGGTCAATAAAATCTTTAAGACCAGTAATCTTCTTGTCATCAAAGGAGACATTGATAGATTCCATGACCACTCTTGTTCTCAAATTATAGACTCTGAAGGCTTTTGTGGAAAGTGGATATCCAACAAAGATTCCTTCATCAGCTTTTAAATCAAATTTAGATAGCTGTTCAGGATGAGTCTTGAGAACAAAACACTTGCATCCAAATACATGAGAGTACTTCAGATTTGGCTTCTTTTTCTTCACCATCTCATATGGTGTTTTTCCTTGCTTGTTAATAAGTGTTGCATTTTGAGTAAAACAAGCAGTCTGCACAGCTTCAACCCAGAAATAGGTTAGAAGCTTTACTTCTTCAAGCATTGTACGTGCAGCTTCAATGAGAGTTCTATTCTTCCTTTCAACAACTCCATTTTGCTGTGGAGTTCCAGGAGCAGAAAATTCCTGCTTAATTCCATGGTTTTTGCAGAACTCTTCCATTATCAAATTCTTGAACTCAGTGCCATTATCACTCTTTAAGGTTTTCACAGAATCTTTGACCAATTTATCCAGATGTTTGACATGATCAATCAAGATAAATGCAGTTTCACTTTTTGTATGCAAGAAATACACCTATGTGTATCTGGTGAACTAATCCACTATGACTAACGCATATTTCTTCTTTGCAATAGACATGACATTCACTGGACCAAATAGATCAACATGTAGTAGATGATAAGGCTCAAGAATTGATGATACAGTCTTGCTCTTGAATAAAGATTTTCTTTGTTTGGCCTTCTGACAAGAATCACAAAGGCCATCAGGAGCAAATACTAACTTTGGCAGTCCTCTCACAAGATCTTTCTTGACTAGTTCATTTATATTGTTGAAATTTAAATGAGAGAGTTTCTTGTGCCAATTCCAGCTTTCTTCAATTGATGCTCTACTCATCAGACAGATTGCAGAACCATCAGTACTTGTTGAAAGCCTAGCTTCATAAATGTTACCACGCCTGTATCCTTTTAGAACAACTTTGCCTTTGGATTAATCACAACTTCACAGTGTTCTTCAAAAAAATCAACATGATAACCTCTGTCACAGATTTGACTTATACTCAGCAGATTGTGTTTAAGTCCTGAGACCAGAGCTACTTCTTTAATGATGACATTCCCAAGATTAATATTGCCATATCCCAATATTTTTCCAATGTTGCCATCTCCATAAAAAACACTTGGGCCAGCTTTCTCTACAAATTCCGATAGCAGGGCTTTATTTCCAGTCATATGTCCTGAACATCCACTATCCAGAACTAGAATATTTTTCATGTTGCCCTGCAATCACAAAGACCACTAATGATTAGTTTTAAGGACCCAGACTTGCTTGGATCCTTTGGCATTATCAAGTTTGTTAACATTTACAGCGGATTTAGCATCAGAGTTTATGTTAACATTTTTCTTATCAGAACTTCCACTATCAGACTTTGAATCAGAATTTACACTAGAAGGAACAATGGACACTTTCTTCAAAGAAGGTTTTATTTGATAATAATCATAGTACAAACTATGATATTCCTTACAAGTATAAATGGAATGCCATAAACTACCACAATAAAAACAAGGATTTTGTGGTTTATATCTAACAGACTGACTCTTAACTCCTGATTTTGAAGCTAAGGAGTTTATGTTCTTATTCTTCCTGCAAAAAGAAGCCAGATGGTTAGAACTTCCACAGTTATGACACATTTTCCTAGGAGCATCAGGAACAGGCTTATAATCATTGCTTTTATTCACACCTTCCTTTCCATTCCTATTTTTCCTAGGTGATTTTACCTTGTTTGCATTCTTAACATCTTTCAGCTTATGCTTAAGCTGCTTCTTAGTCATTAAGCCTATGTTTACTTCAACTGTCTTTTCCTGTTTTAGTTTGTCAGAAGTTAATTCCTCTTTAACTTCTGATTTCTCATTATCAGACTTTACAGTTATAAACTTAACAGGTTTTAATTTTGGCATTTTCTTAACAACAGGCTTAATTTCTACAGTTCCTTTATCATTCTTATCCTCTCCATAACCTAAACCCTCTTTCCAATTTTCACTACTTAGCAAATTTTGAGTTATTCTGCCAGAGTTAGTCCAAGTCCTGATAATCTCTCTTTCCTTTTCTAACTCAGTTTTTAGAGATTCATTCATTTTTAGCACTTCATCCCTAACATAAAAAGCATCATCTCTATCCTTCTGAGTTTGATGGAACATAACTAACTCTTTTTCTAAGAAATCATTTCTTTTCTTAAAAGCAAGATTTTCAGAAGTTAATCTTTCACATGTTAAAGTTTGATCTCTATAACTAACAAACATGGTTTTAAGATATCTTCTCAACTCATTAATATCATCAGTATGAAAAGCATAAGTAGTCTGAGGTGCCTTTATTTCAGCAGCTTCAAAACTGCTCTCAGCACTTTCTTTATCAGCATTTGCCATCAACGCATAGTTCTCCTCACTTTCAGAGTTTGAGGTGTCTGTCCAGCTTTTCTTCTTTGTGACAAGAGCCTTGCCTTTGTCACCCTTTACTTTCTTGCAATCAGGAGATATGTGGCCTTTCTCACCACAGTTATAGCATTTAACATTGGTATAATCTCCTCTATCAGACTTTCCTCCTCTGCCTTCAGATCTTCTGAAATTCTTCTTATCAGAACTTGTGCCTTTCCTGGAAAACTTTTTTCCCTTCCTGAACTTCATGTATGCAATCTTTGTGATCCCTTTCACCATAAGAGCACACAGCTTCATCATCTCCTCATCAGCATCAGTCTCAGGCAAGCTTTCAGAATCTGAGTCATCATTACTTTCAGAACTTGATGACTCAGTATCAGACTTTGTGACAAGAGCTTTACCCTTGTCTTTCTTTGAGGTAGCTTCTTTGGGGAATTCTTCTTCAGCCGTAAGAGCAACTGTCCTTGACTTTCCTCCTTTCCTCTTGCTTCTTTGTTCCATCTCAAGTTCATGAGTCTTGAGCATTCCATAAATCTCATCAAGAGTTGTTTCATCAAGATTGTAGTTGTCTCTTATTGTTGTTGCCTTCAAATCCCAACATTCAGGAAGAGCTAACAGGAATTTAAGATTTGAATCTTTTAGATCATACTCCTTATCAACCAATGACAAATCATTCAAGAGTTTGACAAATCTATCATATAAATCAGTCAATGACTCATTAGACTTTGAGTCAAAGTGTTCATACTCTTGAGTGAGTATTGTCTTCTTGTTCTTCTTAATTGTATCAGTTCCCTGACACCTTGTTTCCAGAGCATCCCATATCTCCTTAGCAGTCTTGCAGTTAATTACCCTATTTGACATTACATTATCAATGGCACTATGCAGTAAGTATCGTACCTTAGCATCTTTAGCAATTGATGCGATATCTTCAGCAGTATAATCGCTCTTTTCCTTTGGTACGGTCTTTGCTACTTCACCTGCAACTGCAACTGCGAGCTTGGTTGGTTTGTGAGGCCCTTCCTTGATTCTATCAAGATATTTTGGATCTATTGCTTCCAGGAACATGGTCATCCTCACCTTCCATATGGGATATTCAGATGATCTCAGTATGGGAACTCTGATGGTCTCATATCGACTTTGAATTTGTGTCTTTCGTGGTTCTTCAGTTTTGGTAGGCTTAGTTGGAGTTTCTGTGTCAGACATGATTATGTTTGGATCTTTAACTGTATGTGCGTTAACAGATAGGATCTGATACCACTTGTTAGGTCACACACACTGTAGAGGGGGTGAATACAGTGTAAAGTACAATCAAATCGAACTTTAATATCTCAAGTAACAGAAAACAAACTTTATTGAAATAATAAACTTTGTTACAGTATGGAACTGTTACCTCTCAGTGATGAAGAAATATCACGAGAGCTGCTAGGGTTACTATGAATAATCTTCTCGAATATGATAACACTTATAGTGTAAACCCTATGTCTGTGTTTATATACTACACAGTTACAAGATAATCACTAATTGATATGGAATATAATTCTGCTTCCTAAAATATATCAATCAAATATCTTTTCTTCCAAGTATTCTATTCTTTATAGAATTCCTTCTTCATGCATATCTCTTCTTATGTTTATCTCGATCTTCTTTCCTTTAATCAGCTACTGTCCTTATCTGAACGTCCTTCAGCACTTAAGTTCTGATATCCATCTTCTGATAATTATCTCCTGATAATATAAGTACTGATATCCTTAAGTCCTGACTTCCAGTAAGTACTGATTTATCCTGTTTAAGTAAGATCTGAAAACTAAACATAAATCATATTAGCCATGACATTATCAAATATATCTAACACACGGTCGCCCATCTTTGGTCCCCTCACTCGAAAGCCCATTTATGGGTCGAAAAGTGGATCACGAGCGCCCATCTTCGGGGCTTAAATTTGCCTTTCGTGTCCCTTTTAAATTATGAGAAATGTTGGGGGTGGCAGGGATCGAACCTGAGTCATCTGCTAGTCTGAGCTCTGACACCATGTTAATGAACCGGTTACTCTAAAATCTAAAGGTGTTAGAAAATGACCCTTTTCGGGATTTTATATTATTCTAACACCAATCAACTCTAGTGCTCCATCAATTATAGTTGTGATGCAGGACAAGAACTCTAGTATTTTGAAGATAAAATTGATATGAATATACTTGCAAGGAAAATAAGGGAGGACAATAACATGATCATGCTGACAGATAAACTTGACATGAATATACTTGCAAAGAAGTAAGGTAAGGAAGTAAGGGAGCAGAAGAATATAACAGCAATTTGAGTTTTGTAGTGCACGAGCATGCTCAAAAGCTACATGATCATGCTACTTCTATTTTATATTTTATTCTAAGCAGGATTTGTTTAATATTATTTTGGGGTTTATTATCCTTATATAAACAATGTTATTATGTTAGGTCACACACACACTATAGAGGGGGTGAATATAGTGTATAATACAATCAAATCGAACTTTAATATCTTAAGTAACAGAAAACAAACTTTATTAGAACAATAAACTCTGTTACAGTATGGAACTGTTACCTCTCAGTGATGAACAAATATCACGAGAGCTGCTAGGGTTACAATGAATAATCTTCTCGAATATGATAACACTTATAGTGTAAACCCTATGTCTGTGTTTATATACTACACAGTTACAAGATAATCGCTAATTGATATGGAATATAATTCTGCTTCCTAAAATATATCAATCAGATATCTTTTCTTCCAAGTATTCCATTCTTCACGGAACTCCTTCTTCATGCATATCTCTTCTTATGTTTATCTCGATCTTCTTTCCTTTAATCAGCTACTTTCCTTATCTAATCGTCCTTCAGCACTTAAGTTCTGATATCCAACTTCTGATGATTATCTCCTGATAATATAAGTACTGATATCCTTAAGTCCTGACTTTCAGTATAAGTACTGATTCCCAGTTAAGTACTGATTTGTCCTGTTAAGTAAGATCTGAAAACTAAACATAAATCATATTAGCCATGACATTATCAAATATATCTAACAATCTCCCCCAACTTGTAAATTAGCATAATATACAAGTTTAACAGATATTTGATGATGTCAAAAACATTAAGTACCAATGCATGAGAATTAGACTAGATAACTACAACTTACAGTCCTTAAAGCTTTACCAATATTTAACTTCTGATAACAACTTCAGTCTGTACAAATATCAGAATTTAAGCAGTTGTAGATCTTGACTTGGCTTCATCTTCTGATCTCTCTGATGTCAGGAGTTGTTCTGAGATAGTTCTTTAACAAACATCTCTCAGCATATCTAAGTTCATCAATCATTCTCCTTTTGGCATCTTTAAGCTCTGCAGTATCTTCACCAATTTGAAAGATTGCAGCCCTGAGATCATTAATCTTTGCTTTTCTTATATCCTGATCCAGTCTGATCAAATAAGCTTTATCAGACTCAAAATTGAATTCCACAGCCATGTACCCTAGAAAGGTAGTTATAATTTGAGCAGAATTGGGCTTCATTTCAACTATATCACCCTTGTGATCTCTGTACTTTGGAACATATGTGTTGTCAGACTTAACAGAATAAAGTCTTTTCTGTCTCTGAATCTGATCCTTCAAATAGTTTGCAGCAGTTCCTGTCAATCTGTCATCCACTTGAAGTAAGAATAGTACATGCTCCAATTCTTCAAAATGCTTCAATGGAATGGCATTTTGCCTTATATGATAAACCCTACCATCTATCATGAAATACAACAAGATGTATTCTTTCAAGTGGGTATGATAAACCATTTGTACAGATTCCAGTTGATTCAATCTCTCAGGAGTTGCTCCAATACCTGGTTCACTCAAGGAAGTTGGATCATTGGTAGTGTTCTGTATTCTCCTTTCATCAGCACTTCCTAATCCAGTTTTATCTCTTGCTTCCTTTCCAGTAACTACTCTAGCTTCAAAACCACTTGCACTAGTCTTCAAAGGTTGAGTCTGTTTTGCTTTAGTGAATCCTGGTATGAGTGTTTTTGGTCTATCTTCTGATATCAAGTTAACTTGAGCTATGTAAGAGGTTACTTGCTTCTTCTGAATATCAAAACTTATAGTTTCTTGACTCTGAACAACTTGAGCCATGTCAGAGGTTGTTTTAAGAACTTTTCTTGAAGTCAGAGAAAGATCATCCTTTTCATCAGTAATTTCTTCATCCTCAGGAGGCACATAAACCTTGATAGGTTCACCAACCTTTTCTTTACCCTTGGATCTTGGATCTATCTGCGGTTGTGATTTAGCCAATGTTGCTTCAGTATGTGTCCTTTCTTTGATCACAATGCCTTTGAGTTTTGAAAGTGGCTTTTTACCAGAAGCTTCGGATTTAGATGCGACTTTCTCTGATTTAAGTCTGGCTTCTTCTTCCATTAAACTCTCCAAGTCCATTCCTGGATTTTCCTGAAGAAATAACTGTCTTGACATTTCCTCATCAAGATCTAAAAGTTCATCAGAACTTATCCTTTTACCAGTAGCAGAACTTATTCTTTTCCCAGTATCAGAACTTGTCCTGTGACTTGTGATTTCAGCTTTTCTTGATGTGAAACCTCTACCTTGACTATGACCTCTACCCATTCCAGAGTTTCCTTGATCATCTTTTTCATCATCCTTCCCTTTCAGTGTCTTGTCAGTCTTGTATTTGGACTTAATTACTTTCTTCCCCTTTTTGGCATCAGCAGGTAGTAGAAGAGAGACAAGCAATTCCACTGAGGCTTGGATTTCAGTAAGTTGAGATTGCTGAGAAGCTTGATTTTTCAGAATATCATCAATCTGAGCTTGTTGTTTCTCTTGAGTCTTCTCAAGAAAAGCAATCCTGTCAAAGGTAGGCTTGAAGAATTGTTTCTTATCAATCTTGTGAACTTGATCTTGTTTATAAATTCTTCCCGAATCTTGTGTAGCTCTGCGTGAGTAGTTGAATGAAGACCTTTTAGATGTTTAGTACTCAATGCAGTGACTCTAAGCTGGGTTTTGAAATCATCAGAATTTAACATTTCATCAGCTTTAGTCAAGTGCTCAGCAAGATACTTTTCAGTTGGAATACAGGAAACTGAATTCCATTCCTTAGTCCACTCCTGTCCTGCAGGAGTTTCACTCCAAGGCACTGGTGCTTCTCTGGTAACAAACTTCTTAACAAGTTCAGCCTTAAGAGTAGTTTGTTGAGGAGTATGTCCTGAAGGACCTGCTGTATTTGCATCTGCATTTGGAGCAGCATCACCAGTATCTCCAGCATTTGCAGCATCAGAACTTACAGAATCAGTATCTTTTGATAAAACAACAGTGTGAGTAGCAATAGAGGCTTCAACATCCTCTAATTGCTGATCTGGTTCTAAGTTCTGATCAACAGCCATATCCTAAATCTGATCATAAGCATCTAGATGCAGAGAAGGTGTTGTAGATAACTCTGGAGTTTTAACAGCATCAGTAACAGGTGTTGTTCAAGGATTAGTTGCTGTTGGAGCTTCTAAGAGAATTACTTCAGGCACAACCAAGTTTTGAACATCAATATCAGCACTTGTGCCTGGATCAACAGGAGATACAGATGGTGTGTTGACCTTTTCAGAAACAGCTTCCTTAGATGGAGTTGATGGAGAAAAAGTAACTTTAGCAAATTCCTTTTCTTGTGAGATCAGAGATTCCTGATCCTCTTTCTTAGCTGCTTCCTCTTCATCATCTGAAACTGGCCTATTTGCCCTCTGTTTCTTGTATCTCTTAATAGATTTGGATTCCTTGGGAGTTTCAGGAACTGTCATTCTTCTAAGCCTCTTGAGAAGCCTAGATCCCCCAATTCCAGAATCCTTCTGAGAAGTCTCTTTCTCAGCTTCATTAACAATAGGTTCTGAAGAAGGAACCTGTTCCTCAGTATCAGATTCATCTCTCAAAGCAATCCTCCTTCTCTTTTGAGGTGTTTGAGGAACAGTCTTTGTCCTCTTAGGTTTGGAAGAGGAAGGCTTCACCGTAGGTGCTGAGGATGAGGGTTGAATAGTCTGTGAAGTGGAGAGATAGGATTTGATATATTGCCTGAGGGTTGGTTGAGTAGAATGAGTGGTAGGTGTTGATAGTTGTTGTGGTGTTTGGGTGTGTGTTGTTGGTTGGACATCAGAATAAACAGATCTATAAGTATCAGGATCATCATTTACTAAGATCTGTTTTACAGACCGAGGAATCTGTAAAGGTCTAACCACTGATTTCTTAGTGTCAGTATTTATCAGATCATTAAAGTAGCGTTTTGCAACCTTAAAAGGTGGAGTTGAGGAACTGACTAATTGAGGTTCATCAATACAAAAAGTATATATAAGTTGACAGAATCTAGCAAAGTAAACAACATTCCTATCCTCTGTCATCCTATCCCCAATAAAACCAATTATAGCAGTTGCAAAATTAAAATGAGTTCGGTTTATAACAACATACCCGATGTGCTGACTCATAATTGGGATAGCATCAAAATTCGAACACTTATTTCCAAAAGCTTTAGTGATGCAGTCGAAGAAGAAGCTCCATTCTCTTCTGATATGAGCCCGTTTCAACTGCCCAAGTTTTGCCAAACTCTGGTTATACCCCAAATTGGCCATTAACTCCTGAAGAGCTGATTCCTCTGGAATTGAAAAGGTACATCCTTCTGGGAGATGTAGAGCCCTGCATATTGTACCAGGAGTAACTGCATATGAAGAATCACCCACTTCAAAAACAATACTAGGAGTGCCATGTGTACCACCATTATCAAAGTACCTAGTCCGCCAAAACGTTAGAACTTGTTGGTTCGAAAAGACTGAAGGCTGGGTCAATGCATACCCAATCTCACTGTGTGCAAGAAGATCTTGCACAAAATGCAATTCAGATGGAGCTTCAGCATGATCAAGAATTGCAGCATAGTTGTTTGGAACAAATTTAGCTCCATCAATGATTAAATCCTTAAGTGCCATGTGAAAAATTTAGATTTAAAAGTGCCTGTTAGGTGTTTGATAAAATGTCTGTATGAAAAACCAACGTTAGAAGAAGAAGGAGAGTAAAAACAAGTAGAGAGAAAAAATATGAAGGGAAATAAAAGATTAAAAAAATCCTCTCTCTTTCTTACTTATACTCTGAAAAAAAATGTTACCGTTGGACACCTGTCAGACATGCAGTAATAACGGATAGTTACTGGGCTCGAGAAAACAGTAATCATTACTTACCCACTTGCCGTTTTTCAAGGAAAAACCGTTCCACTTACCCAGATATTCCATTAATCAAGGTGAAACAGTTTTAATTCAAAATTGAAACCGTTACCACTTATTTAACTATTTTTCACTGTAACATTAATATTCTGAAAATAAATCAAGTGAAAATGACCAAGATAAATCAGATGAGTAAGTACTGATAAAGTAAAATCAGAACTTAAATTAAAACAGAATTTATATGGTCATCAGAATATGAATATTTATCAGGATTTATCAATGCATTACAAAATAACTTAGAGACAAATCTTGAAATAAAAACAAATTTCATTAATATATCAAGTGAATACATTCATGAAATTGAAATTACATCAGTACTAGTACAAGATTTCCCTAAGCTGCTAAACCTAACGTCAACAGCCTTAGTCCTAGCTCAAGAAGCAGGGCAAGGCTGATGATGAAGAAAAACAGGAAGAAAATAATAAATCATTTCTTCTTCCTACTCTCGACAAACAGGTTGGCGAGTCGAATGATTCGCTCTTGCTGGTGGAGAGCTTTCAGCCTTTCCTCCTCCGATCGCTCCAGATGGCGATGGTAATCCATATAGAAGAACAAGAGGTGGGTGAGTACCTCCTGTGGGACAGAGTCCCATATCTCATCAGGAATGGCAGTGACGTGCCATTCCTGCTGCCAATCGGCACAGCTTAGCTCCATATTGAAGGTTTCGTAGTTCAAAAATATGTTGTATCTGACCATGGTGTTTTGAAAGAAAAAGTATGAAGGTAAGGTGAGGTTGTGAGAAAAGATTTGATGGGAAGGCTGATGTGAAGTGGTTGCTTATATAGGCAAGAGAATGCCAGGAGACGCAAAGGAATTTAATGCTGACAGGTAGAATTAATTCTACCTCATCTCCCCAGACTTGGAAAAAGAAAAACATGCATTGGAAAGAGAAAACATGGTTTAATGCGCACAAGAAGCAAGTAAAAGTTGACTGTTCAAGTACGAATACCATTAACCCTAACCATAGTGACTATTAATCTTCCACTCAACATATTCTAGTTTGAACCGAGACTGTTATCAAATTTTATCCACAGATAAGTCAAGTAAAGAATTAGACTGTAATATCAGAACTTAGACTTATATCAGAACTTAACAGTCATCAGAACATAATTTCTTAACTCGAAAAAGGAATGCCTATCTTAGTAAGTCCTCATACAAGTTCTGAGTTATATTCTTCAGAACTTAATCATCTAAACATGCAATCAGAACTTGTCCTCAGAATTTATGCAAAGTGACACAATGACTGTTTATCTAAAACAACATAGACCACCACAGTAATTTTCATCATTCATATGGAGTGATTAGTGTGTGTATTAAGCTAAATGTCAGAAAAAGAGTAAAGTCTAAGTCACTTCAGTACATCTTAGAAATAAGGCATAACTAAAACTTTGCTAAAGAGCTGTCATTATTCTGAAACCTACTGTTGAATAAGTTCATGCTTGAGTCCACCTCAACTATTTTGTGCTAATTTTATGCATCTTTTTAAATTCCATTTCACAGTGGCTTCTCAGTGTAAGTGAGTCACGACTGCTTATCAGAATTTATGATATCATCAATGTATTTCTCCAGTAATCATAGAGTGTGAAAAGTCACCAAGAAAATATTTTGCTTTTCTAATGCATATTTACTTAATACCAGCAATGCACTTGGGTCGTCCCTTCCACATATTTACTCTAGATCTTAAAGGAGCACCTGATTTTATTCTTTAATCCTTTTGCTTTTTCTTTTGAAAAGTGAGGTTTATCAGCACTTAGTGCATTCAGCAGATTTACTAGTATCAGAACTTAACAGATGAGTAGCATTATTCTAATTTGTGACTTAGTAATAAGATAAACAAAGTAAACTCAACTAAGCTCAATTATCAGAATTTGCTTGTGTCAATAGATTTCCACAGAAATAATTACTTCTTACATGGGATCATTTATTTATTGAAGACTACTAGGTCAGCATCTAGCACCGTTATCCTCATAGGATTGAATAGTTACTTAAACAGACATATCACTTATCAGAGTTTAGAAACATATATCAGACAACAGTCAGTACTTAAACACATTTGTCAATTAAGCACAGAATACACAAAGAGATTAAATTTCTGTAAATACTGATCATAAAGTCTGATATAACAGAACAAGACTAAGCAGATTTAGAGAAAGAACCTGAAACCATTCCAAGTTCATTTACCAATCTTGTAAAAGTGGCTTCACACAATGGTTTTGTAAAGATATTTGCTAGTTGTTGATCTGTTGGAACAAAGTGCAATTCCACTGTACCTTCATCCACATGTTCCCTTATGAAGTGGCACCTGATGCTGATGTGTTTTGTTATAGAGTGTTGAACTGGATTACCTATCATAGCAATAGCACTTTGATTATCACAGTAAATAGGGATTTTGAAATATGTTAACCCATAATCCAGTAACTGATTCTTCATCCAAAGAATCTGTGCACAACAGCTTCCTGCAGCAATATACTCTGCTTCTGCAGTTGATGTGGAAATTGACTTTTGTTTCTTGCTGAACCAAGAAACCAATCTGCCTCCAAGAAATTGGCAGCTTCCACTTGTGCTTTTCCTGTCAATTTTGCAACCTGCAAAATCTGCATCTGAGTAACCTATTAGTTTAAAATCTGATTCTCTAGGATACCACAATCCCAGATCAGCTGTTCCTTTAAGATACTTAAAAATTCTTTTCACAGCTGTTAAGTGAGGTTCTCTTGGATCTACTTGAAATCTTGCACAGAGACATGTAGCATACATGATATCAGGTCTACTAGCATTTAGATAGAGTAGAGAGCCAATCATACCTCTATAATCAGTAATATCTACTGATTTACCAGTATCCTTATCCAGTTTTGTTGCAGTGGCCATGAGAGTGGATGCACTTGAACAATCTTGCATTCCAAATTTCTTCAGCAAGTTTCTGGTGTACTTAGTTTGACAAATAAAAGTGCCTTCTTCATTCTGCTTGACTTGAAGGCCCAGAAAATAGCTAAGTTCCCCCATCATACTCATCTGATACCTTGACTGCATCAGTTTGGCAAACTTCTTGCAAAGTCTGTCATTTGTAGACCCAAAAATGATATCATCAACATAAATCTGGACCAGAAGTAAGTTCTTTCCATGGTTGAGGTAGAACAGTGTTTTGTCTATTGTTCCTCTGTTGAATCCACTTTCCAGAAGAAACTGAGCTAAAGTCTCATACCATGCTCTAGGAGCTTGCTTAAGTCCATAAAGTGCTTTATCAAGCCTGTAGACATAATCTGGATGTTTGGAGTCTACAAAGCCTGGAGGTTGTTCAACATATACTTCCTCCTCCAATTCTCCATTGAGAAAAGCACTTTTCACATCCATTTGAAAGACAATAAACTTTTTGTGAGCAGCATAAGCCAAAAATATCCTTATGGCTTCTAACCTAGCAACTGGTGCAAATGTTTCATCATAATCAATTCCCTCCTGTTGAGAATATCCTTTTGCAACCAGCCTTGCCTTATTCCTTGAAATTATGCCATCACTGTCAGTTTTATTTCTGAATACCCACTTTGTACCAACAACAGATCTATTCTTTGGTCTTGGCACTAGGGTCCAGACTTTGTTTCTTTCAAATTCATGTAACTCTTCCTGCATTGCTTGCACCCAATCAGCATCTTGAAGAGCTTCTTCCACTTTCTTTGGCTCAGTCTGAGAGAGAAAAGAATTGTAAAGACATTCGTTTGAAGTACTTATTCTAGTTCTGACACCTGCATCAGGATTTCCAATTATCAAATCAGGTGTATATGATTTTGTCCACTTCCTTGCAGATGGAAGGTTTTCTCTAGAACTGGATGCTCCCCCATGATCCATGCTGTCTTCATTTTCATTTTCTAATGCTCCCCCTGAAACTATGCTCTCTGAGTTGGATTCTTCAGAATTTAGATTTTCAGCACTGTCAGAACTTGGCTTATCAGAACTTGACGAATCAGAACTTGAAGATCCAGACGTATGTTCTGATGTTTCTTGAGATGTGGTAAGATCTTGAGTATGCTCCCCCTGCACAGGTGCATCTTCCTTTGGCGTAGTCACCACAGTTTCAATAACATCAGAGTTTAATCCATCAGAATTTACAGTATCAGGACTTAGACAGTTAGGATTTTCAGCATCAGAATTTGAGTCTTCATTTTCAAATCTCAGCTGATCATGGTCAATAAAATCTTCAAGACCAGTAATCTTCTTGTCATCAAAGGAGACATTGATAGATTCCATGACCACTTTTGTTCTCAAATTATAGACTCTAAAGGCTTTTAAGGAAAGTGGATATCCAAAAAAGATTCCTTCATCAGCTTTTAGATCAAACTTTGATAGCTGTTCAGGATGAGTCTTGAGAACAAAACACTTGCATCTAAATACATGAGAGTACTTCAGATTTGGCTTTTTTTTCTTCACCATCTCATATGGTGTTTTTCCTTGCTTGTTAATGAGTGTTGCATTTTAAGTAAAACAAGCAGTCTGCACAGCTTCAGCCCAGAAATAGGTTGGAAGCTTTGCTTCTTCAAGCATTGTACGTGCAGCTTCAATGAGAGTTCTATTCTTCCTTTCAACAACTCCATTTTGTTGTGGAGTTCCAGGAGCAGAAAATTCCTGCTTTATTCCATGGTTTTTGCAGAACTCTTCCATTATCAAATTCTTGAACTCAGTGCCATTATCACTCCTTAAGGTTTTCACAGAATCTTTGACCAATTTATCCAGATGTTTGACATGATCAATCAAGATAGATGCAGTTTCACTTTTTGTGTGCAAGAAATACACCTATGTGTATCTAGTGAACTCATCCACTATGACCAATGCATATTTCTTCTTTGCAATAGACATGACATTTACTGGACCAAATAGATCAACATGTAGTAGATGATAAGGCTCAAGAATTGATGATTCAGTCTTGCTCTTGAATGAAGATTTTCTTTGTTTGGCCTTCTAACAAGAATCACAAAGGCCATCAGGAGCAAATACTGACTTTGGTAGTCCTCTCACAAGATCTTTCTTGACCAGTTCATTTATGTTGTTGAAATTTAAATGAGAGAGTTTCTTGTGCCAATTCCAACTTTCTTCAATTGATGCTCTACTCATCAGACAGATTGCAGAACCATCAGTACTTGTTGAAAGCTTAGCTTCATAAATGTTACCACACCTGTATCCTTTCAGAACAACTTTGCCTTTAGATTTACTCACAACTTCACAGTGTTCTTCAAAGAAATCAACATGATAACCTCTATCACAGATTTGACTTATACTCAGCAGATTGTGTTTAAGTCCTGAGACCAGAGCTACTTCTTTAATGATGACATTCCCAAGATTGATATTGTCATATCCCAATGTTTTTCCAATGTTTTCATCTCCATAAGAAACACTTGGGCCAGCTTTCTCCACAAAGTCTGATAGCAGGGCCTTATTTCCAGTCATATGTCCTGAACATCCATTGTCCAGAACTAGAATATTTTTCCCGTTGCCCTGCAATCACCAAGACCACTAATGATTAGTTTTAAGGACCCAGACTTGCTTGGATCCTTTGGCCTTATCAAGTTTGTTAACATTTGCAGCGGATTTAGCATCAGAGTTTATGTTAACATTTTTCTTATCAGAACTTACACTATCAGACTTTGAATCAGAATTTACACTAGAAGGAACAATGGAAACTTTCTTCAAAGAAGGTTTTAATTGATAATAATCATAGTACAAACTATGATATTCCTTACAAGTATAAATGGAATGTCATAAACTACCACAATGAAAACAAGGATTTTGTGGTTTATATCTAACAGACTGACTCTTAACTCCTGATTTTGAAGGTAAGGAGTTAATGTTCTTATTCTTCCTGCAAAAAGAAGCCAGATGGTTAGAACTTCCACAGTTATGATATATTTTCCTAGGAGCATCAGGATCAGGTTTATAATCATTGCTTTTATTCACACATTCCTTTCCATTCCTATTTTTCCTAGGTGATTTTACCTTGTTTGCATTCTTAACATCTTTCAGCTTATGATTAAGCTGCTTCTTAGTCATTAAGCCTATGTTTACTTCAGCTGTCTTTTCCTGTTTTAGTTTGTCAGAAGTTAATCCCTCTCTAACTTCTGATTTATCATTATCAGACTTTTCAGTTACAAACTTAACATGTTTTAACTTTGGCTTTTGCTAAACAACAGGCTTAATTTCTACAGTTCCTTTATCATTCTTATCCTCTCCATAACCTAAGCCCTCTTTCCAATTTTCACTACTTAGCAAATATTGAGTTGTTCTGCCAGAGTTAGTCCAAGTCCTGATTATCTCTCTTTCCTTTTCTAACTCAGTTTTTAGAGATTCATTCATTTTTAGCACTTCATTCCTAATATAAAGAGCATCATCTCTATCCTTCTGAGTTTGATGGAACATAACTAACTCTTTTTCTAAGAAATCATTTCTTTTCTTAAAAACAAGATTTTCAGAAGTTAATCTTTCACATGTTAAAGTTTGATCTCTATAACTAACAAACATGGTTTTAAGATATCTTCTCAACTCATTAATATCATCAGTATGAAAAGCATAAGTAGTCTGAGGTGCCTTTATTTCAGCAGCTTCAGAACTGCTCTCAGCACTTTGTTTATCAGCATTTGCCATCAACGCATAGTTCTCCTCACTTTCAGAGTCTGAGGTGTCTGTCCAGCTTTTCTTCTTTGTGACAAGAGCCTTGCCTTTGTCACCCTTTACTTTCTTGCAATCAGGAGATATGTGGCCTTTCTCACCACAGTTATAGCATTTGACATTGGTATAATCTCCTCTATCAGACTTTCCTCCTCTACCTTCAGATCTTCTGAAATTCTTCTTATCAGAACTTGTGCCTTTCCTGGAAAACTTCTTTCCCTTCCTGAACTTCCTGTATGCAATCTTTGTGATCCCTTTCACCATAAGAGCACACAGCTTCATCATCTCCTCATCAGCATCAGTCTCAGGCAAGCTTTCAGAATCTGAGTCATCATCACTTTCAGAACTTGATGACTCAGTATCAGACTTTGTGAAAAGAGCTTTACCCTTGTCTTTCCTTGAGGTAGCTGCCTTGGGGGATTCTTCTTCAGCTTTAAGAGCAACTGTTCTTGACTTTCCTCCTTTTCTCTTGCTTCTTTGTTCCATCTCAAGTTCATGAGTCTTGAGCATTCCATAAATTACCCTATTTGACATTACATTATCAATGGCACTATGCAGTAAGTATCGTACCTTAGCATCTTTAGCAATTGATGCGATATCTTCAACAGTATAATCGCTCTTTTCCTTTGGTACGGTCTTTGCTGCTTCACCTGCAACTGCAACTGCGAGCTTGGTTGGTTTGTGAGGCCCTTCCTTGATTCTATCAAGATATTCTGGATCTGTAGCTTCCAGAAACATGGTCATCCTCACCTTCCATATGGCATATTCAGATGGTCTCATTATGGGAACTCTAATGGTTTCATACCGACTTTGAATTTGTGTTTTTGGAGGTTCTTCAGTTTTGGTAGGCTTAGTTGGAGTTTCTGTGTTAGACATGATTGTGTTTGGATCTTTAACTGTATGTGTGTTAACAGATAGGCTCTGATACCACTTGTTAGGTCACACACACACTGTAGAGGGGGTGAATACAGTGTATAATACAATCAAATCGAACTTTAATATCTTAAGTAACAGAAAACAAACTTTATTAAAACAATAAACTCTGTTACAGTATGGAATTGTTACCTCTCAGTGATGAACAAATATCACGAGAGCTGCTAGGGTTACAATGAATAATCTTCTCGAATATGATAACACTTATAGTGTAAACCCTATGTCTGTGTTTATATACTACATAGTTACATGATAATCGCTAATTGATATGGAATATAATTCTGCTTCCTAAAATATATCAATCAGATATCTTTTCTTCCAAGTATTTCATTCTTCACGGAACTCCTTCTTCATGCATATCTCTTCTTATGTTTATCTCGATCTTCTTTCCTTTAATCAGCTACTTTCCTTATCTAATCGTCTTTCAACACTTAAGTTCTGATATCCAACTTCTGATGATTATCTCCTGATAATATAAGTACTGATATCCTTAAGTCCTGACTTCCAGTATAAGTACTGATTCCCAGTTAAGTACTGATTTGTCCTATTAAGTAAGATCTGAAAACTAAATATAAATCATACTAGCCATGACATTATCAAATATATCTAACATATTATGTTATAGAGGAGAATTTTTGATTGAATAAAAACCCTAACTGTTTTCTCTTTATCTTTCTTATAGTTTCAAGAATTTTTTCTTGTGAATTCGAGGTTTGCCTTGTAGATTCAAGGTGTTTGAGGATTTTTTGTTTGAGTGTCCTTACGAGGATTAGCGTTTACTTAACCCTCACCTCTGTGCTGTATCAACTAGCATCAAAGCAAGGATTTCACATCATTCTACGATGACTGGTAAAGACTTGGCCATAGATTTTAACAATGGTGATCAAGACTTGGCGTTTTTGTATGATTGGAGAAGTTGCAAACAGAGAGAAGACGTAAAGGCAAAGCACAAATTCAACCTTGGAGGCGAATTAGGCGATTGATGTTTGAGAGGTTTTTACCAATGAGTTGTGAGTATAGAATGCATATGAAACTCAAGCAAGATGATGATACAGTTCTGCAATATGAACCCGATGATGCTCACAATATGTGTTAGATATTTGTCCTTAACCAAAAATATAGTAACTTGTTGGGTGTGGAAAATATAAAAGAGTTTGGTTGTGAAAAAACTGAAAATTATTTGGAAAAATTTGAAGGAATTGATCTATTGAATTTAGAAAATTTTGTGTCTATAAATTTTGAGGACGGTGATATGACCGAAGAAGATAAGATTGAGGATATTGAATAACACATCAAATAAATATTTGATGATGCCTACAAAGATGAGAATAATGGTGATTACGAACATCGTGATGAAGGCGTGCAAACACTAGTGTTCTTGGATGACTATAACTTGGCGGATAATTTGTAACATCAGAGCTTAACTCGATCATTGCGTAAGGAGAGTCCCTAAATTGTAGAGATTGTGGTAGAGTATGAAAATTATGAGAAGTTGAACTGATGTGCGTGGTTCATAAAATTAAATTATCTCCACAAACTTATGTAGCTCCATTTAATGTTGGTTGGGATAATCTGTTAGTTAACACTAGCACAGGTGAAAAGTATGTGATTGACATTGCTAGTATGAAGTACATTAAGGATGCTACCGTTTCAGATAATTTTGAAGTGGGAGCATGCCACAAAAGTAGAGAGAAAAAAGATGACTTCATTGATAATGATGAGAATTATGTTATGTAACCGTTGGAAGATAATGATGGCTTGAAGCAATCAAATAATGTGCGGTGTCTCTTGATATACCATATGAGTTTTTCGATGCCGACTCTAAATTTGTTCTTGTGATGGTTAATCATGGTTGGTTTTGGTTGAATTTGTGATGATTTCGTGTCGAAAAGTCATTCTAGAGGAAAAGGCTAAGCACGAGATTCCAAAAGGAAACTTTTCTAAAAAGATACCACCGTAGAGAATAAGCCAGAGACATGCGATATTTTAATTTTAGATGATAACTGGAGCTCGAGTTTTTTAAAAGTGTGGGAGACTGATGTAGGACAAGTGTCCCGGTATTTTTAAGATAAACTTAACATGAAGATACTTGCAAGGAAGTAAGGGAGGACAAGAACATCATCATGCTGACAGGCCGCATGGTCATGCTAAAGTAACAAAACATTCAAGAAGCTAATAAGGACGACAACAAGATCATGTTGACGGGCTGCATGATCATGCCAAAATAGAAAAATATAACAATGGTTTGAGTTTTGTGGTGCACGAGCATGCTCAAAACCGCATGATCATGCTACTTCAATTTAATATTATATTTTAATTAGTATTTATTTTATATTGTTTAAGGGTTTATTATCCCTACGTAAACAATGTTATTATGTTATAGAGAAGAATCTTTGATTGAATAAAAACCCTAAGAGTTTTTTTTTTATCTTTCTTGTGGATTCAAGAATTTTCCTGATGGATTCGAGGTTTTTCTTGTGGATTCAAGGTGTTTGAGGATTTCTCGTTTGAGAGTCCTTACATTATTAGTATTTTCTTACCCCCTCGGTTCCATTCTACGTCAAGTTATCGCGTCACGCATCAAGTCCCCTCTTTTACCAGCCCATGAAAATATTAAGGAAATAAAATAGGCGGCATGAGAGAGAGAGAGAAAAAATTTTTGGGAGTTGGAAGCTTCAACTTTAAAATTAAATTATATTATATGAAGCACTTATACAAAAATTGGATTGAAAAAAGTACTTCATTTCCATGGAAGTCTACAAATGTCTCCAGTTCTACTGTACGCAAAAGAGCAGCATGGCTTTTTCCCAACATCTAATCTAAAAACTAGACATAATTCAAAGCTAAACAATATTTATCAAGTACAGTTAAGGAACTAAATAATTACAGAGTAAATATCATTCAATTCATCACCAACATGAGGGCAAAGGGAAGAAACACAAATAATCTTGTTAAGGAAACTTGTATCTTGTCAACAAACAGTCGAATTATGTTTTTTACAGATACAAAAATTATGAAAGTTACAATAAGAATGTTGTTTAACAACTTTACAATTTAAATATATAAGAAGAATAACTCACTCAATCTTTTTCACATTTATTGGATGTACTTGGCACGAAATATAACTGAATACGTACATGTGAAGATTATCAATTACACCTTAATGACTGGGTAGGAAATTGGCAAGAACAGCCTTAGAAGGAGCTGGAGCAAAGGTGCCCCTACTGCTACTATAGTCAATCTATAACATGTACAAATTGTTTGAGGCATAATCTCTTAGTAAATATCGAATACCACAAGTAAAAATTATAATAAGGATTAAAAATGATTTATTTTCTAAACACTCTCGTTTATAAATAGCTTTTTAATTTATTATAAAAGATTCTAACTCAGAAAACATTATAAGCGACACTGAAAGCAAAATCGTTGTTCGAGAGGGTAGAAGCTCGTCTAGGAACATGGGAAGAGACTACAAGACAATAAAGATTTAATCGTATATGTTTAGAAATAGAAGCATAATAATATAAGTAATTAGAAGTAATTCCAACATCCATTGCTAAAGAATTACCATCGAATAAGTACAAAGCAATAAGTGTTAATTCTTTACCACCAGATAAATTTTCACCGGATAAATTTTTGCTGTTAAAAGAAAACACTTCAACAACACCATGAATTATGATTCTTTTATTCATTTCATAATATATAAATAAATAACATGCAAATTTCATAACAACATTATTCATTAGTTTCATCTTCTTAGAAGGGATTAAAATACATTAATCTGTTAAGCTTAAAAATGTAGAAATTAACAAGTTCAAGTCCCCATAATTCCAAATTTTTCTTTATTTGGGGTAAAATTCACTCACAGAGGCAGAAATACTGACATACACCTACCTCTATCGAACCTCCAAACCTAAATCACTTTATAAAAGAAGATTATCATCCATTGCCTATAATGCATTAGATAAGCTCCTACCTTCATACCACCAAATCTTTACACACGGTGTCATACGTATTATATTCAGCTAAAAAGATAAATAAAGCTATTAATATTAGGAAAAAACACTCAATTTCATATCAAAATAACACAAACCCATATTAAGAAATAACACAAATAAAAAACGCAATTAAAGAATTTTTTTTATACTAAGCAGCGTGCTTAAGATCTTGAGGACAACCAGATTTGATAAGAACCTCCAGGTCTACAAGACTAAGAGACATAAGACCAAGAAAGTGATTGTGACTGAACAAAGTTGTTGACCCTAAGTAGAAACAAAAAAAGCAAAGATGCTTATGGGGAGGAAAAGCATCATGAGAAGTATTCGAGGACAACAACGAAGTTATGGAAGGCAAAAGAGAAGGTAAAGGGCGTTCTCCTGGAGGACATAAAAGTAAATTCACAAGGAATAAAATGTTTCCTCAAAACTGCTTATTGCAGTTATATATATATATATGCTCCAGATTATTCGAATTGATGTTATTTTAGCTCCCGTTCTAAACTATATATTCATGTTGTCACCCAGTGGATAAATGATTTATTTGTACATGTATATGAGGAGCATTTTTTGGGTGTGTTAATATTGGTCTATGACATGTTATTCGATATTTGACATTAAGGTGAAATAACATAGGTAGTGGTATTTATTGCCATGTTGAGAGAGATCTATGGAGGTTACTGCAAAAATATTTGTGGTTGTTTGAACTATTACAGAATATCGTAGTTTGTTCTCATATAATTTTATTTTATAATTGTTATTTGAATTTAAATCTTCTTAAGTTTTAATTTTTAACATAATAACTCTTCCTCTTTCTCATTCAATATTAACAAATATATATCTTTAGATGTGCTAGGCACCGTCAGTTTGCATTTGATACATTTTTTAAAGTATAACTCCATAATATTTTTATTTTTTTTCTGAATAAAAGTTTATATTTAAACTTTTATTAAAAAATTAAAAAAAATGTTATGAAACTAAATTTTATAAAAATCTCGAAATACATGAATATAGTAAATATATAGAACCTGTTGGGAGAGAGGGAGTACAGTAAAACCTCGATAAATTAATACCTTTAATATATGAAAAATTATGAATTAATCGAAATATTAATATATCGATAAATTAATAAATTATTAATTTATATATAGAACCTGTTGGGAGAGAGGGAGTACAGTAAAACTTCGATAAATTAATACCTTTGAAATATGAAAAATTAAGCATTAATCGAAATATTAATATATCGATAAATTAATAATTTATTAATTTATCGATATATTAATAATTTATTAATTTATCGAGATATATTATTTGAAATTTTATAACATATACAATTCTCAGAATTATAATTTATTTTCATCTATTGAATACTTAAAATAACGTTAAGAAATATTTATGAATTTAAGTAAATTGTTGGATGATGAGCAAATTATTAGCAAAGTTGATGAAGATGATAGTACACAGTTGGAGTCAATCTCACGAAAAGACGTTCTTAAAGTAACAATTACATTACATAATTTGCTCTTGTAATATGAACATAGTACACCAGTGGTCCATAATGCATTAAGAAATATTCAAGATGAAGTATAATGCGACATCAATTTTAAAAAGAAATAGGTTATAATTGAGACTTAATATAAAAGTGCATCATAGAGATCTATAATTTTGATGTAATATGCAATTATTAATTTATATATTATATGGACTTTTATGTATTAATAAAAAAATATTATCTTATAAATTTAGAGAATTATTAATTTAGTATAAAGAGCCGGGCTTGAGTTTATAAGAAATTATTAATTTAACGAAATTATTAATTTGTCAAAATTTTACTGCATCTGTGATCATATTTACGGCTAACTTTCATTTTCGGCCTTAATTTAAGTGAAATTTAAGGTCATGACTCCATTTCTAATCAGACAAGAATTAATTGCCAAGAATCAGTCAAATTTAAGGTCACATTCAACAATCAGTCATTTTTATTTTTTAGGTCCAAAAGGGAGGAGGGAAACTTCCCACCAATTGACTAAAATTTGCTGGGCGGGGTATGACTGATGACAGTCGTATTTATATGCAGTCAAATTTATAATATTTTGGAGGCAAAATATACATTCAATCTTAACGAAAATTTTCGAAAAACAAATAAGACTAAATTATGTCAAATTTATAAATATGACAAATAGTTAGTGTTCCGAAATTCAGAAATTAGCATTGTTCGGTGAAATTAGCTTTTAGCGATTAATTAGATTATTGATGATTAATCGGAAATAAATAAATTAATAAATAATAATATTATAATTCAATTTAAATTTCACTAAATTTTCATAAGATTTATAAAAATAATACCACATATCATTAATTCATATTTGATATTTAAGTGATTTAGTCGAGAAGGGATTCGTCGGAATTCTGATTATTCGGCCAATTAATTGGTTAATCGTTCGAATTTTAGAACAATTCCGATTGCATTCAATTTTACTTTTAATAATTTTTTTCATAAATTCAAAATAAATATTAAAAAAATTGATTATTTCTTAAAAAAATCAAGGGAATAATCTAGAGATAACAAAAACCACTTCTAGATTATATGAAATGGGTGAGAAAAATTAAATTTTAATTAAAAATTTGAAGCCAACGGTCAATAATTAAAAATGACGGAGTTCAATCAAAATTATTCGATCAAATTTAAATAGTCATATTTAACCGGTAAAAAATATTTAGTCAAAATACCTAAATTTGACCGATTTTTATAAATTTGACCAACTTATGAACAACCGAATGATTTGAGACATATTCAGTCATTTTTTATCTTTGGCGATCTTTTTTGCTTAAAGATGATTGATATTCGGTTATATATATTTAACTAATTTTCTGGTAGTAATGGTTTGGGTTTGCTCACATGTATATATTGTCACCTTTAAGGGGAGTTTATCTATTAATAAAATTAACATTGTAATCCGTGAAACACGAGCCAGTTTTACATACACATAATTTATACAGTATTTTGTGATTTTTTGCGGGGCCTGTGATATTTAGATGTAAATAGTTGTAATACTAATTGTCAATTGTAGTTTGCTCACGCTAGGAGAAATTATTTGGACAGTGATTTATCAAGATTTCACCCATTCCAACTTTTTGAGTTTGGTTAGACACGGGGCTAGCGAGTAAAATGTTGGTTCCATTTTTATTTCAGATTTTAGACGATTTTTTAAAATCCAAATTGAATATCTCTTGATTTTATTTCAAGAATTCAAAAAAATCCTTTAAAAATAAGGTTTTATAAAATAAATATGCCTATTGTACTCAGGAGCAGTAACAAAGACAGAATCAAAAATTAAAGGTGGCCGATTTTATATTCTACTTCTAAAAGTAAAAAAAAAATTAAAATATTGATTATAAAATAGATTAAAAAGCAAAGAAAAATCTTAATAAAGCTCTTGTTACATTGTTACTAACTACTAAATTCACTAGAAAAATGGTTAGGGGGGTTTATAACTTTCAAAAATATTTTAAAATCATAAAAGTTAGAAGACTAAAAGAAGAAATAATGTTAAAAAAGTGTAAAACACAGAAAAAATACGTAACAAGAATTGAAAACCCTAATCTCTATGGAGAATCTCATGACATATAACAAACTACGCCGAAAATACAATTTATGAAACAAGTATACTAAAAGGTTAATACTGAGAATTTTAGGGGGCAGGGCTTCGTCTCTGTGTATGGGTCCTGGACTTCCGGGCCAGAGGCGCTGCATTTGATCTGAAAGGTTCTAATACTCGGTCTAACTTCAAACTTGTACTTTTGCATCATTTTAGTATGAAATTTCTTTTCATTCCAACTCTAAATTTTGACCCTTTTTAATATTGCACCAAAAATTATACCAGATTTGTAAAACTTTTGTTAATTGCAATAATATTACACTTATACTTCTTATATAAAATAAAGTTGTTCCATCTGTGTTCTACCTACTTTAGTATTTTTATATTTTATTTTGTAAGTAAGCAATAAAAAAATATATATAGTAGAAGAATGTTGCAATTTAGTGTGTGTAGGTTGAAGCTCAATATAAACATGATATAATTTTTATATTATTTTGATGTAAATTTCATATCAAAATAATATGATACATTAGAAATGCTCTACAGACCAGGTTCAAGGTTTTTCACATACAACCATCCTCTTCAATATTACATTTATCCAAAATTGTATATTCGAAAAGAGCTCCTAATGTTACAGCGCATGCCTTTTTTCTTTCAGTAGCTAGAAAATCCTTATCACACCCAATACATGAGTAGTCGCAATTGTGTTTTTAAACTTTAGTGATCAAATGGTATGCACAAATCAAAAAAATGAAGTTTTGAATAAGATGGTAGTTTTTCTAAACATTTCATTAAATCTTCAAGTAGTAATTTTATAAAAAATATAAGATGTAGTCATATGAGCATAACCTGAAAAAATTATTTAGGAAAGTAAATTGGGTACAAATTAAGTGATAGTGGAATCCAAAATAGAATAATTATAATTTATACAAATACTTTGTCGCATGGCATCCCCAAATTGTGAAAAAAAACACAAACCTACTCGAAAAATCTATTGTCAAAACCTTTAGAAAGTAGGTGAAAATATTATCAAACCATAATAAGATTAATATAACATACTCATTTGTAATAGTTATTAGGAACAATACATTTCTTTAATTATATTGTCATAGGATAGTTCAGACTGCAACAAATCACTCATGATTGAGATAACAGTTTAAATAATAAACAAAAATGATATTAGTATTTGGTGAGGGTGTTCTTGTTTATATTAATATACACAAAATTAAACACATGAAGGCTAAGTAGAATATAATATGTTATTGGATCTGGCGAGGTAAAGACGTGCCAATCAAGAAAATGACCCCAATTTCATCTAACTTGAGCTTGCACAAAATTGTAGTCTTTCCAACTACATCCAATCCGACCAATGAGACAACTAAATAGAAGAGAAGGGAAACGCGTAACCAATGAGAAATCGATGTGAAGCAGATTCATCTTGGCGTAGATATTTTAGCAAACATGTTTAATACGACGAGTTTCCAGTTGATGTTTGAGACATAGATGCTAAAATCAAATATTTACCTTTGAACGAGAGTTGTTAATTGCAAAAATACCTTTTTCTTATTGGGAAAATAGCTGAACACGTGTGAAATGAGCTGAAGAATACTCGTAGAGACGTAGATAACAGGGGGTCCTTAAATAACATAAAAATACAGTTGGTCCTCTGATGCCTCGCATTGCGTAGTTGAGCGACATACACCACTTCGTTTGTAACAACAACTGGAGGCCGCCCTCATCTCCTTGAGACATCATCCTTGTATCCTAGGCACAAACAAAGCGTAAAGAAAGTGCTGGTATGGCTGAACAAAGTTGGTGACGAGAACGGCAGGAAAAGCGGTTTTGTAGACTAATTGGAAAAAGTTTCTCTTAAGCATTAGCAGAAAAATCATCAACATTGTATGCTTTAAGATACTGCAACTAAGATCTAGTTATATTCGAGAAATTATCAGAATAATCCTGAATGTATATGTTGCCTTTCCACAATAGACGGCGGCTCCACTCTGACCTATTATCATTATGGCATTCAAGATCATCCTGCAAGATAGAGAAATGGAAAAGACAGTCAAGCATAGGATGAGGACAAGCAATATAGAAAGTAAAAAGTAAGCCATTTCCCTACAAAGAAAGAGCTCCATCTACATCAATGGAAAATGCCGTTGAAAAAGGCGTCATGGCATCTTCTGCTGTCTTTTCTGTTAAGGAACTAGTTACTCTAAAATCTCAAGTTGTTAAAGAATGACCATTTTCAGGATTTTATATTATTCTAACACTCCCCTCACTCAAAAGCCCATTTATGGGTCGAAAAATGGATCACGGACGCCCATCTTTGGCCCCCTCACTCGAAAGCCCTATTTATGGGTCAAAAAGTGGATCACGAGCGCCCATCTTCGGGGCTTAAATTTGCCTTTCGTGTCCCTTATAAATTGTGAGAAATGTTGGGGGTGGCAGGGATCGAACCTGAGTCATCTGCTAGTCTGAGCTCTTACACCATGTTAATGAACCGGTTACTCTAAAATCTAAAGGTGTTAGAGAATGACCCTTTTCGGGATTTTATATTATTCTAACACCAATCAACTCTAGTGCTCCATCAATTATAGTTGTGATGCAGGACAAGAACTCCAGTATTTTGAAGATAAAATTGATATGAATATACTTGCAAGGAAAATAAGGGAGGACAATAACATGATCATGCTGACTGATAAACTTGACATGAATATACTTGCAAAGAAGTAAGGCAAGGAAGTAAGGGAGGAGAAGAATATAACAGCAGTTTGAGTTTTGTAGTGCACGAGCATGCTCAAAAGCTGCATGATCATGCTACTTCTATTTTATATTTTATTCTAAGCAGGATTTGTTTAATATTATTTTGGGGTTTATTATCCTTATATAAACAATGTTATTATGTTATAGAGGAGAATTTTTGATTGAATAAAAACCCTAACTGTTTTCTCTTTATCTTTCTTGTAGTTTCAAGAATTTTTTCTTGTGAATTCGAGGTTTGCCTTGTAGATTCAAGGTGTTTGAGGATTTTTCGTTTGAGAGTCCTTACGAGGATTAATGTTTGCTTAACCCTCACCTCCGTGCTACATCAAGTGGCATCAAAGCAAGGATTTTACATCATTCTACGATGACCGGTAAAGAATTGGCCATAGATTTTAACAATGGTGATCATGAGATTGCTAATACGCGGGCAATTGAAGGTTTGAGATAGTCTATGATAAGATTGAAAATGATGTTTCAACAATATATGGAGGTCGGAAATACAAGAGCCAACAAAAATAGAGTTGAAGGATTTTGTCTCAACAAGTATATTGGTTCTGGTCATGAAAACAATCAACATCCTAATAATTACAAGATTCGAGGAGATATACTGTTATTCCATAGGAGGTCAGGAATTAAGAAATTCTTAGACTGGATTTCAGAGGTTGAGCGTCTCTTTAAGTTTACATATGTTGATGAATATAAACAAGCGAAACTGGTGGCTTGTAAATTATAAAGTGGCATTTTTGTATGGTTGGAGAAGTTGCAAACAGAGAGAAGACGTAAAGGCAAAGCACAAATTCAACCTTGGAGGCGAATGAGGCGATTGATGTTTGAGAGGTTTTTACCAATGAGTTGTGAGTATAGAATGTGATAGGGATAAATAAATTATGATTGTATAATTAAATACTGCATTAATTGTACAAGCTGTGGGCTGCTAGGCCCAATAAAAAGATATATGATACTCAGACCAGAAAGGTTAAGCCTGATGGACCAGATCAGGTCTGATGGAATAAAACAGGCCCAAAAGCCCTGATTATTAATTAATTTCGTAATTAATTAATAAGGGACAAAACAGATGTTGAAAAGAGTCCCGATAAGGATATAAATCTTTGGAGATTAGCCTCAAGGGGACCTAAAAGGATAAGGAATCAGTTTCCTACTATCTAGGACTCCAAAGTCCATTCTAATTATGAGACTTGCCCACCAAGTCTCCTATACCAAGTCCAATTTAAGGACTCCCAACATCTATATAAGGGGCCTCACCCCACAAATCAGAACTACGTTTTTTGGCTTGATTCTCTAATTCACAGAGATACGTAGGCATCTCGTAAAGGCAGAATTAAGCTACGATACACGAGAGCAGCCATTAAAGGCCTTGAGCTCCCGAATCTTAGTAATAAATACAGCAAATAACAACCTTAGTTTTTTATCCATAACATTTGGCGCCGTCTGTGGGAAAAACAACAACAACCATGGCGAGAACACGGAAAACAATTGGAGCTCTAGAGGAAGGAACACCATTAGAGACAACCCATGTGATTTCATCAACCGTGGAGGTTCCTCCCCATTCAACTTATGCATCTACTCAGGAGGAAGCCCAGACAGGGGCAACTCAACCCCAGCTACAAGGGACAACTCCCCCGATTCAAGGTACGAATCCTCAAGTTCAACAAATACATATACCTGTGAATTCTCGACCCGTCGGGTATGAATATTCAACTATTGTTACTACTAACCCCCCTTATGGGATGCCCCTTCACCCTGAGGTTGGAGGAAGCGGATATACTGGGCGAAGCGAAGCACGAGGGCGGTCGCCCCCCTATATACGAGGTTTGGATCCTATCCCTGAGGATCGGGAATTTTCTGGTCCATACACTGAGAGAGACTCCGAATCTTCGGATGATGAAGTGGCCCCGAGAAGGAGGCGTCCTGGAAAAGAGCCAATGGCCGATGGAAGGCAACGCCCCCAAAGCACCCCAGGGGCGAATCCCCAAGAAGTGCAGGAAATGATCAGGGCTCATGAGGCTGAAATCCAAAGGCTGAGGCGTGATTTAGAGGCTCACCAAGCCACCAGACCCCACATACCTCCTAGGGGGAGAAATCCTCCTCCTATCATAGACCTGGATGGTCCGGTAAGAAGAAGGGCTGCTGTCCTAAGAACTGATCCAAGCAATCTCCTTCCCCTTGGAGATCCTGATGATCCAACTCCACCCTTCATAGAAGAGATAATGAATGCCCATATCTCAAGGAAATTCAAGATGCCCACTATCAAAGCCTATGATGGCACGGGAGACCCCGCTAATCATGTTAGGACATTCTCTAATGCACTGCTGCTGCAACCCGTGAATGATGCTATAAAATGTCGGGCCTTCCCTCAAACCCTGTCGGGTATGGCTCAAAGATGGTACAGTCGCCTACCCCCAAATTCTATTGGATCATTCAGAGAATTAAGTCAGGCTTTTATTAAGCAATTCATCAGTGGAAGAGTCCATGAGAAAAGTTCAGCATCTCTTATGAGTCTTGTGCAGGGAGCTAAAGAATCCTTAAGAGATTACCTGAATCGTTTTACAAAGGAGGCTTTAAAAGTCCCAGACCTTGATGATAAGGTAGCCATGATAGCACTGCAACAAGGAACTAGGGATGAGTTTTTCAAGATGTCTTTGGCCAAACGACCCCCTGAGAGCATGTTGCAGCTCCAAGAGAGGGCAGGGAAGTATATCAAGGTTGAAGAAAGTATGAGGAAGATCGTAGTAAGTAATGAGCCCACTGGAGGCAAGAAACGAAAAACTGATTTGGAGTATATCGCTAAGGACAAATATCCTAGAACTGAACAAAACCCTGATTCAACCCCCAAGAAGGGAGGACCTGGGCAAAAGTTCACTGAATACGCTAAGTTGAATGCTCCCAGAAGTCAGATTTTGATGGAGATTGAGAAAGACAGAGATATTCGCTGGCCTAAACCCTTGAAGGCTGATCCCGCCAAGCTAGATAAGGGCAAGTATTGCAGGTTTCATAAAGATGTTGGCCATGACACCGATGAGTGTAGGCAATTGAAAGATGAAATTGAGTTTTTTATTCGAAAAGGAAGATTGAACAAGTATACTGGAGATGGAGGGGACAGAAATAATAATGGAAGGAAGAACTTTGAAGATCGTAGGAGGGACCAAGACGATCAGGGGCGAAACCCCCAACCTAGAGGACCAGTTATAAACACCATTTATGGAGGGCCGAGACCTCGAGGGCCTGTGATAAACACGATCTTTGGAGGTCCAACTGCTGCTGGATTGTCCAAAAATTCCAGAAAGGCATATACTAGAGAGGTTATGCATATTGTTGGAGAAGCCCCGAAGAGGGCCAGGACAGAAGTAACATTGGCTTTTGATGATTCCGACCTAGAGGGTGTGAAGTTTCCCCATGACGACCCGCTGGTCATAACACCAATAATAGGAAATAGCCCGGTTAAGAGGGTCCTTGTGGATAATGGTGCTTCTGTGGATATCTTGCTCCACGACACCTTTCTAAGGATGGGGTATAACGACTCCCAGTTAACACCAACCGACATGCCGATATATGGATTTGCTGGAGTAGAATGTCCTGTGGAAGGGATAATCAAATTGCCAACCACCATAGGTACGGAGCCAAGGCAAGCAACGCAGATGCTGGATTTCGTGGTGGTAAAGGCTAGTTCAACTTATAATGCTATCATGGGGAGAACAGGGATACATACCTTCAAGGCAGTCCCCTCTTCCTACCATTCAGTCATGAAGTTTCCCACCCGAAACGGGATTGGAGAAGAGAGAGGAGATCAAAAAATGGCTAGAAGCTGTTATGTGGCCTCTTTGAGGGCAGATGGAGTCGGGGGGGAGGTTCTTCCTATTGAAGATATGGATGTTCGAGAAAATGATGAGAATAGAGGAAGGCCAGCAGAAGAATTGGTTTCGGTTCCTTTAGACCCCGAGAATCCTGAGAGGACGACTTTCATTGGAGCCACATTAGAGGAGCCCCTTAGAGGGAAGTTAGTGAAATTTTTGCAAGAAAATAGTGATGTGTTTGCATGGTCAGCAGCTGATATGCCAGGCATAGACCCGGAGTTAATTACTCACAAGCTAAACGTAGATCCAAGCCGGAAGACAGTAAAACAAAAGAAAAGAAATTTTGCCCCGGAAAGACAAGAGGCTATAAAGCAGGAAGTGGAAAAGCTCTTAGAGGCTGGTTTCATTGAGGAGATTCAATTTCCGAAGTGGTTAGCAAACCCTGTAATGGTGAAGAAGGCTAATGGAAAGTGGAGGATGTGTATAGACTTCACCGATCTGAATGATGCATGCCCCAAAGACTGTTTTCCGCTGCCTAGAATTGATACTTTGATTGATGCCACCGCTGGACATGAGATGCTGAGTTTCATGGATGGGTTTAGCGGATACAACCAGATCAAAATGCATAAGGATGACATTCCAAAGGTATCATTTATCACTGACTTTGGTGTTTATTGTTATCTTGTTATGGCGTTTGGTCTCAAGAATGCAGGAGCCACCTATCAAAGGTTGGTAAATAGAATTTTTAAGGATCTTATTGGTAAGACTATGGAAGTCTATGTTGATGACATGTTAGTCAAGAGTCTAGTAAAGACTGATCATATAGCCCATTTAAGGGAAGCTTTTGAGGTCCTGAGGTACCACAAGATGATGTTGAATCCGACGAAGTGTGCTTTCGGAGTAGGATCTGGAAAATTCTTGGGATTGATGGTCTCGAAGAGGGGAATTGAGGCAAACCCCGATAAAATAAAGGCAATCCTGGACATGGAACCCCCCAAAACTGTCAAGGATGTTCAGAAGCTCACAGGAAGGGTTGCTGCGTTAGGACGATTCATCTCCAAGTCAGGAGACAAGTGCTTGTCATTTTTCAAGTCACTAAAGAACATCAAAGACTTTGTATGGAGTGAGGAAAATCAGAAGGCATTTGAAGAGTTAAAGAAGTATATGGGCCAGGCCCCGTTGTTGGCCAAGCTAGTTCTGAATGAAGTTTTATTCTTGTACTTGGCTGTTTCAGAGAGCGCCTTGAGCGCCGTGTTGGTTAAGGAGGAACTGAAAGTCCAGAAACCCGTATACTATGTCAGCAAAATTTTGCATGGTGCTGAGTTGAATTATTCAGCCATTGAGAAATTCGCTTTAGCCTTGATAATGGCTTCAAGAAAGCTGCGTCCTTATTTTCAAGCTCACCGGATTGAAGTGCTAACAAATCAGCCACTGAGAAACATCATTCACAGTCCCAAGGCAAGTGGGAGACTGATTAAGTGGGCAATAGAGTTGGGAGAGTTCGATCTCAAGTATAAGCCGCGCACGGCTATAAAAGCCCAGGCACTAGCTGACTTCGTGGTGGAATGTACCATACCCAACCAAGAAGTCGGGGGGCAGGAAGATACCATACCTCAAGACAAGGGAGTCAACAATGGGGACAAAGAGAAGGATGATAAAGAATATTGGGTTCTCTATTTTGATGGGGCATCAAAAACAAACTCCAGTGGAGCAGGATTGGTTTTGCAAAGCCCTGATGGATTCTTAATTGAGTATGCTATGAAGCTAGACTTCCCAACCACAAACAATGAGGCAGAGTATGAAGCCCTGATAGCTGGCCTTGGTCTAGCTGGGACACTTAGAGTCAAAAACTTAAAGGTCCGTGGAGACTCGAAGCTGATCATATCCCAGGTAAAGGGAGAATTTGAGGCAAGGGATGAAACGATGGCTAAGTATGTCCGCCTAGTAAGGGCTGTGATGACCCAATTTAATGAATGCCATGTTGAACACATTTCAAGGGAAGAAAATGTTAAGGCAGATGCGCTATCAAAGTTCGCTTCGTCTGAGATTGAAGAAAGTTCAGGAAGTGTGTACTTCCGTGTTTTGAAGACACGAAGCATAGATGTTAAACTAGTGGCTCCCATAGGCTTGGGGACGTCATGGATTGATCCCATCAAGGCTCACATTCAGACCGGTTGGTTGCCAAGTGATGCAACTGAAGCACGGAAGTTAACTGTTCGGGCACTAAAGTACTCTTTGATAGATGGGATTCTTTACAAAAGATTTTTCGTGGTTCCCTACTTGAGGTGTCTCAGGCCCGATGAGGCACGCTTGGCTCTTGAAGAAGTGCATGAAGGTATTTGTGGACAACACTTGGGGGGCAGGGCCTTGACTCATAAGATAACCCGTTTAGGCTTCTATTGGCCAGAAATGATGGCTGATGCCAAAGAATATATGAAGAAGTGTGATCGATGTCAGAAGCATGCACCAGTTGTTAGACTACCCCCCGAGATGCTGACCTCTATCAACTCCCCAATCCCCTTTGCTATGTGGGGGATGGATATTCTAGGGCCTTTCCCTATGGCCACAGCACAAAGGAAGTTTCTGATTGTAGCCATTGATTATTTCACTAAGTGGATTGAAGCCAAGCCCTTGGCCAAAATCACAACTAAACAGGTTGCACAATTCCTGTGGGAAAATATTATGTGCCGATATGGAATTCCTCGTATCCTCGTCACTGACAATGGAACACAATTCAACAACGAGGAATTCAAGAAGTATTGTGAAGAAAATGAAATTGAGTTACGGTTCACCTCTGTGGCTCACCCACAAGCTAATGGGCAAGCAGAAGTAGCGAATCGAATAATCCTGGATGGATTAAAGAAAAGGATCGAGAAGTCAAGAAATAATTGGGTGGATGAGATACTTCCCATATTATGGGCCTATAGGACTACCTGTAGAGTTACGACAGGAGCAACTCCCTTCATGTTGGCGTATGGGGCAGAAGCAGTAGTTCCAGTAGAGATATCACATTCCTCTCCAAGGATTCAGGCTTTCAATGCAGAAGAAAATGAGGAAGGGCAGAGGTTAGCCCTGGATCTGATCGATGAAGTGCGAGATACGGCACATGTAAAGGTAGTAGAATATCAGAAAAAGGCTTCATTCTACTACAACCTAAGGGTTAAAGAAAGGTTTTTTAAACAAGGCGATCTAGTCTTGAGAAAAATAGAGGCTTCTGGTGTCGGACAGAAAGGAAAGCTAGCCCCAAATTGGGAAGGGCCGTACATAGTCAAGAGCGTTCAGGGTAGAGGAACCTACAAGCTAGAAACTATGGATGGTTTTGAAGTCCCGAGGACCTGGCACGCACAAAACCTGAAGGTTTACTACGTGTAAGATAGGCGAAGTACGATTCTCACTTGTCATTATGACAAGTAGGTTTAAAAGCACCTTGAAGCTTTGCTTGCGTAGGATTTTATATTCCAGTAGAATTTACTTTGTCTAGTTATTATTAATTAGGGTCGAACCCATGCTATGTAAGGTTTTGAAAAACCAGACTTCATATTAAAGAGTTTGAAATTATTTCAATCTAAGGATGTTTAAGATTCAAATGCATATTAAGATTGTAAAGTCAAAACAGAAAGAGGCAAGAAAAGTAACATATAGAATACAAGCCCCGAAGGGTAATAAGTTCTGAATACGATTAAGTCAATACATAGAAAGCCACAATGGGCCAAACAAGAAAAACAAAATACTCAAAGATCCTTGAAGAAGTCATCATCGATGTTTCCTTCATTGGCAGCAGAAGAAGGAACTGGAACAGGATCAGCACCTCGAGGAGAAACAGCTTCGGCCTCAGCAGAAGAAGCAAGAATAGGAGAAAGAGGGATATCATCAAGAAGAGGCTCTTTCCCAGGAATATCAGGGACTGGATAGGCAGTGAGAGTCACCTCCGGAATCTTCTTCCCAATCTCCTCTACTATCTGCTCCCAACAGCTAGAAAAGGTCTCTGGGAAGTTAGCATCGTACTCAGCATTTAGGACATCCTGAAAGTCCTGAGATGCCTTATACTCAGCTATCACCTCAGCTCGGGCCCTTTGAGCATCCAGCTCCAGCTTACGAACTTTCTCCTTCTCGTCCGCCAGCTCCTTCTCTACCTCATGGAAACGAGTGAAGTTGGCCTCGGAAGCCTTGAGGTACCTATCCCTGTCCCTCTCAGCAATAATTAGGCTGGTCCTCACATCCTTCAAATTGTGAAGGGCAGCCTGGAGATAGGTATTCATCTGCACGAACATATCAAAGTACAGTAAGTAATAATAATAAAAAAAATAGTTAAAAAAGGAAGAGGCTTACAGAAGCCACGGCCTGAGCACCCAGACGTTCAATCTGTAGGTCATCAGAAGACTCGACGATCTCAGCCCTGTCACGAGGCGTGATCACACTCTGAGACCAAACGGCGGCAGCCTCGGAACTCCCTACCACCGTGTCCCTCCTCTGAAGGCCCCAAGTGACGGTGAAGGGAGAGTTATCTTCATCAAGGCTAGGAGGCCTCTGGGATAAAAAAGTAGGGACGGCCTCCTGAACCGTGACTGAAGGGCCGTCACCAATCCTAACCCGCTTGTCGCGGTGGCTCTCAACAGCAGAGCCCTTGGCGGCACGGGCCTCCCGCTTCTTGAAGATCGTGTCCAAAGCGGCCCTAGCTGCAGGCAAATACGAGCACGTAAGAAAAAGGACAAATAGAGAATGGAGGAAATGGAACAAAAAGGGGAAAGAAATACCCTCGGGACCAAGGTCACTTAGACCTAAACCTTGCAAATTACCCTCTGAAAGGATGAGAGCGCAATGGTGCAAGTTATCAGCAGTAATGGCCTTGATGGCCGCATCCTCATCTATCCCCAATTTTAGGTCTCTTAAAGACCCGTCTATACTTTTTGAGAAGTTGGGCCTGAAAAAATGGTCCCAA
The DNA here is from genome assembly GCF_009905375.1 of Apium graveolens. Lineage (NCBI taxonomy): Eukaryota > Viridiplantae > Streptophyta > Magnoliopsida > Apiales > Apiaceae > Apium > Apium graveolens. The sequence goes on from NC_133653.1 coordinate 230,114,194, forward strand.
CCCTCCTCGGAATCCAGAAATATATAAAACCACTCACTCTTCCATGTTGGATACGAGTCGGGATTGGTGCCAGAAATAAAGCAGGAACGAGCCAAGGATCTATGAACTATTTTGACCCATCCTTGGTCCTTAGAAGCATTTACAAATTTAAATAAATAACGAAAGACACAAACATTTGGCTCAAAACCGTGTTTATGAGATTGGGCCATATAACAGTGAATAAAACGCCAAGAGTTGGGTGTGAGTTGGGTCGGACAGACTCGGGCCTCAGCCAAAAGGCGAAAAACAAAAGGATGAGGAGGTAGGCGAAAACCAGCATAGAAGGTTTCCTTATAGACCCGAATGGCCCCAGGTTTTGGGTAGCAGGCCCTATCATTTGGGCCTGGAGCCTCGGCCCTATAAGGGTGAGAAATGCCAAAAAGGCGGGCTATGGTACCTACTTGATCTGGACCAAATCTAGAAGGATAATTATATGCATCTAAGTGTAACATGTTAGGAAAGGCTTGCCCAAATTCGGTTAAAAGATCCCTAAGAGAAATAACTGAGGAATGTACAAGAGATTTTTTACCTCGGCTGGCCCTAGAGGGACGGGCAACAGCTTGGGGGACATGGGAGTGAGATGAATCGGAATCCGCCATGGATGAAGACAAAAACCCAGGAAGCTCTTGAAAGTAAGTAAAGAAGATGAAGATTCAAACGGAATCTTCAAAATAAGCCCAGAAAGCGGCGGAGTAGAAAGCCGGAAATCGCTTGGAGGTGGCGATTCTTGAGAGACTAATTGCAGAGTTCAAATTTAGAAATTTTTGAAAGTGAAGTGTGAGAAATGAACTCACACTCCACCTCTTATATAGAGGAGCTCAAAGATGCACAAACGGGCCTGGGCCTAAGAAAAAGGCGGGAAGCCCATAAGATTTGAATTTTGAAAAGATTTAAAATCAAAGTTCATTGAATGAATCAAGGCTCGAACAGCCTCAACAACGCCCAGGATGCATCGTCCCTAGACGTTGTTAGAAGTGTGGCTCCTAGGCGTGGTACAACACCACCCAGGAAGCATTTGTCCCCAACAACGCTCAGGATGCATCGTCCCTAGACGTTGTTAGAAGTGTGGCTCCTAGGCGTGGTACAACAACGCCCAGGAAGCATTTGTCCCCAACAACGCTCAGGATGCATCGTCCCTAGACGTTGTTAGAAGTGTGGCTCCTAGGCGTGGTACAACAACGCCCAGGAAGCATTTGTCCCCAACAACGCTCCGGATGCATCGTCCCTAGACGTTGTTAGAAGTGTGGCTCCTAGGCGTGGTACAACAACGCCCAGGAAGCATTTGTCCCCAACAACGCTCAGGATGCATCGTCCTTAGCCGTTGTTAGAAGTGTGGCTCCTAGGCGTGGTACAACAACGCCCAGAAAGCATCTATCTTCAACAACGCCCAGGACGCAAGTTTCCTAGACGTTGTTAGAAAGCTGTCTCCTAGGCGTGGGTGCACAACGTCTAGGATCTATGAATGCATCAGCCTCCAACAACGCCCAGGACGCAAGTTTCCTAGACGTTGTTAGGAAATCGTCTCCTAGGCGTGGATCAACAACGCCCAGGAAGCATCAGCCTCCAACAACGCCCAGGACGCAAGTTTCCTAGACGTTGTTAGGAAACTGTCTCCTAGGCGTGGATCAACAACGCCTAGGATGTATTGAGCAACAAAAGTTCTGTTTTTCTGATCATTTAATTAGAAAAATAAGAAAATTCCTTAAATATTTTTTGAAAAATGTTAATATTTTCAGAAATAAGGAATAAATCCAGAAAATTAAAGGATAAATCCCAGAAATTAGGAATAAATCCAGAAAAATTAAAGGATAAATCCCAGAAATTAGGGAAAAAATCCAGAAATTCCTTAAATATTTTCAAAAAATAGGGAAAAATCCTAGAAAATTAGGGAAAATCCCAGAAAATTAGGGAAAATCCCAGAAAATTAGGGAAAAATCCAGAAAATAAGGGAAGAATCCCAGAAATAAGGGAAAAATTCCTGAAAATTAAGATAATTCCTGAATAAAAGGAAAAATTTATTGTAAATGTGTAGGTCGCTCCACACTTTACGGAAAAATGAAACCCTATAAGGGAACGAATAGACTTAACTTCTGCGAAACCTAATCGATGTTTCCCAAAAGTTGGGGGGCAAATGATAGGGATAAATAAATTATGATTGTATAATTAAATACTGCATTAATTGTACAAGCTGTGGGCTGCTAGGCCCAATAAAAAGATATATGATACTCAGACCAGAAAGGTTAAGCCTGATGGACCAGATCAGGCCTGATGGAATAAAAAAGGCCCAAAAGCCCTGATTATTAATTAATTTCGTAATTAATTAATAAGGGACAAAACAGATGTTGAAAAGAGTCCCGATAAGGATATAAATCTTTGGAGATTAGCCTCAAGGGGACCTAAAAGGATAAGGAATCAGTTTCCTACTATCTAGGACTCCAAAGTCCATTCTAATTATGAGACTTGCCCACCAAGTCTCCTATACCAAGTTCAATTCAAGGACTCCCAACATCTATATAAGGGGCCTCACCCCACAAATCAGAACTACGTTTTTTGGCTTGATTCTCTAATTCACAGAGATACGTAGGCATCTCGTAAAGGCAGAATTAAGCTACGATACACGAGAGCAGCCATTAAAGGCCTTGAGCTCCCGAATCTTAGTAATAAATACAGCAAATAACAACCTTAGTTTTTTATCCATAACAGAATGCATATGAAACTCAAGCAAGATGATGATACAGTTCCGCAATATGAACCCGATGATGCTCACAATATGTGTTAGATATTTGTCCTTAACCAAAAATATAGTAACTTGTTGGGTGTGGAAAATATAAAAGAGTTTGGTTGTGAAAAAACTAAAAATTATTTGAAAAAATTTGAAGGAGGTGATCTATTGAATTTAGAAAATTTTGTGTTTACAAATTTTGAGGACGGTGATATGACCGAAGAAGATAAGATTGAGGATATTGAATAACACATCAAATAAATATTTGATGATGCCTACAAAGATGAGAATAATGGTGATTACGAACATCGTGATGAAGGCGTGCAAACACTAGTGTTCTTGGCTGACTATAACTTGGCGGATAATTTGCAACATCAGAGCTTAACTCGATCATTGCGTAAGGTGAGTCCCTAAATTGAAGAGATTGTGGTAGAGTATGAAAATTATGAGAAGTTGAACTGATGTGTGTGGTTCATGAAATTAAATTATCTCCACAAACTTATGTAGCACAATTTAATGTTGGTTGGGATAATCTGTTAGTTAACACTAGCACAGGTGAAAAGTATGTTATTGACATTGCTAGTATGAAGTACATTAAGGATGCTACCATTTCATATAATTTTGAAGTGGGAGCATGCCACAAAAGTAGAGAGAAAAAAGATGACTTCATTGATAATGATGAGAATTATGTTATGTAATCGTTGGAAGATAATGATGTCTTGAAGCAATCAAATGATGTGCGGTGTATCTTGATATACCATATGAGTTTTTCGATGCCGACTCTAAATTTGTTCTTGTGATGGTTAATCATGGTTGGTTTTGGTTGAATTTGTGATGATTTCGTGTCGAAAAGTCATTCTAGAGGAAAAAGCTAAGCACGAGATTCCAAAAGGAAACTTTTCTAAAAAGATACCACCATAGAGAATAAGCCAGAGACATGCGATATTTTAATTTTAGATGATAACTGGAGCTCGAGTTTCTTAAAAGTGTGGGAGACTGATGTAGGACAAGTGTCCCGGTATTTTTAAGATAAACTTAACATGAAGATACTTGCAAGGAAGTAAGGGAGGACAAGAACATCATCATGCTGACAGGCCGCATGGTCATGCTAAAGCAACAAAACATTCAAAAAGCTAATAAGGACGACAACATGATCATGTTGACGGGCTGCATGATCATGCCAAAATAGAAAAATATAACAACGGTTTGAGTTTTGTGGTGCACGAGCATGCTCAAAACCGCATGATCATGCTGCTTCAATTTAATATTTTATTTTAATTAGTATTTGTTTTATATTGTTTAAGGGTTTATTATCCCTACGTAAACAATGTTATTATGTTATAGAGAAGAATCTTTGATTGAATAAAAACCCTAAGAGTTTTTTTTTTATCTTTCTTGTGGATTCAAGAATTTTCCTTATGGATTCGAGGTTTTTCTTGTGGATTCAAGGTGTTTGAGGATTTCTCGTTTGAGAGTCCTTACATTATTAGCATTTTCTTACCCCCTCGGTTCCATTCTACGTCAAGTTATCGCGTCACGCATCAAGTCCCCTCTTTTACCAGCCTATGAAAATATTAAGGAAATAAAATAGGCGGCATGAGAGAGAGAGAGAGAGTGAGCGAGAGAGAGAGAGAGAGAAAATTTGTGGGAGTTGGAAGCTTCAACTTAAAATTAAATTATATTATATGAACCACTTATACAAAAATTGGATTGAAAAAAGTACTTCATTTCCATGGAAGTCTACAAATGCCTCCAGTTCTACTATACGCAAAAGAGCAGCATGGCTTTTTCCCAACATCTAATCTAAAAACTAGACATAATTCAAAGCTAAACAATATTTATCAAGTACAGTTAAGGAACTAAATAAGTTACAGAGTAAATATCATTCAATTCATCACCAAAATGAGGGCAAAGAGAAGAAACACAAATAATCTTGTTAAGGAAACTTGTATCTTGTCAACAAACAGTTGAATTATGTTTTTTACAGATACAAAAATTATGAAAGTTACAATAAGAATGTTGTTTAACAACTTTACAATTTAAATATATAAAAAGAATAACTCACTCAATCTTTTTCACATTTATTGGATGTAGTTGGCACGAAATATAACTGAATACGTACATGTGAAGATTATCAATTACACCTTAATGACTGGGTAGGAAATTGGCAAGAACAGCCTTAGAAGGAGCTAGAGCAAAGGTGCCCCTACTACTACTATAGTCAATCTATAACATGTACAAATTGTTTGAGGCATAATCTCTTAGTAAATATCGAATACCACAAGTAAAAATTATAATAAGGAATAAAAATGATTTATTTTCTAAACACTCTCGTTTATAAATAGCTTTTTAATTTATTATAAAAGATTCTAACTCAGAAAACATTATAAGCGGCACTGAAAGCAAAATCGTTGTTCGAGGGGGTAGAAGCTCGTCTAGGAACATGGGAAGAGACTACAAGACAATAAAGATTTAATCGCATATGTTTTGAAATAGAAGCATAATAATATAAGTAATTAGAAGTAATTCCAACATCCATTGCTAAAGAATTACCATCGAATAAGTACAAAGCAATAAATGTTAATTCTTTACCACCAGATAAATTTTCACCGGATAAATTTTTGCTATTAAAAGAAAACACTTCAACAACACCATGAACTGTGATTCTTTCATTCATTTCATAATATATAAATAAATAACATGCAAATTTCATAACAACATTATTCATTAGTTTCATCTTCTTAGAAGGGATTAAAATACATTAATCTGTTAAGCTTAAAAATGTAGAAATTAACAAGTTCAAGTCCCCATAATTCCAATTTTTTCTTTATTTGGGGTAAAATTCACTTACAGAAGCAGAAATACTGACATACACCTACCTCTATCGAACCTCCAAACCTAAATTACTTTATAAAAGAAGATTATCATCCATTGCCTATAATACATTAGATAAGCTCCTACCTTCATACCACCAAATCTTTACACACGGTGTCATACATATTATATTCAGCTAAAAAGATAAATAAAGCTATTAATATTAGGAAAAAACACTCAATTTCAGATCAAAATAACACAAACCCATATTAAGAAATAACACAAATAAAAAACGCAATTAAAGAATTTTTTTTATACTAAGCAGCTTGCTTAAGATCTTGAGGACAACCAGATTTGATAAGAACCTCCAGGTCTACAAGACTAAGAGACATAAGACCAAGAAAGTGATGGTGACTAAACAAAGTTGTTGACCCTAAGTAGAAACAAAAAAAGCAAAGATGCTTATGGGGAGGAAAAGCATCATGAGAAGTATTCGAGGACAACAACGAAGTTATGGAAGGCAAAAGAGAAGGTAAAGGGCGTTCTCCTGGAGGACATAAAAGTAAATTCACAAGGAATAAAATGTTTCCTCAAAACTCCTTATTGCCATTATATATATATATATATATGCTCCAGATTATTCGAATTGATGTTATTTTAGCTCCCGTTCTAAACTATATATTCATGTTGTCACCCAGTGGATAAATGATTTATTTGTACATGTATATGAGGAGCATTTTTTGGGTGTGTTAATATTGGTCTATGACATGTTATTCGATATTTGAAATTAAGGTGAAATAACATAGGTAGTGGTATTTATTGCCATGTTGAGAGAGATCTATGGAGGTTACTGCAAAAATATTTGTGGTTGTTTGAACTATTACAGAATATCGTAGTTTGTTCTCATATAATTTTGTTTTATAATTGTTATTTAAATTTAAATCTTCTTAAGTTTTAATTTTTAACATAATAACTCTTCCTCTTCCTCATTCAATATTAACAAATATATATTTTTAGATGTGCTAGGCACCGTCAGTTTGCATTTTATACAGAAACCTTACCAAGACTATTCGTTTTAGTCTATATCATTCTTTCACGCTGTGTCGTTTAAAGATGCAGTCATACACCAATATAAACCAACATGAACATACACGTTTTATAAATGCTATATATATATGGAATTATTAAATAAGCTCCAAAAAGACTATTTAAGCTCCAATTGTCTTGTAAATGACATAATTATCCATGCCAAATACAGATACAATGAAATCCACTACTGAAAATTATGGGCAAATGTGTAATAAAATATCTAAAATTTAAAAGTGGAGCTTAAATAGTAAAATGTGGAGTTTATTTAATAATTCCCTATATACATATATATACACACACACACATGGGGACTACTCCAATGAGAACTAATAACTTACATTAATTTAATAACTTATTTATTTTAATATTACAAACTCAGGCCTAAACATTTAATTACAAAACACTGTCATCATCTACTGTCACCCCAAAACTATCTCCACAACACGTTGCTAACACCACCACCATTACCACCACACTATATAACCACCTACAAAAGTATTATTTTTCGAACAAAAAATCAGCATATAACCACTACTGAATAATTGAGTCACCATTACAACACCACCACACACAGAATCACCAAAATGCTTAATGCAAATCACCGCAGATTGATGTAACTCACCAAAATTTCAAAGCAAATGACTAAATTTCAATAGAAGTCACTAAATTTCAACAGAAGTCACCAAATTTGTAAACACAAATCACAAGAATATTCCGTATATCTACACTCTACAATCATTATATTTTATTAAAAAATCACCAAAAAATTAGCCTAAATTACAGAATTCTACCAACACACTCTCCATATACATAAATACCATAATTAGACAGTAAAACATAAAAAAATTAACAATAGCCATAAAAAAAATCAACAACAATCACCGGATATTTAACAAAAATTACCAAATTCACCAGATGTTAGGTCACACTTTCACTGTAGAGGGGGTGAATACAGTGTTTATTACAATCAAATCAAACTTCAAGAACTTATGTAACAGAAAACAAACTTTATTGAAACAATAAACTCTGTTACAATCTGGAACTGTTAACTCTCAGTGATGAACAAAATATCACGAGAGCTGCTAGGGTTACAGTAAATAATATTCTCGATAATGATAACACTTATAGTGTAAACCCTATGTCTGTGTTTATATATTACACAGTTACAAGATAATCGCTAATTGATATGGAATATAATTCTGCTTCCTAATATATATCAATCAGATATCTTTCCTTCCAAGTATTCCATTCTTTACGGAATTCCTTCTTCATGCATATCTCTTCTTATGTTTATCTTGATCTTCTTAACTTTAATCAGCTACTGTCCTTATCTGATCGTCCTTCAGCATTTAAGTTCTGATATCTATCTCCTCATGCTTATCTCCTGATAACATAAGTACTGATATCCCTTAAGTTCTGACGTCCAGTATAAGTACTGATCAGTTAAGTACTGATTTGTTCTGTTCAAATAAGATCTGAAATCTAAACATAAAACATATTAGCCATGACATTATCAAATATATCTAACAATCTCCCCCAACTTGTAAATTAGCAAAATATACAAGTTTAACAGATATTTGATGATGTCAAAAACATTAAGTACAAATGCATGAGAAATAGACAAGATAACTACAACTTACAGTCCTTAAAGCTTTTACCAATTCAACTTCTGATAACAACTTTAGTCTGTATACACATCAGAATTTAAGTAGTTGTAGATCTTTGACTTGGCTTCATCATTTTCTGATCTCTCTGATGTCAGGAGTTGTTCTGAGATAATTCTTCAACAAACATTTCTCAGCATATCTGAGTTCATCAATCATTCTCCGTTTGACATCTTTAAGCTCTGTAGTATCTTCACCAGTTTGAAATATTGCAGCTCTGAGATCATTAATCTTTGCTCTTCTCAACTCCCGATCTAGTCTTATGACATAAGCTTTGTTAGACTCTAGATTGAATTCGAGCCCCTTAATACCAAGATATGTTCTGATCTGTGCAGTATTAGGCTTCATATCAACAATATCACCATTGTGATTTCTGTACTTTGGAACATATATGCTGTCAGACTTAACAGAATAAAGTCTTTTCTGTCTCTGAATCTGTTCTTTCAAATAATTTGCAGCAGTCCCTGTCAATCTGTCATCCACTTGAAGTAAGAATAATACATGCTCCAATTCTTCAAAATACTTCAATGGAATGGCATTTTGTCTGATATGATAAACCCTACCATCTGTCATGAAATACAACAAGATGTGTTCCTTCAAGTAGGTATGGTAAACCATTTGTACAGATTCCAATTGATTCAATCTTTCAGGAGTTGCTCCAATTCCTGGTTCACACAAGGAAGTTGGATCACTGGTAGTGTTGTGTACTCTTCTTTCATCAGCACTTCCCAATCCAGTTTTATCTCTTGCTTCCTTTCCAGTAACTACTCTAGCTTCAAAGCGACTTACAGTAGTCTTCAAAGGTTGAGTTTGTTTTGCTTTAGTGAATCCTGGTAGGAGTGTATTTGATCTTCCTTCTGATATCAAGTTAACTTGAGCTGTGTCAGAGGTTACTTGCTTCTTTTGAATATCAGAATTTTTAATTTCTTGACTCTGAACAACTTGAGTTGTGTCAGAGGTTGTTTTAAGAACTTTTCTTGAAGTCAGAGCAAGATTATCTTTGTCATCAGTAATTTCTTCATCTTCAGGAGGTACATAGACTTTAACAGGTTCACCAACCTTTTCTTTACCCTTGGATCTTGGATCTATCTTTGGTTGTGATTTAGCAAATGTTGCTTCAGTTTGTGCCTTTTCTTTAATCACAATACCTTTCAGTTTTGGAAGTGACTTTTTACCAGAAGCTTCGGATTTAGATGTGACTTTCTCTGATTTAAGTCTAGCTTCTTCTTCCTTTAAACTTTCCAAGTCCATTCCTGGATTTTCTTGAAGAAATAACTGTCTTGACATTTCTTCATCAAGATCTAGAAGTTCATCAGAATTTATTCTTTTACCAGTATCAGAACTTAATCTCTTCCCAGTATCAGAACTTATCCTGTGACTTGCAATTTCAGCATTTCTTGATGAGAATCTTTTACTTTGACTATGACCTCCACCCATTCCAGAGTTTCCTTGGTCATCTTTTTCATCATCCTTTCCTTGCAGTGTCTTGTCATCCTTGCATTTGGACTTAATCACTTTCTCCCCCTTTTTGGCATCAGCAGGAAGTAGAAGAGAGATAAGCAATTCCACTGAAGATTGGATTTCTGTCAGTTGTGATTGCTGAGAAGCTTGATTTTGCAGAATTTTATCAATCTGTGCTTGTTGGCGATCTTGAGTCTTCTCAATATAAGCAATCCTGTCCATAGATGGTTGAAAGAACTTTTTCTTATCAAGTTTCCAAACTTGTTCTTGTTTGGTAAAGTTCTCCTGAATTTTGTGTATTTCGGCATGAGTAGTTGAATGAAGACCTTGTAGATTTTTAGTACTCAATGCAGTGACACGAAGCTGAGCTTTGAAATCATCAGAATTTAACATTTCATCAGCTTTAGTAAAGTGCTCAGTAAGATGTAACGCAGATGGAATACATGAGACTGAGTTCCATTCCTTAGTCCACTCCTGTCCTGCAGGAGTTTCACTCCAAGGCACTGGTGGTTCCTCTGTAATATACTTCTGTACTAGTTCAGACTTTGAAAGAGGAATGTGTCCTGAAGGACCTGCTGCATCAGTATTTACAGTTGGAGCAGCATCACTAGTATCTCCAGCATGTGCAGCATCAGAACTTATAGAATCAGCATCATCTGATATAATAGCAGTGTGAGTAGCAATGGAGGCGTCAGCATCCTCTAATTGCTGATCTGATGCTAAGTTCTGATCAACAGCCAAATCCTGATGCTCACCTAAAGTCTGATCATCAGTGTCTAGATGCAGAGAAGGTGACTTAGATAATTCCGAAGTTTTAATAGCATCAGTAACAGTTGTTGGCAAAAGATTTGTTGCTGTTGGAGCTTCTAAGAAAATTACTCCAGGCACAACTAAGTGTTGATCAGCATTATCAGCACTTGTGCCTTGATGACCAAGAGACACAGATGGGAAATTAGCCTTGTCAGATACAGTTTCCTGAGATGGAGTGGATGGAGAAGAAGTAACTGGAGCAAATTCTTTTTCTTGTGAGATCAGAGATTCCTGATCCCCTTCCTTAGCTGCTTCCTCATCATCATCTGAAACTGGCCTTTTTGCCCTCTGTTTCTTGTATGTCCTTGGTAATTTAGAGTCCTTGGAAGTGTCAGGAATTGTCATTTTTCTAAGCCTCTTGAGAAGCTTAGATCCTCCAAGTTCAGAATCCTTCTGAGAAATCTTTTTCTCAGCTGCAGTTACCACAGGTTCTGAAGAAAGAATCGGTTCCTCAGAATCTGAGTCATCTCTCAAGGTGATCCTCCTCTTCTTCTGAGGTGTGTGAGAAACAGTCTTCGTTCTCTTTGGCTTGGAAGATGTAGGTTTCATATAGGACTTGAGATATGTTCTGAGAGATGGTTGAGAGGTTTGAGGTGGCTGAGTAGAGATGGTAGGTGCTGATGAACCAGGTTCTGATGTTTGAACATCAGGATAAATTGCAGTGTACTTAACAGGATCATAGGTGATTAAGGCTTGTTTGACAGATAAAGGTATTAAGAGGGGTCTTAACACAGCCTTTTTATTATCAGAAGATAATAAATCAGTAAAAGCTCTCTTAGCTATTCTGAAAGATGGAATGAGATCACCAAAATTTTGGGGGGAATTACAACAAAAATTATAAATAAGCTGACAAAATCTTGCAAAATATACAGTATTGCGATCTTCTGTCATCCTATCCCCAATAGAACCCAAAACTGCACGTGCATAATCAAAATCAGTGTGATTTAGAAGTGCATACCCGATTTGTTGGCTGAATATGGGAATTGCATCAAAATTTGTACATTTGTTGGCGAAAGCTTTGGTAATGCAATCAAAGAAGAAACTCCATTCCCTCCGTATGAAGGATCTCTTCAACTGTCCAAGCTTGGTCAATGTTCCTTCATATCCCAGACTAACCATCATATTTTGAAGAACTGAGTCATCAACAGTAGAATAAACACAGTCCTCAGGAAGCTGTAATGCCTGTCTAACCGTAGACAGAGTCACAACATACTCATTTTCCCCTGATGAAAATATTAAACTTGGGGACCCGTGAGCACCACCATTGTCATATACTCCACTCCTCCAAAACTCCAGTACTTGAACCCCAGAAATTGATGTAGGCTCAGTTAGAGCAAACCCAATATCAGAACTTGTGAGAAAGTCTTGAATAAAATGAAATTCAGAGGGTGCCTCTGTAGTGTGTAGTATCGCAGAGAAGTTATTAGGAACAAACTTTGCTCCATCAAAGAGAATGTCCTTGGGTGCCATTTTGTTTTGATACGAAAACGGTAACCTGTAATGTGTTTGAGAAAATGCCTCTGAAAAGAAAATCGTCAGGAGATGAGAGAGGTTAAAAGTAAAGAGAGAGATAAAATATAATGGTAAATAAAAGATTTGACAATCTTTGCTCTCTTTTACTTATACACAAAAAGTAACCGTTGAGGACACATGGCAGACATGCATTGAAAAGTAGTGGTAAATACCTTGACACCTGTTTTTCATAGAGAAAGCAAAAAGTAATGGGCACGGTAAATAAGGAATAATTACCACCCACTTGCAGTTTTTCAAGGAAAAACAAACCGTTTCACTTACCTAGATTCCATTAATCAAGGTGAATCAGTTTTAATTTAAAATTGAAACTGTTCCCACCAATTCAAATATTTTACTCTGCAATATTAATATTCCGAGAAAAAACTGTGTGTGAGAATGAGTAAAATCAATCAGTTAAGTAAGTACTGATAAAACATTTTCAGAACTTAAAATCAGACACAATTTATCAGAATATTTATCAGGATTTATCAATGCGTATCAAAATTTCTCAGAGACAAGATCATAAGACTTAAAACAAATTCCATTAATATATCAAAATAATACATTGATGAAATTGAAATTACATCAGAACTTTTACATTCTTGTCCTAAGCTTCTAAATCTAACATCAACAGCCTTAGTCCTAGCTAAGAAGCCTGACAACGCTGAGGATGAAGAAGAACAGGAAGAAGACGAGATTAAGTCATCTTCCTCTTCCTATCTTCGACAAACAAGATAGCGAGTCGAATGATTCGCTCTTGCTGATGGATAGCTTCCCGCCGTTCCGCTTCCAATCGATCAAGATGAAGCTGGTAGTCCATCTCGAAGAACAGAAGTTGGTTCAGCACCGCCTGTGGGACAGAGCCCCATATCTCTTCAGGAATGGCAGTTACATGCCACTCCTGCTGCCAGTCGGCGCAGCTAAGCTCCATATGAAAATTTTGGTAATTCAAAAACATGTTGTATCGAACCTTGATGCTTTTGAAAAAGAATATGAAGTTAAGATTGTGAGAAAAATTGATGAAAGGGCTAAATTGAAGTGGCTGATTATATAGGCAAGAGAATGCCAGGAGACGCGAAGATATTTAATGCTGACAGATAGAGTTAAGTCTACCTCGTCTCCCTAGACTTGAAAAAGAATAATAGTCATTGGAAAAGGAATGTGCACATGTAACAAGAGTGAACTGTTCAAGGACGAGTGCCATTATATTTTAACCATAGACTATTAATCTTCCACTTCAACATTTCGAAATTAATCTGAGACTGTTACCAAATTTTACTCACAGATAAGTCAAGTAAAGGGTTAGACTGAAAAATCAGAACTTAGACCTATACCAGAACTTAACAGTCATCAGAACATAATGTCTTAACTCGAACAAGGAATATCTATCTTAGTAAGTTTTCATACAAGTTCTGAGTTATAGTCTTCAGGACTTAATCATCAGACCATATAACTAGAACGTGTCCTCAGAATTTGTGCAAAGGGACACAGTGACTGTTTGTCTAAAAGAACATAGACCACCACAAAAATTTCATCATTCATATGGAGTGATTTGTGTGTGCATTAAGCTAAATAACTAATAAAGAGTAAAGTCTGATTTACTTCAGTACATCTTAGAAATAAGTCATAATTAAAATTTTGCTAAAGAGCTGTCATTATCCTGAAACCTACTGATAAATGAGTTCATGCATGAGTCCACCTCAACTGTTTTTGTGCTAATTTTATGCATCTTTGAAATTCTCTTTTACAGTGGCTTCTCAGTGTAAGTGAGTCACGACTGCTTATCAGAATTTATGCTATTATCAGAGTATTTCTCCAGTAATCATAGAGTGTGAACAGTCACCAAGAAAAATATTTTGCTTTTCTAATGCATATTTACTTAATACCAGCTATGCACTTGGGTCGTCCCATTCACATTTTTACTCTAGATCTCAAAGGAGTACCTGATATTATTCTTTGATTCTTGTTCTTCTTCTTTTGATAAGTGAGGTTTATCAGCACTTAGTACATTCAGCAGTTTTACTAGAATCAGAACTTAAACAGATGAGTAGCATTATTCTAATTTGGAACTTAGTAATAAGATGAATAAAGTAAACTAAACGAAGCTCAAGTATCAGAATTTGCTTGTGTCATAAGATTTCCACAGAAATAATTACTTCTTTCATGGGATCATTTGTTTATTGAAGACTAGTAGGTCAGTATCTAGCACAATTATCCTCATAGGATAGAATGATTACTTAAACAGATATATCACTTATTAGAGTTAAGAGATATGTATCAGACAACAGTCAGTACTTAAAAACATTTATCAATTAATGCACAGAATATACAAAGAGATTAATTCTGTAAATACTGATCATAAAGTCTGATAACATAGAACAAGTTTAAGCAGATTTAGAGAAAGAACCTGAAATCATTCCAAGTTCATTTACCAATTTTGTAAAGGTAGCTTCACACAGTGGTTTTGTGAAGATATCTGCTACTTGTTGATCTGTGGGAACAAAATGCAATTCCACTGTACCTTCATCCACATGTTCCCTGATGAAATGGTACCTGATGCTGATGTGCTTTGTCATAGAGTGTTGAACTGGATTACCTGTCATAGCAATAGCACTTTGATTATCACAGTAAATAGGGATTTTGAAATATGTTAACCCATAATCCAGTAACTGATTCTTCATCCAAAGAATCTGTGCACAGCAGCTTCCTGCAGCAATATACTCTGCTTCTGCAGTTGATGTGGAAATTGACTTTTGTTTCTTGCTATACCAAGAAACCAACCTGCCTCCAAGAAATTGGTAGCTACCACTTGTGCTTTTCCTGTCAATTTTGCAACCTGCAAAATCTGCATCTGAGTAACCTATTAATTTAAAATCTGATTCTCTAGGATACCATAATCCTAGATCAGCTATTCCTTTAAGATACTTAAAGATTCTTTTTACAGCTGTTAAGTGAGGTTCTCTTGGATCTGCTTGAAATCTTGCACAAAGACAGGTAGCAAACATGATATCTGGTCTACTAGCAGTTAGATAGAGAAGTAAGCCAATCATACCTCTGTAATCAGTAATATCTACTGAATTACCAGTATCCTTATCCAGTTTTGTTGCAGTGGCCATGGGAGTGGATGCACTTGAACAGTCTTGCATTCCAAATTTCTTCAGCAAGTTTCTGGTGTACTTAGATTGACAAATAAAAGTTCCTTCTTCACTCTGCTTGACTTGAAGGCCCAGAAAATAACTAAGTTCTCCCATCATACTCATCTGATATCTTGACTGCATTAGTTTGGCAAACTTTTTGCAAAGTTTGTCATTTGGAGACCCAAAAATAATATCATCAACATAAATCTGGATCAAAAGTAAGTCCTTGCCATGGTTGAGATAGAACAGTGTTTTGTCAATAGTTCCTCTGTTGAATCCACTTTCCAGAAGAAACTGAGCTAAAGTCTCATACCATGCTCTAGGAGCTTGCTTAAGTCCATAAAGTGTTTTATCAAGCCTGTAGACATAATCTGGATGTTTGGAATCTACAAAGCCTGGAGGTTGTTCAACATATACTTCCTCTTCCAATTCTCCATTGAGAAAAGCACTTTTCACATCCATTTGAAAGACAGTAAACTTTTTGTGAGCAGCATAAGCCATGAATATCCTTATGGCTTCTAACCTAGCAACTGGCGCAAATGTTTCATCATAGTCAATTCACTTCTGTTGAGAATATCCTTTTGTAACCAGCCTTGCCTTGTTCCTTACAATTATGCCATCACTGTCAGTTTTGTTTCTGAATACCCACTTTGTACCAACAACCGGTCTATTCTTAGGTCTTGGCACTAAGGTCCAGACTTTGTTTCTTTCAAATTCATTCAACTCTTCCTGCATTGCTTGCACCCAATCAGCATCTTGAAGAGCTTCTTCCACTTTCTTTGGCTCAGACTGAGAAAGAAAAGAATTGTAAAGACATTCATTCGAAGTACCTGTTCTAGTTCTGACACCTGCCTCAGGATTTCCAATTATCAAGTCAGGTGTATGTGATTTTGTCCACTTCCTTGCAGATGGAAGATTTTCTCTAGAACTGGATGCTCCCCCATGATTCATGCTGTCTTCGGTTTCATTTTCTGATGCTCCCCCTGAAACTATGCTCTCTGAGTTGGATCCTTCAGCATTTAGATTTTCAGTACTGTTAGTACTTGGCTTATCAGAACTTGACGAATCAGAATTTGAAGAGCCAGATGTATGTTCTGATGCTTCTTGAGATGTGTTAATATCTTGAGTATGCTCCCCCTGCATTGGTGCATCTGCCTTTGACGTAGTCACCACAGTTTCAATAACATCAGAGTTTAATCCATCAGAATTTACAGTATCAGGACTTAGACTATCAGGACTTGAGGTATCAGAATATGAATCTTTATTTTCAAATCTCAGCTGATCATGATCAATGCAATCTTCAAGTCCAGTGATCTTCTTGTCATCAAAAGAGACATTGATAGATTCCATGACCACTTTTGTTCTCAAATAATAGACTCTGAAGGCTTTTGTAGAAAGTGGATATCTAACAAAGATTCCTTCATCAGCTTTTAGATCAAACTTGGATAGCTGTTCAGGATGAGTCTTGAGAACAAAACACTTACATCCAAATACATGAAAGTATTTGAGATTTGGCTTCTTGTTTTTCACCATCTCATATGGTGTTTTTCCATGCTTGTTAATGAGTGTTGCATTTTGAGTAAAACAAGCAGTCTGCACAGCTTCAGCCCAGAAATAGGTTGGAAGCTTTGCTTCTTCAAGCATTGTTCGTGCAGCTTCAATGAGAGTTCTATTCTTCCTTTCAACAACTCCATTTTGCTGTGGAGTTCCAGGAGCAGAAAATTCCTGCTTTATTCCATGATTTTTGCAGAACTCTTCCATTATCAGATTCTTGAATTCAGTGCCATTATCACTCCTCAAAATTTTCACAGAATCTTTGATCAATTTATCCAGATGTTTGACATGATCAATCAGGATAGATGCAGTTTCACTTTTTGTGTGCAAGAAATACACCCATGTGTATCTGGTGAACTCATCTACTATGACCAACGCATATTTCTTCTTTGCAATAGACATGACATTCACTGGACCAAATAAATCAACATGAAGTAGATAATAAGGCTCAAGAATTGATGATTCAGTCTTGCTCTTGAACGAAGATTTTCTTTGTTTAGCCTTCTGACATGAGTCACAAAGACCATCAGGAACAAACACTGATTTTGGCAGTCCTCTCACAAGATCTTTCTTGATCAGTTCATTTATCTTGTTGAAGTTTAAATGAGAGAGTTTCTTGTGCCAATTCCAGCTTTCTTCAGTTGAGGCTCTACTCACTAAACAGATTGCAGAACCATCAGAACTTGTTGAAAGCTTAGCTTCATAAATGTTACCACGCCTGAATCCCTTCAGAACAATTTTTTCTTTAGATTTACTAACTATTTCACAATGTTCTACAAAGAAATCAACATGATAACCTCTGTCACAGATTTGACTTATACTCAGTCAGTTGTGTTTAAGTCCTGAGACCAGAGCTACATTTTTAATGATGACATTCCCAAGATTGATATTGCCATATCCCAAAGTTTTTCCAATGTTGCCATCTCCATAAGAAACACTTGGGCCAGCTTTCTCCACAAAGTCTGATAGCAGGGTCTTATTTCCAGTCATATGTCCTGAACATCCACTGTCCAGAACTAAAATATTTTTCCTGTTGCCCTGCAATCAAAAAGACCACTAATTATTAGTTTTAAGGACCCAGACTTGCTTGGATCCTTTGGTCTTTTTAGGTTTGTTAACATTTGCAGCGGATTTAGCATCAGATTTTATGTTAACAATTTTCTTATCAGAACTTATACTACCAGACTTTGAATCAGAACTTACACTAGAAGGAACAACAGAAACTTTCTTTAAAGAAGGTTTTATTTGATAATAATCATAGTACAAACTATGATATTCCTTACAAGTATAAATGGAATGCCATAAACTACCACAATGAAAACAAGGATTTTGTGGTTTGTATCTAACAGACTGACTCTTAACTCCTGATTTTGTAGATAAGGAGTTAATATTCTTATTCTTCCTGCAAAAAGAAGCCAGATGGTTAGAACTTCCACAGTTATGACACGCTTTCCTAGAAGCATCAGGAACAGATTTATAGTTATTGCTTTTATTCACACCTTCCTTTCCATTCCTGTTTTTCCTAGGTGATTTTACCTTGTTTGCATTCTTAACATCTTTCAGCTTATGCTTAAGCTGCTTCTTTGTCATTAAGCCTATGTTAACTTCAGCTGTCTTTTCCTGTTTTAGTTTGTCAGAAGCTAATTCCTTTTTAACTTCTGATTTCTCATTTTCAGATTTTTCAGTTACAAACTTAACAGGTTTTAACTTCGGATTTTGCTTATCAACAGGCTTAATTTCTACAGTTCCTTTTTCATTTTTATTTTCTCCATAACCTAAGCCCTCTTTCCAGTTTCCACTGCTTAGCAAATTTTGAGTTGTTTTGCCAGAGTTAGTCCAAGTTCTGATAATCTCTCTCTCCTTTTCTAACTCAGTTTTTAGAGATTCATTCATTTTTAGCACTTCATCCCTAACATAAAAAGCATCATCTCTATCCTTCTGAGTTTGATGGAATATGACTAACTCTTTTTCTAAGAAATCATTTCTTTTCCTAAAAGCAAGATTTTCAGAAGTTAATCTTTCACATGTTAAAGTTTGATCTCTATAACTAACAAACATGGTTTTAAGATATCTTCTCAACTCATTAATATCATCAGTATGAAAAGCATAAGTAGTCTGAGGTACCTTTGTTTCAGCAGCTTCAGAACTGCTCTCAGAACTTGATTTATCAGCATTTGCCATCAATGCATAGTTCTCCTCACTTTCAGAGTCTGAGGTGTCTGTCCAGCTTTTCTGCTTTGTGACAAGAGCTTTGCCTTTGTCACTCTTGGTCTTCTTGCAATCAGGAGATATGTGGCCTTTCTCACCACAATTATAACATTTAACATTAGCGTAATCTCCTCTGTCAGACTTTCCTCCTCTTCCTTCAGATCTTCTGAAATTCTTCTTATCAGAACTTATGCCTTTCCTGGAAAACTTCTTTCCCTTCCTGAACTTCCTGTATGCAATCTTTGTGATTCCTTTCACCATAAGAGCACACAGCTTCATCATCTCCTCATCAGCATCAGTTTCCGGCAAGCTTTCAGAATCTGAGTCATCATCACTCTCAGAACCTGATGACTCAGTATCAGACTTTATGATAAGAGCTTTACCCTTGTCTTTCTTTGAGGAAGGTGGTTTGGGGGATTCCTCTTCAGCCTTGAGAGCAACTGTCCTTGACTTTCCTCCTTTCCTCTTGCTTCTTTGTTCCATCTCAAGTTCATGAGTCTTGAGCATTCCATAGATTTCATCAAGAGTTGTTTCATCAAGATTGTAGTTGTCTCTTATTGTTGTTGCCTTCAAATCCCAACATTCAGGAAGAGCTAACAGGAATTTAAGGTTTGTATCTTCAAGATCATATTCCTTATTAACCAATGACAAGTCATTCAAGAGTTTGACAAATCTATCATATACATCAGTCAATGACTCATTAGTCCTAGAGTCAAAGTGTTCATACTCTTGAGTGAGTATTGTCTTCCTGTTTTTCTTAACTGTTTCAGTTCCTTGACACCTTGTCTCCAGTGCATCCCATATCTCCTTAGCAGTCTTGCAGTTGATTACCCTGTTTGACATTACATTATCAATGGCACTATGCAATAAGTGTCGTACCTTGGCATCCTTAGCAATAGATGCTATATCTTCAGCAGTGTAATCACTCTTTTCCTTTGGTACGGTCTTTGCTGCTTCACCTGCAACTACAACAGCGAGCTTGGTAGGTTTGTGAGGCCCTTCCTTGATTCTATCAAGGTATTCTGGATCTGTTGCTTCCAGAAACATGGTCATCCTTACCTTCCATATCGGATATTCAGATGATCTCAATATGGGAACTCTGATAGTCTCATATCGATTCTGAGTTGATGTCTTTGATGATTCCTCAGTTTTGGTAGGCTTAGTTGGAGTTTCTGTGTCAGACATGATTGTGTTTGGATCTTTAACTGTATGTGTGTTAACAGAAGGCTCTGATACCACTTGTTAGGTCACACTTTCACTGTAGAGGGGGTGAATACAGTGTTTATTACAATCAAATCAAACTTCAAGAACTTATGTAACAGAAAACAAACTTTATTGAAACAATAAACTCTGTTACAATCTGGAACTGTTAACTCTCAGTGATGAACAAAATATCACGAGAGCTGCTAGGGTTACAGTAAATAATATTCTCGATAATGATAACACTTATAGTGTAAACCCTATGTCTGTGTTTATATATTACACAGTTACAAGATAATCGCTAATTGATATGGAATATAATTATGCTTCCTAATATATATCAATCAGATATCTTTCCTTCCAAGTATTCCATTCTTTACGGAATTCCTTCTTCATGCATATCTCTTCTTATGTTTATCTTGATCTTCTTAACTTTAATCAGCTACTGTCCTTATCTGATCGTCCTTCAGCACTTAAGTTCTGATATCTATCTCCTGATGCTTATATCCTGATAACATAAGTACTGATATCCCTTAAGTTCTGACGTCCAGTATAAGTACTGATCAGTTAAGTACTGATTTGTTCTGTTCAAATAAGATCTGAAATCTAAACATAAAACATATTAGCCATGACATTATCAAATATATCTAACACCAGAATTTTAACAAGAGTCACCAAAATTGAGGCTAGTGGTTATCGAAGATAGAGGTAATAGAGATGAATGAGAGAAAGAAAGGGGGATGAGGATGATGGTGACATATACATTTGTATGTAAAATTTTAAATTGAATGGTTTAGATTAAAAGAAATAAAAGGTTGTGATGGGTTCTCAGTTCTTATTTTAAGGTGAATTCTCATTTATTCACCTGTATATATATTTTCATTTCATATAATATATTTCAAATAATTAAGCAACATCACTTGAGAAATAGAGTGGTATATTAATGGGTATAGACGAAAAAGTAAATAAGAATATACTTGTAGATCATCTGCTTAGCCACAATATAACCTTTACCAGTGTGATGCATGATAAGTGGATTTTATATTTACTTGGAACGCTTCATATCGGCTTAAGTTGGTGTTTCGGACTCAAGTATTTGGTGTTTTTGATGTATTTTGTGTTGAGTCATTCCATGGCACTAGTCAGAGGTGGAAATGAGCTTTTAAATGATTATATGTTGATAAGAGATCAAGGAAGGAGTCGTGGAAGTTTGTACGAATGACGAAGCGCAAAAAGAAGAAAGTTGCAAAATTTTACAGAGAGCAGGCGCACCCGCACCCAAAGGAGTGCGCCCGCGCCCCATCTGTCAGACAGAGTGCGCCCGCACCCATATCAAGCGCGCCCGTACCAGCCAATTTTTGCAGAATCCTGATTTGATTATAATTTGGTTATTGCGAGAGTCCAGGTCAACCAGGGCTATCTATATAAAGAAAAGAAGACGTTTTTAAGAAGATGGAAGCCAGAGAGAACATAGAGAAGACCTAAAGCACACAAGATGGCTAAGGAGAAGAAGATTTAGTTTTCACTTTTATATTCTTCGATTTAGGCGATACTTTTGGATGCTTGTTTTTGATTTGTTCTAAACCCTAGTACTTTTATATTATATCGTAATATTCTGAACTTATTTATTATCATGTTTTCATTGGAACCCATGGCGACGATATGTTCGATCATGAACTAATAGTTGTCATGGGGTTCTAGCGGATTTATTTATGGATTTCAATAGTTGATTATTCTAAATCGTTAGTGTGTGGTGATTTATGATTTCCTAGTATGGTTGTACTTATTCTTCTAAGATGCGTAGCTAACATCTAAGTCGTTTGTTAATCTTTATTGAAGCGAAAGTGGATATAGAGGTTTAGAAATTGCCATGCTAGCATAGGTTTATGTATGTTGTCATGCATGATTCGTGGTGTAATTTTAACCATCTTACGTTGCCCTATGTAATCTCAATAGATAACTTGCTCATTAAACTATTATGTTTTCAAATCTTATAGACATATAGGGTCTAAGCATATTTGGTGTCTGCTCAACTTCTATCTTATTTGTGGATGTTTAGTAGTAGGGTATACGTATATCGAAAGATAGCGTATACTAATTTCATGTTATCTGATTAGTTGTCATCACCATCACATGCTACGATTAAAGGCATAAACTCTGAATGAAATATTTAATGAAGTTAGAATCTCATATTTTATCTCATATAAGTAAATCAGTTTTATTCTCTTAGTTAATGCATTCTAGTATAATCACTTTAAAAGTAATACTTGGACCAGCTCTCTCCTTGAACTCAGTGAACAAGGTAGAGTCTCCAGTCATATGACTTGAGCATCCACTATCTAGATACCATAGACTCTTTATGTTTCCCTGCACACATCAAAATCAAATCAAGTTGATTTTGGTACCCAAGTTTGCTTGGGTCCTGCCTTGTTAGCTTTTTTCTTAGGTTTCTTAGGCTTTCCATCATCAGACTTAGGTGATTGAGGATCAACCTTAGTACTAGGGGATTGACTGTGAATCTCATGATCAATTTTAGAATTATCATGCATATTTTGATTAACATGATATGTCATAGAATGTGCAAACATGTTAATTCAGTAAGGCATGCTAAATGACATTTGAGACATATTAAATGCAACATAATAAGAATTTTGTGCAAATGTCATATTAGCAAATTGTGCATTTAAATTCTGTGCAGGCATAATAGGCATGATACTCATTGGTAATGTGGGCATGTTGGGAAAAGAGGGAGGTGCAAACATGGGTGTAGGAATAACAAATTTGCAAATAACAGATAAATGATTAACACTACCACACTTCATATAAGTCTTTCTAGGTGCATAATTATCAGGTGTGTAGTTGTTATATTTGTTAATTCCTACTTTCCCATTCCTATTGTTTTTCCTTTTAGAATCTGACATGACCTCAATTTTTGACGGATAAACTTCACCATCCATCGACTCCACATCTGTTGATAAGCCATCAACCAATACAGGGTCCAGTTTCTTGTTGTCCTTTTTCTAGGCTTCTTCACAGGAAAACTCAATTCCTTGAACTTTGGAAATTTGGGCACTTACATTCCTCGATGATTTCCAAGCCTTCATCACCTCTTGCTCACATTTAAGTTGCTTTCTTAAAATTTCCTCTATCTTCAAGATTCAGTCAGTTCATCCTTTACAATCTTGCACTCTATTTTCAGTTTCTCAAACTCAATAAATTAAGTTTCTAACATAGCATTTCTCTCACTTACAAACATATTATTATCTTTATTCAATTATTTTCTTTTGTGAGTGATTTAACTATAACACACAAGTGATATAATTCTGTACACATGTCATTTATGGCATCATTACACTCATCTTTAGAAAGTTGTGCTAGGTTTATAGTGATTACCTGATTGCTTGAGGAACTGACTTTTGCTTCATCTAATTTGGCCATTAGAGCTAGGATGACATAGCTTATTTTTCTAAAATCTGCAAACAGGCTGCCACATTCCTTTTGTATACAATCAACCCATGTGACTGTCAAGTCGCTTTCAACTGCTATTTGAATCTGTTATCCATTAAGATTTCAGCTTTATCCGTTGATACTTCACTTAAGTTATCCGTTGAGTCTCTAATGGATTATCCGTTAAAAGTGTCTTGAGTCATCC
This sequence comes from Apium graveolens, assembly GCF_009905375.1. Taxonomy (NCBI): domain Eukaryota; kingdom Viridiplantae; phylum Streptophyta; class Magnoliopsida; order Apiales; family Apiaceae; genus Apium; species Apium graveolens. Next base: position 230,138,056 of record NC_133653.1, read on the forward strand.
ATTGAAGCTTTAAGTTTATCTATTGATGATGAATTTCTTAGCAGTTGACACTCTTTCACTTATACAAAATTACAAGGCATCTTCTATTTACAATTAGACAACCTATTTTCTATATCTTTCTAGTAGTCAACATGACTCATAATTCACTACAACTTCCAAACTTCTAATCTATTTGTTGCATACAGAAATGTGCTACAAACTTGTTAAATATAAGCTACTCCATCAATTGGTGGTTACAAAATCATTTAACTTATGTACTTAGATTGTTTTGTTAAGTTATCATCAAGCCTACTGATAAATGGATTTTATATCCATTTAGAACGCTTCATATCGGCTTAAGTTGATGACTTGATCTCAAGTATGTGGTGTTTTTGATGCATTTTTGTTGAGTCTTTGCAGGGCTATAACTAGAGGAAGGAATGGACTTTTTCTATGCTTTTATGATGGAATAAGATCAAGAAATGAAGGGTGAAAGCTTGCCATAGGAGCAGAGCGAGAAGCATAGAAAGCAGATTTTTTGGCAGAAGGCAAGCGCAGACGCCCTCTACCTTGGCGCGCCCGCGCTGCTTGAACAGAAGGCTAGCGTGCCCGCGCTCTGTCCTGGCACGCCCGCGCTAGGTCATGTAGACAGAAATCATGTTTTGATTCTGATTGGACGTTTCGTGCTGTCAAAGTAATCTGGAAGTATAAATATCACAAAGTATCAATCAGAAGGATAGAACGGAAGGGAGAACAACAAGTGGAGAACATAGGACGGCTAAGAAGAAGAAGATCTAGTTCTACATCTTATTTTTAGATTCTTCTAATTAGGCGATATTTTGGATGCTCGTTTCAAATTTGTTTTCTAAACCTTAATACTTTAATATTCTCGTGTAGTATTCAGAACCTTTTTACTATCATATTTTCACTGGAACCAATGATGATGAGCCGTTCGATTATAAACTAATCGTTATCATGGGATTCTAACGGATTTATTTATGGAGTTTAGTAGTTGATTGCCTTAAAGTTTTCAGTGTGTGATGAATTATTGATTTCCTCGTATGGTTGTGTTTAATCTTCTTGGATGCGTAGCTAATATATAAGTTGTATTAAAATCTCTATTGAATGCGAAAGTGGATATAGGGGTTTAGAACTTGCCATGCTAACATTGGTTTATGGATGTTTTAACATGTATGATTCGTAGTGTAATTTTAACCATCTTACGTTGCCCTATGTGATCTCAATGGATAACTTGCTCTTAAACCGTTATGTTTTCAAATATTATAGACATATAGGGTCTAAACATAATTGGTGTCTGCTAGCTTCTATCTAATTTCTAGATGTTGAGTGGTAAGGTATACGTATATTGAAAGATAGCGTGTACTAATTTCGTGTTGTCTGATTAGTTATCATAACCATCACATACTATGATTAAAGGCATAAACTCTGATGAAGTATTTAATGAAATTAGAATCCCATGTTTTATTTCACATAAGTAACTTGATTTTTAATCTCTTAGTTAATTCATTCTAGCATAGTTACTTTTAGATAATCAAACTCAATTTGATACTTGTCTTAGCAGTGAATAATAATCATACATTGTTGCATAAGTGCACATTCTGAATTAAACCAATCTCTGTGGGAATGAACTAAACTTAATCTTATACTACTTTTAACCGCGTACGCTTGCGTGTTTTTATGTAAACAAGTTTTTAGTGCTGTTGTCGGGGATCAGTGTTAAATTTAGTTTATGTGCTTATCATCAGTGATCGTTAAAGTTCACTGACTCGGATTATTTCTTTTACCAATTTTATTTTGCTTATGCGTTTCAAGTATTCGAGCGAGCGTGTATACGAACACGTTCTCAATCTCGTAAGGACACATTAGAAGAAGTAGAAACAGAAGTGATCATTGCAATGGAAGAACCAGTAGCAGAAACGAAAGCATTGAAGGATTATTCTCAACCGAAAATCAATGACATTCAGTCTAGCATTGTCAGACCAGCCATTGCAGCTAATACCTTTGAAATCAAGCCTGTCATGATTCAAATGGTACAGAATTTAGTCCAGTTTGGGGGAGCTCCAACGAAAGATCCCAATATGCACATTAGGGATTTCATCGAGATTTGCGACACCTTCAAGTTCAACGGTGTTTTGGAAGATGCTGTGAAACTGAGACTTTTCCCATTTTCTCTGAGGGATAAAGCTAAGAGTTGGTTGCACACTCTACCAATAAGTTCTATTGCGACATGGTAGGATCTTGCTCATAAATTTCTTATTAAATTCTTTTATATGGCAAAAACAGCTGCAATCAGGAATGCTCTTACTCAATTTGCACAGCAATCGGGAGAATCTTTATGTGAAGCTTGGGAGTGCTACAAGGAAATGCTTAGGAAGGGTCCTCATCATAGAATGCCTAATTGGATGGTAATCAATTGCTTCTATAATGGGTTGGGAGCACAGTCGAGACCCATGCTAGATGCAGCATCATAGGGAGCCTAATGGGCTAAGAGCTATGAGGAAGTTATGAGTTAACTGAAATGGTGGCTGCTAATGAACATCAGAACCCAACTCAGAGACTACCACAAGGCAAGGTAGCAGGAATTCTGGAGGTGGATACAGCTACGGCTATAGCGGCTCAACTAAAGGCGTTGACTATGAAAGTGGATTCTCTGGCTAACTATGGAGTTCATCAGATAGCAAGTGTTTGTGAGCTTTATGCAGGTGCACATGCGACAGATCAATGTGCCATATTTAGTGAGTCAGCATAGTTTGTGAGCAATTTTCAGAGACCACAGCAACCAGTTCCTGCCACTTATCACCCTAATAACCGAAACCATCCTAATTTCAGCTGGAGCAATAATTAAGTGGTATGTAACATCCACAACAGCCTTACTAGTAGTTTGGAGCCAAGCCATTCAACCCTCCTGGTTTTCAACAACAATATGGACCAAGGCAATAATTTCAACCACAGGGAATAGAACAACAAGCTCATGGAAGTGCTGGTCAATCTACTAAAGAAAAATCTGAATAGGAAGAATTGAGGCTAATGTGCAAAAGCCAAGTGGTTTCGATCAAAACTTTGGAGAATCAAATAGGACAAATTGCTAATACATTGCTGAATAGACCACAAGGAACTCTTCCTAGTGATATAGAGGCTAATCCAGGCAAGAGGGAAGTCAAAGAACAGTTGAAAGCAATCATTTTGAGATCTAGAAAAGTCGCTAACCATCAAAAATTAGTAGCTGGGCAAAAGGAAGAAGTGCACGGGCAGAAGGTCAGCGCCCGCGCTCTCCCCTGAACCAGAAAATGGAAATCTTGATAATGCTTATCAGAAGGATGGCAAAGCGAAAACAAACAAAAATTCTGCTGAACAATCTACTCCTGAGCAGAATACAGGCAACAAACAGGTCTATTCACCTCCTCAATATCCAAAAAGTCTTAAGAAGCAGAAGATCGACAAGCAGTTTGCCAAGTTTCTGGAGGTTTTCAAGAAATTGCATATTAACATACCTTTTTCGGAAGCTCTAGAACAGATGCCGAGCTATGTGAAGTTCATGAAGGGTATTCTATCTCGGAAGTTGAAATTTGAGGAGTTGAAAACCATTGCTCTAATGGAAGCGTGCAATGCGGTGCTGCAACAAAAATTGCCTCCTAAACTTAAAGATCCGGGAAGCTTCACGATACCATGCACTATTGGCAAGTTATCTTTCGACAAGTGCTTGTGCAACTTGGGAGCTAGTATCAATCTGATGCCATTATCTTTCTTCATGTGACTTGGGTTGCCTGATCCAAAACCTACAAATATTTCCTTACAACTGGATGATCGGTCCATCACTTATCCGAGAGGTATAGTGGAAGATGTCTTGGTTAAAGTGGATAAGCTCATCTTCCCTGCTGATTTTGTCATTCTAGACTTTGAGGAGGATAAGAAGATTCATATTATCTTGGGAAGACCATTCTTAGCTACAGGATAAACTTTGATCGATGTGCAAAAAGGAGAGCTTATAACGAGGGTCCAAGATCATGATGTCACTTTTAATGTGTTCAATGCAATAAAATTCCCAACAGATGAAGAAGAGTGCTATAAAGTAGAACTGGTCGACTCTGTAGTGAATTCAAGATGGAGCAATTGCTAAGGTCAAATACCTCAGAGAGAGCTTTAACAGGGGAATCTGATAATGAAGACGAAGAAGGAGCAGAGCAACTTCAGTTGTTGAATGCATCTCCCTGGAAGAGGAAGTTGGATATACTATTCGAGTCTCTTGCAATAGCAGAGCTAAAATATTCTCAAGAACGTCTTAAACCATCTATTGAAGAAGCTCCTACACTTGAGTTCAAACCACTGCCGGATCACTTGAGGTATGCATTTTTAGGTGATGCATCTACATTATATGTTATTATTGCGTTTAACCTGTCAGGTAGTGATGAAGACAAGCTTTTGTGAATTCTGAGAGAATTTAAATCATCCATCGGATGGACTATAGCAGATGTCAAGGGAATCTGCCCTTCTTATTGTATGCATAAAATTCTGCTTGAGGAAGGAAGTAAACCTACCGTTGAATATCAGAAAAGACTCAATCATATCATGAAAGAGGTGGTGAAGAAAGAAATTCTTAAATGGATGGTTGCAGGGATCATTTATCATATTTCAGACAGTTCATGGGTGAGCCTGGTGCAGTGTGTGCCTAAGATATGAGGCATTACAGTTGTAGCTAATGAGAAGAATGAGCTCATCCCTACTCGGACAATCACAGGGTGGAGAGTATGTATGGATTATCGGAAGTAGAATAAAGTGACCATAAAAGATCATTTTCCGCTTCCATTCATCGATCAAATGCTTGATAGGTTGGCTGATCATGAGTATTATTGCCTTCTGGATGGGTACTCAGGTTATAATCACATTTGTATTACCCAAGAAGATCAGGAGAAGACCACTTTTACTTGTCCTTTTGGCACTTTCGCTTTCCGCCGAGTTTCTTTTGGGCTCTATGGTGCACCTGCTACTTTTCAGAGATGCATGATGGCCATATTCTTTGACATGATTGGTACAAATGTGGAGGTGTTCATAGATGATTTTTCTATTTTCGGATCTTCGTATGATGAGTGTTTGCATAATACGGGCTTGGTGCTAAAAAGGTGCGTTGAGACCAATCTGGTGTTTAACTGGGAAAAATGTCACTTCATGGTGCATCAAGGTATCATTCTTGGGCACAAGGTATCTAGCAAGGGGCTGGAAGTAGATAGGGTGAAAGTGGAGACTATCGAAAATCTTCCTCCACCAATCTCAGTTAAAGGAATCCGTAGTTTTCTTGGTCATGCAGGTTTTTATCGGCGATTCATTAAAGACTTCTCCAAAATTTCTAAACCCTTATGCAATTTGTTGGAGAAGGATGTTCCCTGTTTAGCTGCTTTCGAGATTTTAAAAAAGAAGTTGACTACATCACCTGTTAAAACTGCACCTGATTGGGGTGAGCCTTTTGAGATGATGTGTGATGCTAGCGACTATGTCGTGGGAGCTGTTCTCGGTCAGAGAAAGAAGAATATTTTCCTTGTTTATCCGCCGCCTGATTCTCCACCCGCAGAGGGTGATCCTGCCGACAAATAGGTATGCTCTTGCTATCCATATTATTGCCTTCAATGAGGTCATTGAATATTTTAAGTTTGGGGGTGATAATTTAAGGATTAGTAGTAGTAGAGTATTGTTCATATAGGAATCATATTGCATGTGTAGTGGTAGTTCATTCATAATCTTGCATTCATAATCTTGCATTGCTATTCATAAAGACCATAATTGTTCGCATAATTGTTTATGTATATTATGTGAATCCATTTAGTTGCATTTGTATAGCATATAGCATGATCCCGTAGGATGAGCTATTTCCGGTTGGTAAGTCGGTGTTAATTTGGGTGTAGTGATGATGAATAAAGGGATGATTAAGTTCTTATGAATTGACTTGCATGTCCAGAAGGAAAGCCTATTCACAAGTCTCATTATTTGCTTTTGGGCTAGATCAGGGCCATACTGGTTTGGTTGTTGAAATTTAATCACTTGTTTATATTTAGAATGTTTACTATTCCCTTGATGACAAAGGAGCACTAAAATATAAATTGGGGGAAACAAGGGATTTTATTGCTAGTTGTTAATAAAAGTTAGGCGTCAAAAGGCTAGTAGCCGCTTATATTTATGAGTAGTCTAAGGTTGGATGAGATGGAGCGAAACATACTTATTCCAGAAAAAAAAGAAAAAAAAGAGAAAAGAAAAAAATAGAAAAATAATTTTGTGTTAGTATCTGATTATGCAAAATTGACCGCGGGTGAGCTCTTTAATACTCGAGCAATCAAGTTCTAGGGGACTTTGTGCCTAGTGACCTAAAGCTTGTTCAGTCTGGGATCTGCTAACCTAACGCTCGCTACATGGGTATTATTGCATAAGTATATCGGGGCCTCATCCATTGCACAGTCAAATAAGAATTTGTGTTGATGCGTTCAGTGTCGTAGCATGAATCCTTGTCTAACTCCAGTGATGATGGAGGTGTTTTGGAGTCATGATGTGTTTAGCGTGCATTCTACTTATAAGCTTGTGATTGTTTTGGCGAAGAATAAGATATGGTTTTGATCTAGTGTTGGGAGTATATCTGATAAGCAAAGCACACACTCACGCTTCTGTGCTTGTAAGTTAGTACATGGGATCTGGTCGAGCTCTGTTTAGAGTTATTGCATTTTTAGAGATATTGGCTTTTTTATTTGATTATGGTTATTCTGAGGGGATCTTTGCATTATCATTTAGTTGCATTCAGTCATTTAGTTGCATTCATTCATGTATTATCGAGTCTGTTTATGCTTGAGGACAAGCATCGATTTAAGTTTGGGGGTGTGATAAGTGGATTTTATATCCATTTAGAACGCTTCATATCGGCTTAAGTTGATGACTTAATCTTAAGTATGTGGTGTTTTTAATGCATTTTTGTTGAGTCTTTGCAGAGCTATAACTAGAGGTAGGAATGGACTTTTTCTATGCTTCTATGATGGAATAAGATCAAGAAATGAAGGGCGAAAGCTTGCCAGAGGAGCAGAGCGAGAAGCATAGAAAGCAGATTTTTTGGTAGAAGGCAAGCGCGAACACCCTCTACCTTGGTGCGCCCGCGCTGCTTGACAGAAGGCTAGCGCCCACGCTTTGTGCTGGCGCGCCCGCGCTAGGTCATGCAGACATAAATCCTGTTTTGATTCTGATTGTAAGTTTCATGTGGTTAAAGTAATCTGGGAGTATAAATACCATAAAGTATCAATCAGAAGGATAGAACGGAAGGGAGAACAACAAGTAGAGAGCACAAGATGGCTAAGAAGAAGAAGATCTAGTTCTACATCTTATTTTTGTATTCTTCTAATTAGGTGATACTTTGGATGCTCATTTCAGATTTGTTTTCTAAACCTTAATACTTTAATATTCTCTTGTAGTATTCAGTACCTTTTTACTATCATGTTTTCATTGGAACCCATGATGACGATCCGTTCGATTATGAACTAATCGTTATCATGGGATTCTAACGGATTTATTTATGGAGTTTAGTAGTTGATTGCCTTAAAGTTTTTAGTGTGTGATGAATTATTGATTTCCTCGTATGGTTGTGCTTAATCTTCTTGGACGCTTAGCTAACATCTAAGTTGTATTATTAATCTCTATTGAATGCGAAAGTGGATATACGGGTTTAGAACTTGCCATGTTAGCATAGGTTTATGGATGTTTTAACATGCATGATTCGTAGTGTAATTTTAACCATCTTACGTTGCCCTATGTGATCTCAATGGATAACTTGCTCTTAAACCGTTATGTTTTTAAATCTTATAGACATATAGGGTCTAAACATAATTAGTGTCTGCTAGCTTCTATCTAATTTGTGAATGCTGAGTGGTAAGGTATATATATATATTGAAAGATAGTGTGTACTAATTTCGTGTTTTCTGATTAGTTATCATAACCATCACATACTATGATTAAAGGCATAAACTCTGAATGAAGTATTTAATTAAGTTGGAATCACATGTTTTATTTCACATAAGTAACTTGATTTTTAATCTATTAGTTAATCCATTCTAGCATAATTACCTTTAGATAATCAAACTCAATTTGATACTTGTCATAGCAGTGAATAATAATCATACATTTTTGCCTAAGTGCACATTCTGAATTAAACCAATCTCCGTGGGAACGAACTAAACTTAATATTATACTACTTGTGACCGCGTACGCTTGCGTGTTTTTGTGCAAATACCTATAACATATTCCTAAAAATATGAGGTTGATGTTGTTTCTCACCGCCAGTAGGCTTGGGATACTTGGTCAGATGTTGGGTTTCCCTTATGTTGTGTAATGATCTATCTTAGTGTTGGATGTATCAGTAGTATTTAGGTAGAAGTTAGGGGTAGATAGGGGATATTTTCGGTTTTTCCTCTGTTTAACCCCGCTCTGTTGTTGAACTTAGATTCAAGAATTTGTTGTACTTTGAACTATCTAGCTATGTATATTTGTTAAATTATTGTGGTTCTTTGAATTTCATAAACTACTTGTATAGTTTTCTTGCTTAATACCTTTGTGAAAACCAAAATTCTTGTCATGTGAGAATTCTAACCGATGAGAGAATTATGTAGTAATAAGATTTCATGTGCAAATGGGTAAAAATTTAAAAAATGTTATTACTCACTATTTTAAGGAATTATTGTTGATATGCATGCCATGCTATCATACTGATAAATAATTGCTCATCAGGTTTATAAAAATGACCACTTCACCAAATCACCCTGAGGAAGAAACACAAACTCAAAACCAAGATGAAAACCAAGACACCCATGTGATGAACCGACTTCTTCAATTTTTACAACAACCTGCAGCTTCAAAAATCAGAAATTTCAAACACTTCCAATTTGTTCATCCCCTAGAGTTTGTAGAAATATTAGATCCAATTAAAGCATATTCTAGGTTGAGAGAAATGGAGAAAGCTTTTGAGTTAGCAGAGGTAAAAGATGAAAAGAAGACAAAATATGCAAGTTACTACTATAAGAAAGAAGCTAGCTATTGGTGGGGATCTACCAAAGTGTTGCGAGAAGAAGAAACTATTTTCTGAAGAAGTTTACAGAACTGTTTCTAGAGAAGTATTTACCAAGTTATATTTGCAAGACCAATTGGAGATGAGATTTTTGGATTTGAAACATGAGAATATCACTGTGGCGGAATATGAGGTGAATTTTTTAGAATTAGCGATATTTGTGCCAGAGTACGTTAATACAGAAACTAAGAAGGAAAAAAGGTTTCAACAAGGACTTAAGTCATGGATTCAGAGTCAAGTGGCTCTTCTTGAGATAAGAACGTATGATGCTGTGGTACATAAAGCAATGATCCTGGAAGAAGAAAGAGAAGTAACTAAAATGGAAAATGAGGGAATTAAAAGGAAGTTTGACGATTCGGACCAAGATCAAGGAAGTTCCAAGTTGAGGGGAAAGTTTGGAAAGAGTGTGGGAAATTCGAATAATAAATTCCACAAGTTTAAGCCTGGAAAAGGGAATCAAAAGAATCACTTTCAAAAAGCTGGAAAATCAATGAAGGATAATAGACCCCCAATTCAGGAATGCAAGGTTTGTGGAAAGAGACATCTAGGGAAGTGTAACAAGCTCAAAGTGACTTATTTCACGTGCAATCAGAAAGGTCATTACTCATCGGAATGTACGAGTGTTGCGGGGAAACCAGAGATGACTTGTTTCAAGTGTGGAAAGGTTGGCCATATAGCAAGGAATGGTAGGGAATCCATTCAGAAAGCCAATGTTCTTTAAGATTGCTGGACCACCGCCTCCACCAGCACAATCAGTTCAACAAAGGGCACGGACATTCAATATGACAATGAAAGATGTGGTGCAAGATACAGATGTGGTAGCATGTACACTTGCTATAAATTTAATAGAAGTTAAAGTGTTAATGGATTCTGGAGCTACTAGATCTTTTATCTCTGAAAAAGTTATTGATAGACTAAATTATGTTGTGTACCCCTTTAGAATCTAGTTTGGTTATTAAAGTAGAGAATTAGGAAAGAATTACTACCAATAATATTTGTCTCAATTCCACTGTTGTCATCGAAGGTCGACACTTTTCTGCTGACCTAATACCTTTTAAGTTAGGAGAATTCGACGTCATTCTCGGAATGGATTGGTTATCGAACATGATGCGCAGATAGAATGTTGAAGCAAGAAATTGAAGTTGAGATCCAAGGATGGTACCGAGGTGGTATTTAAAGGAAATAAGCAAGATAGGAAATTTCTAACGGCGATTCAGACAAGGAGATTATTACAAAAAGGATGTGAAGCTTATTTGGCTCATGTAAGAGATGTTGAAAAGGAATCTTTTAAGATTGAAGATATTCCTATGGTTAAGGAATTACCGGACGTATTTCCTGATGAATTACCCGGACTACCTCCGGATCAAGAGATTGAATTTACTATTGATTTGGCTCCAGGAACGGAATCGGTTTCAAAGGCTCCCTATCGGATGGCGCCCGTTGAGATGAAGGAACTAGCGATGCAACTGTAAGAGTTGTTAGATATAAAGGATTTATTCGACCCAGTGTGTCCCCGTGGGGTGCACTAGTACTGTTCGTAAAGAAGAAAGATGGAAGTATTAGATTGTGTATCAATTATCGCGAACTCAATAAGCTGACTATCAAGAATAAGTACCCTCTATCACGAATTGACGATTTGTTTGATCAGCTGAAAGGAGCTACTTGTTTCTTGAAGATTGATTCAATATCAGGATATCATTAATTGAAGATTAAGGTAGAAGATATACCCAAAATGGAGTTCCGAGAGAGATATGGACATTATGAGTTCTTGGTAATGGCTTTTGGATTGACGAATGCGCTAGCTGCTTTTATGGATCTTATGAATCGAGTGTTTAAGAAATATTTGGACAAGTTTGTGATAGTATTCATCGACGATATTTTGATTTACTCCAAGTCGAAAGCGGAACATGTGGAACATTTGAGGAGTGTTTTGGAAAATTTGATAAAATAAAAGTTGTATGCGAGATTTTCAAAATGTGAATTTTGGTTAAAGGAAGTTCAGTTTCTTGGGCATGTAGTTAGTAGTGAAGGCATTAAAGTAGATCCTGCAAAGATTAAAGTTGTGATTAATTGGTAAAGATCAAAGACTCCAACGAAAGTAAGAAGCTTTCTAGGTTTGGCTGGATATTATGGACGATTCGTACAAGATTTTTCTAAGATAGCAGTTCCATTGACTAAGTTGACAAGGAAAAATAAGAATTTTTTTGGAAGAATAAGTGTGAAGAAAGTTTTCAGGAGTTAAAGAAAAGAATAGTCTCTGTACCAGTATTGGTTTTACCCGATGACAAAGGTGAGTTTGTAATCTACAGCGATGTTTCTTATAAAGGATTAGGTTGTATACTGATGCAACATGGAAAGGTGATAGCATACACTTCTCATCAGTTAAAGCCTCATAAGCAAAAGTATCATACGCATGTTTTGGAATTGGAAGCGATTGTGTTTGCTCTTAAGATTTGGAGACACTATCTATATTGAGAGAAGTACGAGATTTATACAAACCACATGAGTTTAAAGTACATCTTTACGCAGAAAGAATTGAATATGAGATAGAGGAGATGGTTGGAATTGATCAAGGCTAAGATTGCACTATAAATTACCATCCAGGAAAAGCGAATGTTGTGGCAGATGCGTTAAGCCACAAGAAAAGAATGAATATGTTAACTTCATCCGTGGAGTTTGTTAGATAATCAGAGAAATTGGAAATAGAGATACAAATTCCTGAGTTAGAAAATGAAGTAATTTATACCATGGCTTTTCAGCCTGAGATTCTGGAAAACATTCGACGTTGTCAGGAACAAGTAATGGATCATGAGAAAGATAAACGGTCTGGAGAACAGATGAAGGCTCAAAAGGACGATAAATTAATATATATGTTTTTTCACGTATTTGGATTCCTAATATTGCGGAACTGAAGCATGAAATTCTACACGAAGTGCATAATTTAAGGTTTTCGATTCATCCTGGAAGTACGAAATATATAAAGACTTGAAAGAAAACTATTGGTGGTCAAACATGAAGAAAGAAATCACGGAATGGATAAGTAAGTTTTATAATTATCAGAGAGTAAAGGCAGAACACCAACAACCAAGTGGATTGCTTCGACCACTGGACATACCTGAATGGGAGTGGGAGCATGTCACAATGGATCTTGTGGTAGGTTTTCCAAAGATAAAGGATAACCACGATATAATATGGGTAATCATTGATTGATTGACAAAGTTCTATCGTGTCTGGTAGAGATCCAAGATTTAATTCAAGATTCTGGCGACAATTTCATGATCATTTGGGTACGAAATTGAAAATGAGTACATCATATCATCCACAAATGGATGGACAAAGAGAAAGGACTATACAAATGATCGAGGATATGTTGAGAACCTTTGCATTGGATTTCAAAAGAAATTGGGATGACCACTTGCCGTTGGAATTTTCATATAACAACAATTACCACGCAAGCATGCCACCTTATGAAGCGTTATATGGAAGAAGATGCATATCTCCTACGTATTGGGATGACGTTGGTGAACGCAAATTATTGGGTCCAGAATTAGTTCAGCAAACAAAGGAAAAAGTGGAATTGATACGTAAAAGATTAACGGCTGCTCAAGATCGACAAAGGAAGTATGCAAATCAAAGTCGAAAAGATATGGAATTCATATAACTAACATGCAGTGTTTTAGGAAATAGCTTTAATTCACATATATCATTAGTATCAAAAGCAAGAGTAGTTTGAGGTACCTTCGTCTCAGGAGCCTCAAGTTCACTATCAACATTTTTCATGAGAGCATAGTTTGTACCCTTATCAGACTCTAATGTATCATCCCAATTCTTCTTCTTTGTAATCAAGGCATTTTTCTTTTCTGCTTTTGCCTTCCTGCAATCAGTTGCAAAATGTCCAACTCCATCACAGTTGTAGCACTTGATCTTTGACTTGTCAATTTTCATAGAGCTTGACTCCTTCTCATTATTTTTCCTGAAATACCTCCTATCAGAGTTTAAGGAACTAAAGCCTTTTCTAGAAAACCTGTTTCATTTCTTGAAGTCCTTATAGGCCATCTTCTTGAAGCTTTTAGCTAAGAGAGCAACAATCTATAGGATATTATCATCATCACCATGATCATTTTCAGAGTTTGAGTAATCATCAAAGTTTGAGTCACCATCAGTATTTGATGACTCAGTATCAGACTTTACAATCATAGCCTTTTATCTTGAATAGGTTTTCCTTCCAGACTTTTTTCTTGGTTTTTCCTCAGCCTTGAGTGTAACTTGTCTTGCTCCATGCCTTTCCTCTTGCTTCTCTGCTCCATCTCCAGTTCATGAGTTTTTAGCATTCCATAGATGTCATCCAGAGACGTGTCTACAAGATCATATTTATCCCTTATATTTCAAGTCCCACTTTTCAGGGAGTGCAAGAAAAAATTTCTAGTTTGAATCTTCTAGATCATACCCTTTGTCAATAAGTGACAAGTCATTTAACAATTTCTAAAACCTGTCATAGATTTCAGTCAAAGACTCATAAGCTTTTGAGTCAAAGTGCTCATACTCCAGAGTGAGTATAGTCCTTCTATTCTTCTTGATAACATTTGTGCCTTGACACTTAACGTCCAAAGTGTCCCAAATTTCCTTGGCTATTTTACGTCCAATCACCTTATTGGACATAACATTGTCTAGATTGCTTAGAAAAAGATGTCTAGCTTTTGCATCTTTCATCATGGTTGAAAGATCCTCAATTGTATAATCCTTTTTGTCCTTGTCAACCATCTTCTCCTCTTGACCAGGAACTGCAACAGCCAGTTTCATGAGCCTGTGAGGTCCATCATAAATCTTGTTCAGATTTCCAGGATCTGTTGCTTCGAGACACATAGTCATCTTTACTTTCCATATTAGATATTCATTAATCTTCAAGATTGGAACTTTGACGGTTTCATATATCACTACTAGAAATATGGCATCAGACATCGGTTCAGAACCGATGTTAAAAAAAATCTGAACCGATGTCTTCGAGTGTGATGTTAAATGTCATCAGCCTTTGACATTGGTTAATAGCCGATGTCTATTACAGTGCTATATATCGGTTTTAAGATTAAATGTGATGTCTTTGCAACAAATTTCAGCTTATATTACAGTATTTCTAGGTGAATTTGAGTATATTATGAGGTATTTATCCATTAAAATATGAAACCTACAAGCTCTAAAAGCTATTTATTAAAATTCTTTCAAACAAACCGATGTCAAAATAGAGACTCAACATCGGTTCACTTATTTTCCCGATATGAAATGCGGGATTCGACATCGGTTCATTTAGCCGTCCCATATGAAATATAGGATTAGACATCGGTTTTGTTTCTGTATCCAATGTGAAATCATTATGTTTAACATCAGTTATATTCCTAAACCGATGTGTACTCTCTACTATTTTAAAATTTAAGACATCAGCTTTATAAACTTCCGATGTTATTTGCATTCTTTAAATTGAGTTTCTTTTCAGAACCGATGTCCAATGACTATTTCACATCGGATTTTTTAGTTCTTTTTCATTTAATATTATTTTACCTAATGTCTTTCTTATATTTTTCACATCAGTTTATAATTATCAATGTGATGTTAATGTTTTATAATTTGCATGCCATCCTGATACTGTTCACATCAACTGGAACCAATTACATTTACAACCAAAAAAATATCAAACAATGCAATATAAACATAAAGCTACATTGATACCAAATTTCTTAACATTCAATATCCAACAAGTGGTCAATTCGGACACATTCCAAGTCTAAATTAAATATCCCAACCACAAACAATAAAACCCAAATTCACTAGTTATTATATCCAACAATCTAAACATATTTGACTTGGAACAAATATGTCAAAGGAAATCATAGAAGCCAAGCATAAAAGCCAAGCATAAAAGCCAATCGTCCCAGTCAAAGACAAAGAAGGCAAACGACGCGATTGACATATACCCAAAATACAGGATGCCGGAAACTAGCTTTATGATCTCCAACTTTGTAAAAACGTAGAAAATGGAATAGAGGAACATGTACAAGGCAGATGATCGTGCTGTAGGGTAATCCCTACACCACCAATTGTAATCTTCACTGCATTTTATTACTAGAATAAGAAAAACTATGAATAATACTACAGGATGCAAGCCATATAACATGTGTAGATTAAAATCATCAACTTCTACATCAAGGGCTGCTACCTCTACAGACCATCTTAAGGGGTTCAACGGGTTGCAATTGTAGATCTAGATTACAGAGTTATCTTGTGATGAGTTTCGAAAAACCAAATCACTTCTTCCATGTGATTATGATAAAACCCCTACTTGACATGTTAAAAAACATTATTAGAAAATGATATGATTGAACTTTCCAGACTTATCCCAGTATGCAACTCGACGAACTACTTACCTCGACAAAGCTAAGGAATCCAGAACTCATATCACCTGAATCATCTAAATCACAGAACGAACAGTTATGAAATGCATCCAGACTGCTGGCTATAAGGCAATTCGATACACTCATGCTATCATTTAGGATCAGAACTTCATTAAGGTATTTACATGGTCTGTCCAAATGTAATGGTGTAAATGATTCAGACTGTATTTACAACTCACCAGTTACACTAAAAGTTTTTGACAATGAAGATGTGATGATGGTCATTTTTTGCATTCGTGGAAGTTTTGCAAGAGATATGTTCTTCTCGTTGTCATAATTAATATGCTCATATACCTGCATATACAATAAGTACAAGTGTGGCTGGATTTGTTGTCATTGGTTGTCGTCACTCCTGGTAATATATAAAGATAAGGGGATAGACTGTAAAATTGATAAAAGGGACTAGAAATACCAAAACAAAAAGAGCACTCTGATCTGATACCTCCCCTAATTTGCATCCCAAACATTAGCTAATAGTTTGGATGCTGGAGATGAGACCTGAAAGACATATATTAAAAGAATGAAAGATTAATACTCTAAAAAACCGTTTGGCACACATATTCCAAGATTCTGCCGGGACCAGACACTTTATTATTTATATATAAATATATATATAATCATTTGTAATATTATTTAAGGGCGAGCTTATAATAAAACAATATAAATTATAATTTTAATTTGTCTCTATGTTATCTTTATTTAATAAGACATAAACACCTTTTATAAAATACTGCAACAAATGGGATAAAATTTGATAGTTACACTAGTTTTACTGGAATGTAACTACATACAGCTTCAAATTTAAGAGGTGATCCAACTTTATTCAGAATAATAATAAATTTATTATTGTCCTTTTCATCACTATTGTTGTTGATGAAAACGAACCTTGGCATTGTTTTATTTACACTATATTAATTTGATTTATAGTTTAGTCTACGTGATTAATTTTGGGTTAACTAATACACAATTTCTCCTTTGCTAATAATCTTAAACTAATTAATACAATCTAGCCCAATAGTCCCTATCTGATTTGATTAATCTAAGTAAATTAGTAAATTGTCTAATATTTTGTTTGAATAAGCAAAAGAAAAGTAGTAAACTAGTAGTAGTTTCTAATTTTAATATCATTTGATTTGAGGCACTCACTGTTTTTTTTAAATTCATGTGGAAAACAATGACTTGATGATGTAGTTTGAATCTTAGGTAAAGTGTCATATTTATTATCAATATGTTCTAATTTAAACAGGATAGCCAAGAATGAAACATAAATATTAGTACAATATTAGTACATTTATTCATCATTGATAATCCCACAATTGTGGTAATTTCTATAGTTAATAAGATAAGATAAAATCTTCTTAGGGCTTACTCTAACACAAGTATAAATTTTAGAGAAATGGGTTACCTATTGAAATTATGTTTAGGGAGGGACTGTGTATTGTTAAATTACTTCAATTAAGTGTTTTATGAATAAAATAAAATTCCCTTGAGCTCTTACTCTAGCACATACAAATTTTAGAGATATGATTTATCATGCATCAAAATTCAATTCAGAGAAAGGTAGGATTTGTGTATTACACAATTGATGCGAGTGTTAAATTCTATAAAAAGTACATGTTTCATTGTTTTAGCTACAATACTATGAAAATATATATAAAAGAGTAGTCATTTTAGCACTACAAATACTGCATAGAAAAACAAAGCAAGTTTGGAGCCGAGCATAACACAAGTAAAATAACACTCTACTCTATATCACTAAGCATTGAAACTAAGCCCAACATATGACTTCTTGCGACAAGTTTGACAAATCCTCCAAAACAAGACATATGAAGTTCTTCTAAACAAAGTCAAATATGCCTAATTTATTGCTGCCTATGTAAGTTCTATAGTTTGTCAGAACAAATAAGATTGAACTTACCAGTTACCCCCTTTTTTCATTTTTACCAAGCTGTTGTAGCACATCAACTTCAATCATTGCTGCTTCCCAATATTTTTCAACACCTCGGACAACTTTAGTGGCTACCATTTCTTCCCCCTCTTTGTCCCAGCATTTTAAAACTTGACCAAAGGTACCTTCACCCATCTTGCTGTGAATCGTATCTATAAAAGTCCAATTTAAAAAGGAATACAAGAACACATCCAGAAACACATATTGATGAATCGAAACAAGGAACATAATATCTATATGGTGGAGAAGGTAGTTACAGCGAGATGTTAGATTATCTCTAACAGCAAACACATAATGCCCATCTTTGTCATCTTCTCGCCATGGGGGAGAGTCATTCCGAGCCACTTCCTTCAAAGACAATGAATTTGTATTCTCTGTAGGTATTCCTGAGGAAAAGCTTGTGAAATTTATAACTTCTTGCGCACAAAACAATTCAAGCTGAGCCTACACCAAGGAATAAAAGATTAGACATACATATATTGCTCAATACAAAATCAGATCTTTATCCCTCGTTAATACCTTCAAATATTTAACATAGACTATGGCACCAATCATCTATCATAACAATAATTCATACATAAAACTTTCAAAATAATAATTCAGTTCCTAAAACAAGGTACAAATTTTTTACGCCCCCTTCCACAAAATAACAAGTTTAAACCATTCGTACAGAAAATTATCAAAATAATAATTCAGTTCCAAAAAAATGGTACAAATCATTACACCCTCCTTCCAAAAAGTAACAAGTTTTATATACCAACATAATTGATAAAGCAAGATAGTAAATCAAACAGCATCTAAGTTTTGTCAAAGGCAGCAGAAGCAAAAGAAACCCCCAAAACACACTAGTATGTATGAACAACCCCCAAAAAACACATACTAAACCCCCCTAAAAAAACACTTACTTATTACAAACACATGATTAGGAACATATTATGATAAAAACCTCCAATAAGAAACCCCCCAAAAGAAACAAACAAGAACAAAATAAACCCCCAAAAAACAAAACATAAAACCGATGCCAGTATTCGTATTCAACATCGCTTTTTTCTAAACCGATCTTAAATAGGATTTTAAAATCGGGTGCATTACATGCCGATGTCTAAGCACCGATGTCGTATCTACTATTTCTTGTAGTGTATGCTCATGTTATGGTTGATTTGGTTTTTGACTGGTGGTGGCGGGGGATTCTATTGAGTTTCTTTATCTGCCATTATTGATTGTTTTATGGATCTTAAATTGTTTGTGTATCAACAGGAAGCTTTGATACCAATTGTTAGGCCTTTAAGTGTACTGTAGATGGGGATGAATATAGTAATAATAATCAAATTAAAGTAAGTACTTAACAGTGAAGAATAGTTTTTATATTATTAATTAAAAACTAATTATAATACTCTCTCAAAGGATGAACAAGTATCCTTGAGAGCTACTAGGTTATGTGTATGATAAAACAATGCTCGACACATATAGTGTTAACCTAATATGTGCTTATATACTACACAGTTACACAATCAATCAGTTTATATGATATACATGAATAAGGAATCCTAATACATGTCCAATTATTGATTGCTATATATAAGTAAAGTCCTAAACCAACATATCTCTGTAAATATATCCTCCTGTGATATCTCCTGATTTCCATCTTGATAAGTACTAATATAAACAAATAATGATGACAAGTAATGATCAGCAAATACTAATGACAAATATTGATGACATCACCTTTGTCAAACTCTTATATCAAATGCCGATGGGAAACACTGGTAGTTATATAGTGATATCATCAATTATATCTAACACAGTAAGATGCTTCTACATTCCTTCCGATGTGACTTGATCAAATTGGATGAGTTTGTCTTTGATGGATTGCGTATTCTAACCCTCTAATTTGTTTGCATAGAAACATTACTTCTTCATCGAGTTTCCCTAGAAAGAAGAATATTTATTTTCCTTCCATATTTAAACCGAGTCTCCGTCAACACATGGGATATGTCAAATTTGACTCATTAGCATTGTTAAGTCACTATCAATAAATACTTGAAGTTCTATTCGTTGAAAGTGTTAATCTGACCAATAGTTTATAGCTAGCCATTGATTGATTTTGGGTTTGTTTGGGTAATTACTTATAAGTCACTTATGACTTATAAGCCAGTTACAACTTATCGAGGAGTGTTTGTCGACTTAACTTATAAGTTAGATTTACAACTTATAAGCTGATAAGTTGAAAGTTAGCAATGACGTACTTTTTCCAACTTATTTTGATTTTTTATTAATTTTGATTTTAAAATATAAGTTTTTATACTTCTTTTAGATTTAAAATTGATGAATTAAGATAATTATATTTAATAATTTTTTTCCAATACATTTAAGGAAAAAAATTTTGACTTGTAAGTAATTTATACAAACACTTAACTTATAAGTATTCATCTACCTATCACTTAAAAGTCACTTATTCATTTTAAGTCATAAATTACTTAATTTAAGATTTTCCAAATGGGCACTTTATTCTTTATCCACTGATATTATGATGTTTATTCGTCCTCAGTCATTTCACTTGTTCAAATTTACAAGGCATCAAGTATTTACAATTTTGCCCACCTATTATATACATTCAATGATAGTCAACATGATTTATCCATTGATCAACTATACTATCAACTGACTGTTAGAAAACTACTAGAACATATTACAAATTGTCTTATCCATTGATAAGCTCCCCTATTGATGGATACTGGATTATCCGTTAATAAACAAAATGACTTATACGAAAATACGCCAAGTGTTAAGTTATCATCAATACATATAATTTATCACAAGAATCTCCAATTACCATGTATAAATATAGGTGATTGTATGTAAATCACCTAATCTCTTATATTGATCTTAATTACAATAATTCATCCACTCCCTTTTTAGTTTGATTGTAATCCATTGTTTGATTTGAAGTGTTTCTCTATTTTCTCATACAGTTCTTATCTTTTTATGTTTTTGAAAATTTTTAATTTTCTCTTCTGGGTTATTTTGTTTTATTTGATTGATATGCTTATTTCATTTAAATTAGGGACAAATAATTAAAAAGTCACAATAAGATATGTGGTCAGTTTAGTTAAAAAATGAAATTAAATAGGGCCATCTAATTTTTAACATTTCAATTAGAACAACTAAACAAAATAGAACTCTAAATTTTTCTTCATAAACAACTAATTTTAGAGTTGTACCTATATGTCACTTCAACCTATATCAAATTTATCAACTATAAAAGTAGAACCTGATAAACAAGTCCATTTTTTAAAATTTTAGGTAATTTTTAATGACTTGCATATCTACACATAAATTGTAATAATGGTCCACCCTTGAACTTCGACGTACATTGTACTCCTTACTTAAAGTTCATGATTACATAAAGATTTTTGTAATAAACGTTCCTATACCTAATATTGCATTTCTTTATTTAATGATGATCATAATTAGGATTGTATTTAAATTTTAAAGGCAATTTCAATTTAAATTAAAAGATATTAAAACAAGTTAGTAATAATTTCCATATTATTAAAAAATATTACTAATATCTAATTTGAAGGGATTAATGATAATTTTTAAATTTTTAAATTCAAATTAAATGTACGTAAATTTTATGTCAAAAATCACAATCTAAAATGAATATCAATATATTTTTGAGAAATTTTTTGAAATTCAAATTGAATACACCTAAATATTTAAAAACCAAAAAGATCTTTAAAAATCTCAATTAATTACACTCCCCTTAGTATTAATTACTGTAGATATTTGAATTTAGTTTTACATAACCAAAATCTTTTATCAATATCTTACTTGTTCAATTGTTCACCACCATCATCTATAAATCAAGATTATATATCTTTCTCTAAGAAGAAAAAACATATTTAGTTACTACAAAAATCAAATTAATGGAGCAAGGTGGAACAACAAAGTTTATTTTTCTAGTACTCTTCCTTCTTCTTTTAGACAAAGGTATTATATATATGGAGATATACACATATTATAAATTTTTATTTTTATTATGATAATGGTAAGAAATAATTTTGTAGTTGAATGACAGGTCAAATATATTGAACACAATTAAAATGTTAGTCATTTCACGAATTTTACATATTTTTCTTAACTTGTAGTCACCACATTTCTATAATGTTTATATATATATATATATATATATATATGTCTTATATATATATAAGTAATATGATTTATTTTGATAAATGCAGGTCACAGTTCGTGTGTTTTAAGTGAAGTTCAAGTGCAACAATCTAAAATTCGAGATATACCACCCGGGGACTCGGAATATGTTGTTGAAGTTATAAATCCTGGTGCTTGTTTACAAACTGACATAGTATTGTCATGTGATGATTTCAATTCATTGGAACCTCTAGACATTTCAGTCATCGACGTGGATGGTGCACATATATATGTAAAAAAAAATATATCTGATCATGGCTCCGTTAACTTTAAATATAGTTGGCCACATCAAGAGACTATCACACCATTATCTTCTAAACAGTGTTGTTAGGTTGAAAATATGATGGAATAAATTATGTCAATATTGTTAATTGAAATTATTAATTATTTAATTCCTCAATTATTGTTTAAGACCTTTTTGTAAAGCTAGTTTTATACCCAATATTTGTAACACCCCCAAATCCGGGGTCGGGGATTCGGGTTGTCACGAGTTCCATTTCCCTTATCAATACTTAATCTTAACAGTCAACCAACTACTGAGTACTGTGACCCCACAATATACACACACACACACCACAAGTTATAGTCTCAGAGATGAATACCAAAAATAACATAAGTCATTTTATTCCACAATTATAAACGGTTACACCTTAAAAGGGTTTCTGAATAATTTACATATTCCTTGCCATTATTACAATTCATATTATACATAAGTCTGGTTCATCAATAGTTGAAAACCTAGCCTATTGGTAGCTCCTACCTCAGCTACGGCGGCATCAACGCTTCCAGAAAACTGCGGAACGTTTCCTAACCGCTTGCGAATTGGAAGCTTGGTCCTGTTCATCTTTTCTATCTGTTGTTGTGTGATGAAAGAAGAAAGCAAGGGTGAGCAACAAGCCCACCAAAATAATATGTATAATGATTAACAATATATGAGCATTCTCATAGTACTCATGAAAGTCTTGGTCAAAAGAAATGAACCAAGCTGATATCTTAACGCGACCAAGTCGCAAAATATTCAGTATATATATACATATATATACTTTTCACAATATTTGAAATCCTCTGACATGTATAACATCCACAGAGTTCCAGTTTATAACTGTATAAAAATATCGTTGCAAGGTGATCTCATATATCTAACCTTGTCTCAACGTTTTTCTGAAAATCTTTGACATGCACAAGATAATCATTTACTAGATATAAGTTTAAAAGATGAAGTTACAAGATACTCCAATATACTTATATCTTTTCCGAATACTACTTGAACTACCACCGTTCAAGTTATAATTAGTTTCAAAAGTTCATCACATAGATGAGACTACAAGAAAAGACTTGGATAGATTCAATCTTTGAAATATCATTATAAATAATAAAGTTACGAGATACTTCATTAAGTCCCGATATATATACGCATATATATATATACATTTCATACACTCCTTGAAAACCTCTGTTATGAAAATTATGAACAGAGTTGCAATATCCAATGAATTTGGAAAGGAGAAAACCTTGGCATAATCCTGATATCTTGCTGATCAGGCAAAGATACCAATAAGTAACCTTTTCTACTAGTAGATGGACGAATTCCCCACTGGTCATCACCCTGGCCGCAATAGGACCTTATGCTGGACTGCCACTCAGCCACTTACGCATTTGATGGACTCCCACTGAGCCACTTACACTTTCATGGACGCCCACTGAACCCATGTTGCTTATGCCGACTCAATAGATGGACTTACTTCCCGAATGTTGGGTAAGTAATCAATTCATTTATCACACAGCAACCTCGTTGCGAATATAAAATACACCAAAGAGCCGGATCCCTCAGGTTTTGAGCGAGTATTTAAATCCCCTTTGAAAGGAAGATCTTAAATATAAAAATGAGTTTTGGGATCCGCTCTAACTTTTAAAATCATTTCGAAGACTCGAAAACACTTTTAAGAATGTTTGGAGTAATGCTGATTTAATGACATAAATCAGTCCCGATATATTAGAAAATATCTGAATATTATTATTTAAACAATATTCCCATAAGGATAATCTCTATATAAATAATTTGAAGTAGAAGTTTTAAACTCATACTTGAAATGAATATTAAATAACCAAAGATATACTTATACGAAAGTACTATCTTTATTTGAATAATAAAAAATAAGTTTGATTATCGACACATTATTCTTTATTAAAATAAAGAATATTAATTAGTAAATAATCGGAGTCATAAGTCCTCAAATGAATATTCAAAGTAATATTCATTAAATAGAATAAACAGAGTCATAAGTCCTCGAATGAATATTCAAAGTAATATTCATTAAATAAAATAAACGGAGTCATAAGTCCTCGAATGAATATTCAAAGTAATATTCATTAATAAAAATAAAGTTATCGAATAAACCTTATTCGATTAATAGTTTTGAAAACTATATCTATATATATATATAAATATATATAATATACTCGGGAACATCGACTCCCGGTTTTAGAAAATGTTCACCTTTGGGTCCCCTATACTAAGGGTATACGCAACTACTGCTTATCTCTAGCATATGTATTATGTAATTATAAGTATTTGAATCAACAATTAGATATCAAGATTATGAAACAGACATGCATATATACCATATCAGCATGCTCCAATATATCGCAAAATTTGCTAATAACAATCATGCACTTATCACAAGATAATGCATATACATATATTTACATCACAACAACAATATAACGGGTAGAAAACTTGCCTGAGTGACTGGGGGTGGTAAAAGTCCTGGGATGAGTCTGGTAACCTATAAACATCATATAAGTTGGAATTAAACCAAAGTCGCTTAAGAATCTATACTTTAACCAATTATACTCTAACGCTCGCTTTGCGCTTATTGATTCTCTTAAGTCGCTCGAGTACCCTCGGCTCCACCATTTTTAATAAATTAACCATTAAGAGTTTTAAGGCGATTCTTTCGCGACAACCTTACCAACTGCCTAATCCACTTTACATAAATTTTTAATACTCCAATTAGTCATTTAAGGTCTTTAACCAATGTTTCAAAGTAAGGCGAGGGGTAATGGTTCGGTCGCGAAGCGCCGTTACTTAAAATGGTCGTTTCTCCTAAACCGTATATCGGATTCAAACGAACCACATATCAAAACGAAGCTTGTAACATGAACTATCTAATCATGGTCAAAACCTAACAGTGAGTTCTCGGGTCCTGATGTTAAGAACAAAAATAGTCTAACGTAAATCGGGCATTACGACGGCTATGTTTACGCGATTACCAAATTTTATCCTACTCCAAATCAACCAAAAATCAACCACAATTCAACCATACAACCAAAATCCATCCATACAATAATACAACAGCCCCAACAACTCAATATTTCCAATTTATACTACTTCCCAATCATGAACTAAAAGCTTACTTAAGTTCTTTAACTAATCATCAAGATTTACAACTCCAAACACATCACAAAACCAACCCATCTCTAAATACACAATAATCAAGCTTTTCATGAACCATACCAAACACAAAAACTCTAAATATACAAAAGTAGGGCTAGAGTATGAGATTATACCTTCCTTGGTGAGTAAAAGTAACTAAGGAGCTTGGAATCACCATTGAAAGTCCTTACCAAAGCTTAATCTAAACAAAAACTCAAGAACAAAATTTCAAGTTCTTGAAAAACACTATTCACCCTCTTCTTCCATGAATTATAGGAAGAGATTGTGAAGGAATTTGAAGCTTAAACTTATAAGATATCCATATCTATGTACAAGGGACCTTAGATAATTACCTCACTAATTAACAAAGCTTGGAACTAGGATTTGAGTTTTTCTTCCTTTCTTTTTCCTTGAAAGCCGAGAGCTTTTCTTGAAATATGGAGTGTTTTGTGCTTTTTGAAGTTGTGATTTGTTTGTTGGTTGTTTTTGTTGGATTTTAATCGCAGCGGGGCATGGAAAAACACTTTTACACATATAAAATCCAAATAAAAGCATATAAATTGTGGTAAAAACATAGGGATCGAATCTAACCTTTAAAATAATTCGGAGACAACGATCAGAGATCCTTAGCAGTTGCTCCTCAAGTATGAAGCACTCCACCGGTATCCACCAAGAAAACGATGTTAAGGAGGAGGAAGGAGGTGGAGAGAATTGGGTTTTCCAAACTTTTTGGGTTCCAATAAAATATAGGGTCTATAATAGTATATTTATAGGCAAAATTTTCAGCTGAAATTTTCCCATAAATAATATTATTATTTTCCCGTTTATTATTCTCATTAATAATTAAAACACCTTTTAATTATTAATCCTTTTTCTAAACACTTTAGAAACAATTCTCTCTCTTGATTTAATTTTCAAAAATTAAATCCTTTAATTAATAATATTAAGAACTTTTCTTAATTAATTTATAATCAATTAAATCTCATTTAATTAATTATTAAATTTGCCAATTAATTATTTATTTCATAAATAAATAATTATTAGCTATTATTAATTAATTCCTCCACCATTAAATCATTCTTTTTTTATGGTGTGACCCTGTAGGTTCAATATTAAGCCGGTAGTAGAAATAAATAATAATAAAACTATTTTATCATTATTTATATAAATTTTCTAATTTATTAAATATGATTAATTAATTAATCACATTTATTCTACATCGTGAGGGATACTTCTCAGCATATCGCGACTATCCGGATAATACGAATTCACTGCTTAGAATACCAAGAACATATTCAGTGAATAGTTACCGTACAATAAACTCCTTCTACCCTACAATGTCCCGATTAAATACAAGGCATGGATCTCGTGTCAAGCCTATCTAATTTAATCACTTGCTTACCATTTACTATGCGTAGTTCTATGCAAATTAGAAACTCCTTTCTAATTTCATTCACTCTGGCCAGAGATTCCTGAACTAGCATAAGTGGATCAGCCTTGAACATTCGCTTCCTTCACTGGAAGGGGTAGATCCTTTATTGATCATACACTATCTTCGTGTACAAATCCTATACCCAGTAGAGCCCTAATAATTGTCCCTGGAGACTAAGAACTAAACCAAAGCATAGTTCAGTGTACACAAGATGACTATGATGACCTCAAGTTTAAGGATACTTGTACAACTATCACTATGTGAACAACTGCTGACACGTGAGTGAACTCCATCAGTTGTTCAGCTGTGCGAGTCATGTTCAGTGAACTTATTCTATAATAAGCACCTACATACTAGCTATAGTGTCACCACACAAATGTCTATGAGAACAGACATCCTTCATAATGAAGCAAGCATAGTATGTACCGATCTCTGCGGATTATTAATTACCAGTTAGTAATCCTACGACCAGGAACTATTTAAGTTTAGAGTTATCATCTTTTTAGGTCTCACTATTATGATCTCATCATAATCCATAAAAAGCTTTACTCTAAACTATGGTATATCTTATTTAAACACTTAAATAGATAAAGCCCGTAATAAAAACAAAACAAGTCTTTTATTAATATCAATGAAATCAAAACAGATTACATAAAAGTTATTCCTAAATCCTAATACATGATTGGACTTAGGACATATTCCTTTCAATCTCCCACTTGTACTAAAGCCAATCATTCGGGTAACTAATACCCATCAAGTCTTTATGACGATCAAAGTGACTTTCAGAAAGTAGCTTTGTGAGTGGGTCTGCTATGTTGTTATGTATGTCAACTCTATTTCAATACAATACAAGAAATGTTACCGCACTCCCACTAACCCTTTTGTAAACGCATGGTTCATCTGCGTTTTTGATAAAATTAAACTCTTTGATTGTCTCATCAAAACGAATGTTCCATCTTTCGAGAAGCTTGCTTTAAACCACATATGGTTCGCAGCAGCTTACACACTAGGTTTACATTTCCCTTGGAAAGGAAACCATCTGGCTATATGCCAGATCTCATAATCGTAGTAAACAGCAATCGCAAGCAAAATCCGAACTGATTTTAACAGGGCTACAGGTAAAAGGTTTCATCAAAGTCAATCCATTGCCTTTGTTTGAATCCTTTTGCCAAAAGCCTGGCCTTATAGGTCTCCACCTGGCCCATCTGCTCTAATCATTCTTTCGTATACCGTATACATAGATTCTTTTTCGGATTTCATGGCACTATGCCATTTCTCTGAGTCAATACTACTCATAGCCTCATTATAGGTCACAGGGTCGTCATCATCAATGATCGACAACTCATTGTCATTCTCAATGACAAGGCCATATTACCTCTCAGGTTGGCGAGACACTCTCCCTGTTCTATGAATGGGCTGTTCCACAAAAGGTTGTTCAGTCAGAACAGGTGTTTCCACTTGATCCGTAGTAGTTTGTGCTTCTCGAACTTCATCAAGTTCAATTTTGCTCCCACTGTTTCCTTCAAGGATAAACTCCTTTTCCAAGAAGGTAGCATGTCTGGAGACAAACACCCGATGATCGATGTAAAAGTAATACCCTAAAATCTCTTTAGGATATCCCACAAAACTACAATTTACGGATCGATATTCCAGCTTATCTGGGTCAACTCACTTGACATAAGCTGGACATCCCCAAATCTTAACGTGTTTAAGACTCGGTTTCCTTTCTTTCCATATCTCATACGGAGTTTGAGGAACAGATTTGGAAGGCACCTTATTCAGTAAATATGCTGAGGTTTCCAATGCATAACCCCATAGGAATACTGGAAGATTTGCATAGCTCATCATGGACCGAACCATGTCTAACAGAGTTCGATTTCTCCTTTCAGATACCAATCTGGAGGCGTCCACTGGGACACTATACCATTTACTTTGAGATAATCTAGAAACACTCCATTAAAGTATTCACCACCTCGATCTGATCGAAGAGTTATAATACTATGTTTGGTTATTTCTTCACTTCATACTTATACTCTTTGAACTTTTCAAAGGCTTCAGACTTGTGTTTCATCAAACACATATCCGAATCTTGATCTATTATCCATGAAAGTAATAAAGTATGAAAATCCACCCATGGCTTGCGTAGACATTGGTCCACATACATCTGTGTGTACCATTCCTAGCAAATTTGCAGTCCTCTCTCCATGTCTACTAAATGGAGACTGCAGTGCCACAATAAAGTGAAATTTTCATCATCCCTTTTCTTTTATTAGTTTTTTCAATCTGAAGTAAATCATGTCACATTTATACAAACCATTATTTAAAGCACCACGTCCATAAAGAATATTATCTCTAAGAATAGAACATTCATTATTCTCAATAATAAATGAAAATCCATCCAAGTCTAACATGGAAATAATATTCCTCACAATCGAGGGAACAAAATAACAATTATTTCAAACAATAGTCTTGCCCGTAGGCATATGTAAATGAAATGATTCTACATCTTCAGCAGCAACTCTTGCTCCATTTCCCATCAGTAGAATCACCTCCTCTTCCTCAAGAGTCCTACTTCTCCTTGGTCCCTGCAATAAATTGCAGATATGAGAACCACAGGCGGTATCTAATACCCAAGTAGAAATTTGATTTAATGACATATTCACTTCTATCATGAACATACCTGAATCAGAAGCGGTAGTCTCACTACCCTTCTTCTTCTTCAATTCTGCAAGGTAAACCTTGCAGTTCCTCTTCCAGTGCCCCACCTTATTACAGTGAAAGCAAACAACTTTGCTCTTGGGGTCTTCAGCTTTTGGTGGAACCGGCTTTTCTTTACCTACCTTCTTCTTCTTGGAAGAGTTCCTCTTCCTTTTCTTAGGATTGGAACCTTCACCAATTAGAAGAACAGAACTCTTCTTAGGGGAAAAATTCGATTCCGCAGTCTTCAACATGTTGTGGAGTTCAGGCAGGCTGACATCCAACTTATTCATGTGAAAGTTCACAACAAACTGCGAGAACGAACTCGGAAGCGATTGCAAGACCAAGTCTTGGCTCAGCTCCCCATCCATGGCAAAACCAAGTTGTCCAAGACGTTCAATCAAATTGATCATCTTAAGTACATGGTCATTCACAGATGATCCCTCTGATATCCTACAACCGAACAGCTCCTTCGATATCTCATATCGAGCTATCCTCCCCGCCACATCATACAACTCTTGTAGATGCATTAGGATAGTGTGAGCATCCATATGCTCATGTTGCTTCTGTAGCTCAATGTTCATGGAAGCTAGCATGATGCATTGAGCAACATTTGCATCATCTATCCACTTACGATACACAACATGTTCATCATTATGTGCATCACTAGCAGGTTCAGTAGGCTTAGGTGAGTCAATCACGTATTCCAGCTTCTCAATCCTGAGAACAATTCTCAAGTTTCGAAGCCAGTCAGCATAATTAGGACCAGTCAATTTGTGAGCATCCAGTATGCTCCTGAGTGATAGTGCAGAAGACATAATGTATATTGTAAATCTGTAAATGATAAACACATAACAACACTTAGCAAATATTCGATTTCATTTTAAAACACTATATGAATCGGGTCTTTATTCATAAGTGGCTCCCACTAGTTTACCTAATTTATTCAACCCCCTACGTGAAAAATTAAGCATTCATAATGCTAGTGGGAATAGGGATCCTACATTCCATTACACAACCCCGGTTGTAGCATGAACCGCCATGTAATGTTCAATATGCAGACAACTCTTGTCAATTACATCTTATGTTATTCCCTAATCAAACTTTAGCCTCTTGAATAATTGAGTCTCGGCTGTGGCACGACAAACTCAATATTCTAAGTCAAGTTTAACCCAACATTCCGTATAGTTGAATCAGTCCCCAAAGGCCCACGGCTGTGGCACGTACCGACCTTTAAATTCTTATTCAATGTACACATCTCTATGTAATAGACAAGTATTTCTTATTTCGAAATCAAAGCCCTCGGCTGTAGCACGAACCAACAATGATTCAAAAATAATAACTACTTTTCTATCATGTTGGAAGGCTATGACCGACACAAGCCCGTTGTGTCATTGGCCAATTACTACTTGATATTATTTAATTTTAGAGGGATTATATTACGTTACAATCATAATCATATTATAAAGAAATTCTTCCTTTTAAATTAAATATTTCAAATCAATAATCAATAATCAGATGATTCCCAGATCGGGTGGAGCATTGTCAAGAGGCGTCACTTAATAACCCTTTCTTACAGATAGAAATCTGTTGTTGACAGAATCATCCTTTCTCTCATATCGAAAATTTATATTCAATTACGTGTTTCATAAACACAAGAATCTCATGATTGTATTCATAATATTATTCTTAAGGTTATGAAACAATTTCACTATACTAGGTTGTCTAACAAACGCCTTATGTTCATTCAAGTTCACCTAAATCTATCATCGCATGATAAACTAAGCATATATCACATATATCAACATGAATAAACATCAAGGTAGGCATATTACATCATCTAGCATATTGGTCTAAGCATTATACATCTCTATGTATCACATGAAGCATTTAAAAGCAATTAAAACAGTCAAAAACAACTTTAAAACACTTCATGGAAATATAAACAGTTCAAAACTTTTATATAAACTAAAATTGATAACTCCATTAGATCCGTCTCAGAAAACCGAATCCAACGGTATATTGCACGCCTAAAACGGAGTTACGAAACTCCCAGAAAATCAATTTTAATGTAAACAGTCGGGCTGTAACGCATTACAGGAACGCGTTACAAGCCCTGTAACGCATTCCGGTGATGCGTTACAACCCTTTTAACCAATTAAAAGGTGTAACGCATTCCGTGAATGCGCCACAGGTGTGTAACGCATCCCGGAATGCGCGACACCCCTTTTTTTTTATTCGA